>NC_041393.1:45382882-45383489 GCF_002162155.2 Triticum dicoccoides
ACGGCGAGCACGGGGGGGAGGGGGGCAGCAAGCACGGCCCGGGACGACGAGCACGGGGGCGGTGGTGGTCGGTGGTGGTCGGGCGCGGGTGAGATGAGGCAGGGGGAGAGATTAGAGAGAAATGTGATAGATTGGGAATTTAGTGTGGGGGGAAGCTTACTAATGGCGCACCCCGCAGCGGTGCGCCATTAGTATGTTTTTTTAGATAGCAATGGCGCACCCCCCGCCGGTGCGCCATTAGTAATCTTTTTTTATATAGCAATGGCACACCAGCCAGACGTGCGCCATTAGTAATCTTTTTTTATATAGCAATGGCGCACCAGCCAGAGGTGCGCCATAAGTAATTATTTTTTTTGTTGCATCCAATAATTTTTAAGAAAATGAATATGAATATGAAACAGTAATAATTTTTTATAAAAATAGTAATAATTTTTTAAAATATATCATCAAAATTGTTATTTGAAAATATTTATGAATATGAAATAATATCATCAAATTTATTATTTGAAAATATCATCAAATTTGTTATTTGAAAATATAATCAAATTTGTTTTTTTTTGCAATTTTAGTTGCATTCATTTGTGACGATGGAGCGGGCCGGGGAGGG
>NC_041393.1:45383499-45395534 GCF_002162155.2 Triticum dicoccoides
CGGCGGTGGCGGTGGAGTGGGTGAGGGTGCGGGGAGTCGGCGGCGGCGGCCGGTGGAGCGGGGGAGAGGGTGCGGGGGGTGCTCGGCGGCGAGGGGGGCCGGATCTGGCGAGGTGGGATAGCGATCGAGATGGAGGGGGATCGAGATCGAGTGTCCATGAATTTTCAAAACACTCATGAGTTCAAAAAGAGCCCATGAAATACAATCGAGAAATGAAGGCTACAATTTAAATACAATCGATCTTAGCTAGCTATCTGTTCACAATCTTCTTGCCCTTATTTTTCGTAAATGGAGTTCTTCTCTTGAACGGATGTCCTTTTGGTAGGGTGGTCCTGCTTCTTCTTGTGGTGTATGCTGATACTTCATCGTCGTCGTCATGTCCCATCTTGGGGTCGCCGTACTTGTCGAAGTCTTGCTCACTGGCGACTCTATCCATTCCGATGATCTTCCTTTGGCCTCTCCTCAAGACAACACAACTGGACTTTGGTGGGTCGGTAATGAAGAAGCATTGGTCCACTTGGGAAGCCAGTACCCATGGCTCATTTTTCGCGGTGACGTTTGCGCCCGCGGTCTTGGATTTGGCTTCGGGTATAACCATGGTGGTGAAATACCGGTCTTCTTTTATGACGCTCTTGGCCCATCTGACACGGAACATCGGGACCTTCTCTCCAGCGTAGCTCAGCTCCCAGATCTCCTCGATCCTTCCATAGTATCTGTCCTTGTCGTTACCGGTGTAGGATTCCATCGTTACCCCGGAGTTCTGATAACCATCGCTCTTCATGTCCTTTCCCTCGGTGTAGAATGTGTAGCCGTTGATATCTTACGCCTTATACGTCATCAGGTTGTGCTCGGAGCCCTGTGACAAGGCGAATATGAGTTGTTCTTCTGCGGAAGAATCCTCATGTAAAGGGTACGACAGAAGCTTCTGCTTGAACCAACGCGTGAAACATGAGTTGTGCTCTTTGATTATACCTCCGTCCATCCTCTGTTGGCCTTGGTCATTGTATGTCTTCTCAATAAAGGTTTTGTGCTCTACCACCCAAGGATCGACCACATCTATGTGTTGTAGCACGACTAGGTTTGCTCTTTCAAAGTCGGCGAGTCGACCCTCGGAGTCGACATGCATTTCGCGACGACCCTCATGGTGACCCCATCCAGCGAGCCTGCCGAGGTGCCTGTTGACGGGCAGACCAACGGGGTTCTCAATGCCTAGATAATTCATGCAGTAGGAGATGCACTCTTCGGTTAGAAAGCCCCTGGCTATGCTTCCCTCTGGACGTGACATATTGTGAACGTATCCTTTGATGACACCATTCATCCTTTCGAACAGCATCATGTTGTGCAGGAACGTCGGCCCGAGTTGGATGATATCCTCCACGATATGGACCAGCAGATGCACCATAACGTCGAAGAATGCGGGCATGAAGTACATCTCAAGATCGCATAGTATCACCATGATCTCTTCATGTAGCCTTCTGAGTTGCCTCACGCCAACCGACTTCCGAGAGATGAAGTTGAAAAAGTTGCATAGGCCAAATAGCATTTCACGGATGTGCGTGTCCATGATCCCACGGATTGCAACTGGAAGTATCTGCATCATCAGCACGTGACAGTCGTGAGACTTCATCCCACTGAACCTCTGCTTCGTTGTGTCTAGGTATCTGCTTATCTTCCCCGCGTAACCGTAAGGAAGTTTTACTCCTACGAGGCAGGTGAAAAATTGATCGATCTCCTCCTGACTTAGAGTGAAGCACGCGGGAGGGTAGTCATTTCCAGTCTTCTTGGCCTTTTTGCCTTTGCGATGACTTTCCGTGTCCTGCTTCGCCTCATCATCATCATCATCATTAGCGTGAAGCTCCTCCCTGATGCCCATTGATTTCAAGTCTGCCCTTGCTTTCGGCCCATCTTTGGTCCTCTCTGGCATGTTGAGCAGGGTACCAAGCAGACTCTCGCACACGTTCTTCATGATATGCATGACATCAAGGCTGTGAGGCACACGGTGGATCTTCCAGTACGACAAGTCCCAGAAAACAGATCTCGTTTTCCATACCTTCAGCAGCGGCTCTGGCGCCTTTTGCTTCTTTCCCGGCTCTGGCGCCTTTTGTTTCTTTCCCGGCAGTGGGAAATCTTTCCAATTTTTCAACAGCTGGTCTATTTCCTTGCCGCTCCTCGTACGCGGGCGTCTTCGGGGTTCGGTTTCACCATCGAACAGATCCTTGCGTTTCCTGCACGGGTCATCGTCGTGAAGCCACCTTCGATGTCCCATGAACACGGTTTTCAAAGACCCGGGATCTCTATCTAGCTGGCGATACGTTGTGTCATCCATGCACCTGACGCATCCAGAAAATCTGTGGACCACCTGCCCCACGAGATATCCGTAACCGAGATAGTCGTGCACCGTCGTGAGCAATGCGGCTCTCATAGGGAAATATTCTTTCTCTGCAGCGTCCCACGTATTGGCTTGCGTTTTCCACAACATGTCTAGCTCCTCTTTCAGCAGCCCCAGATACAGATTGATGTCATTCCCTGGTTGTTTCGGCCCTTCAATTAGCATACTCATGTGAATGTACTTCCTCTTCATGCACAACCAGGGGGAAGTTTGTACATCCACACAAACACAGGCCAGGTGCTATGTGTGCTTCTCTGGCTGCCAAATGGATTGACTCTATCGGTGCTCGTGCCCAGCATGATGTTCCTTGGATCCTTCCCGAATTCTGGGTGTTCGAAGTTCAACGCTTGCCACTGGCTCCCATCCTTAGGGTGACTCAACATCTTGTCTTTTTTATTTATCTCCGGATCATTTGCGTCATCTTCTCGCTTCTTCTCCTCCCTATCCGTGTGCCAATGCAGGAGCTTTGCTACCTTAGGGTCCGCGAAATACCGCTGCAGACGAGCAGTGATCGGAAAGTACCACACCACTTTTCGAGGAGCTTTCTTCCTCTTCTTGTATCGAGTGACGCCGCACACCGGACATATGGTAGACTCCGCGTGCTCGTCCCAATAAATGATGCAATTGTTCATGCACACATGGTATTTCACATGAGGTAAATCCAGAGGACACACGATTTTCTTCGCCTCCTCGAAACTCGTCGGGCACTTGTTCCCCTTGGGAAGACATTCGTGCCAGAATGACATGTTCTCGTTGAAGCATGCGTCGGTCATTTTGTGTTTTACCTTCATCTCCAGAGCCATGAGCGTTACTTTCAGGCGGGTATCCTCGGGCCTGCACCCTTCATACAATGGAGTAACCGCGTCTATCTCCAGTTGATCCAGCATGGCTTTATCTCGGGCGGCAGCTCTTGTGTTATCCGTCTGCTTGAGAAGCAGCTATTGAATATGAGGGTCCTGCACCCAGCCCATCGATGGTCCATCGTCGTCTGCTCCGCCGGCATCTTCATCTTCATGATCATGCCCTTCGTCCGCTCCGACATCTTCCTCATCATCATGTCCTGCATCTTCTACATGATGACTATGTACAGCATCACCGTCGTGATCATGTCCTGGAGATTCTTCGTCTTCTCGCCCGCCCGAGCCATGGTGGTTGTCTTGCTGCCCTTCCTCATTTCTTGCCCGGACCCCATGGATGACTTCGTAGTCATCTTCATCACCTTGCCACTGATAGCCATCCATGAAACCACGCAAGAGCAGATTGTCCCGCACCTGCCCGGAATCCGGGTCCGCAATAAGGCTCTTCAGCTTGCATCTTCGACACGAACATCTTATCTCCGTCTCGTTCTTTTGAAGCATCTCGGCCTTCGCGGAGCTCAAAAACCTATTCATGATGCCTTCGGTCATCGTGCGGACCATGGTCACCTGCGGGGTAGAGCAAAACGATATTTTGGAATCAAGAAAAAATTTGGCATGACTTTCCCTAAAAATAGGACCAAAAAGAATGCATAGTGCCAAAATTCTCGCCGAAACGGAAATGAATCAACATTCCGGCAAAATATTGGCAACTATCGCATTTCAAATACCGGTACCTGCAAACACAAACATATATGCAACACCAGAAACATATGCAACACCATGAACATACATAGATCTAGCTAGGCCATAAAAAGTGCATGTGCACGTTGTTGGAGAGGGAGAACAACATAAAGATAGCTTCCCCCCTTACTTACCTATCAAAAAAAGGTAATTTAACCACTTAATTTGGATGAATCTATGGTGGAAATGAGGTGAGGAGGAGGAGGCAGCCGAGACAAGCTTGGAGGAGGAGGTGGAGAGAATGAAGTGAGGAAAGTGAGTGGGTAGGTGTGGCTGTCCAAAATATCTTGTTGGTCCCAGGTTACTAATGGTGCACCACCTGCAAATGCGCCATTAGTAACCATGGTTACTAATGGCGCACCTGCTGGTGGTGCGGCATTACTAGTTTTGCAATAAAAAATAAAAAATATATATATATACTAATGACGCACCGTGGCATAGTGCGCCATTACTAGTTTAAACTAGTAATGGCGCACTATGCCACGGTGCGCCATTAGTAGTTTTGCAAAAAAAAGAATAAAAAAACTACAGTAGTGGCGCACTATGTGGCTAGTGCGCCATTACTAGTTAGCACTAGTAATGGCGCACTCTGCCTGGATGCGCCATTAGTATGTTTGGAAAAATAAATAAATTTTTTTACTAGTGGCGCACCATGTGCCTGGTGCGCCATTAGTGTCTTCCACACTAATGGCACACTGGCACATTGTGCGCTACTGCTATATAGGAGTGGCGCACCACATGTCAGGTGCGCTATTAGTATCCATTTCATCTATAGCCCTTTTCCTAGTAGTGATAGCTGCAACACACCAGGTTGTAAGCGCAGTGCTCGTCGTCGAACGAGAGACAGATGGACACAAATTCCAACTTCAAAAGCCGGTATACTACGTATCCACTGTCCTCACTCCTTGCAAGTCATGGTATCCACATTATCAAAAGATAGCATACGCGGTCTTCATGGCATCCCGAAAACTACGACACTACTTTCAAGAGTGTTCAATCACGGTGGCCTCCGAAGTACCACTCAATGACATAATAAATAACCGCGATGCCACGGGCCAGATTGGTAAATCGGCTATCGAGCTCCTCCCATTCGACATAGCATACAAACCACGGCGAGCCATTAAGTCACAAGTACTGGATGACTTCGTCGTCGAATGGACAGAAGCCGAACTCCCTAAAGAATATGGCGCGTACTCCAATTGAATCATGCACTTTGACGGTTCTAAAATGCTAGCTGGTGTAGGGGCTGGCATCGTCCTGACATCCCCCACCGGAGATACAGTCCAATACGTACTCCAAATACTTTACACAGATTCCAACAATGCAGCCGAGTATGAGGCATTGTTGCACGGTCTTCGGCTGGTAGTCTCCATGGGCATTCAACGCCTAGAAGTACGTGGGGATTCAAATCTCACAATATCTCAAATAAATGGAGACTTTGACGCCAAGGACCTGAAAATGGCGGCCTACCGCAATGCCATCCTCAAAATGTCATCTCGGTTCGAGGGGCTCGAATTCCACCATGTGGTTCGAGAAAACAATCAAGCGGCGGATATCATTGCCCGCATCGGCGCTAAACGCGACCCCGTCCCACCTAATATTTTTTTTGGAAAGGCTGTTCAAGCCATCCGTGGTATGGGAAGGGGAGACCGGCAATACCAGTCCGGATCCGAATACAACCCCAGATCCCGAACACTCTGACGTAATCGGAGGCTCAGCCACCGAAATAACAACTTCGGCCCATGTGATTATGGCTGTCATCGCCCCATGGACAGAACCGTTCTTAGCCTACTTAAATAGGCAAGAACTCCCTGAGGACCAAAATGAGGCACATTGCATTGTGCGGCGTTCTAAAGCCTACAAAGTCCACGAGGGTGAGCTTTATAAGAAAAGCGCGACCGTAGTGCTCCAAAGGTGCATCTCCGAAGAGGAAGGGCGACAACTCTTGGCCGAAATTCATGCCGGACTCGGCGGCCACCACGCCGCAGACCGGGCGCTCGTAAGCAAGGCCTTCGGTACAGGTTTCTACTGGCCTACAGCCCGGGAAGGCGCACAGGACCTCGTCCAACATTGTGTCGGGTGCCAGCTTTTTGCAAACCAAAGCCATATATATGCCACCTACCACTCGCCAAACAATCCCCAAAACTTGGCCCTTCGCGGTCTGGGGGCTCGATATGGTTGGACCCCCTAAAGGAGGAAGCCATAAGAAGAAATACTTGTTGGTTATGGTCGATAAATTCACCAAATGGATAGAAGCCAAACCAATTAAAATGGACGAGTCCGGACTAGTGATAGACTTCATATCTGGGGTCATACCCCGTTACGATGTCCCCCACAACATCATCACCGATAACGGCTCAAACTTCACAGCCGACGAGGTGAAAGCCTGGTGCGGCAAAATGGGCATAAAACTTGATTATGCCTCTGTCTATCACCTCCAAACAAATGGTCAAGTCGAACGAGCGAATCGTCTTATCATGAGCAGCATTAAAACCAGACTAGTGCGATCCTTGAAGGAATCAGATATGCACTGGGTCCAGGAGCTCGACTCCGTACTATGGGGGTTGCGGACCATGCCAAATTGCACAACCGGATACACACCATTTTTATGGTGTACGACGCAGAGGCAGTGCTACCCTGCGATATCATCCATGATTCACCTCGAATGCGCATATACATAGAGAGAGAGGCCGAGCTGGATCGACAGGACAGCTTAGATGCCCTGGAGGAGGAGCGTGACGTCGCAAAGGCCCGTTCCGCATTCTATCAACAGCAGGATCGAAGGTATCAAAGCAGGAAGTACGGGCCAAAACTTATAACATTGGCGAACTCGTTCTACGCCTACCAAAAAAGAAAAAGGACAAGCTCAAGCCCAAATGGGAGGGTCCCTTCATCAATGATAAAGTTCTCACCGGAGGAGCGTACCGTCTGCGTGATGCATCAGATAATCGACTCGAGCCGAACCCATGGAACGCGGCCAGACTCCGAAGATTTTACGCCTAGTGCCAAACTTTGTGTTTGTCTCCTTACCTCCGTCTCCCCTTTTAAATTTTATCATCTCTCTCCCCTTTTTATATGTATAGCTTTGACCGCACACTCATGCCGCGCTATGTGCGCCCAATATACCTGGGGGCTTCTTATATAAAAGCTTAATATAGTTACCTTCCAGGCTTCATGCCCACCACATATGCATCATTTACCTATATGTGCCTTTTTTCACCATTATATGCATCGATATGACTTAAGTTTTGGCCAAGCTGGGTTGCCTGGCTCTTGTGTTTATGCCCTACATTCCCATTAATTCAGCTAGGGCATAAGGGGAGCACCTCTGCGATTGTTACTGCCGGGTCAGTCAGATGTGTACCTCAGACTGGGTGAAGCCGAAAGCTAGCGTTCTTAAGGGAATATTCAGTCGGTGAATAAAAGATGTCTTTTACCTATTACAAAATATGCCCCCAGATGCTTATATCCTGCGTCATTTTTTGCAGTTCGGACATGCACATTAATGCATGCGCACCCAAGGAAAGGAACCCTTAACGAAACTATTCTCCTTGGAAGATGTTTCTTACTACCCATGTAATATAACATAACTAGTTGGGTACTTGTATGTTCAAGGACTTATGACCCCTACGCCTGGTTTCCACGCATGCCTCGGTTTTTACATAACTGAGCGGGTATTCGGATACACTCCGGACTGTCGGGTCCAGAGGCTGAAGCGAAAAGGTCTGCCAAGACAAATGATTTACAATCTGGCCAGGGACAAATGTGTCCTTTAAAGTACAAAAGTCACTTAGACTGACTAAAATCTTCTTCTATACCATCCAACAGGCTGTCTAGCCTACAGTCCTGTTGGGAATACTTAGTGGCTAATGCTACCTGGTCATATACCAGACATACAGGGATCTCTTTCCCATCTGATCCTACAGGTACAACCTCGGCCATGTGGTTCGGGTCAGCCTTGGTGTATCGCGTCTTCATCATGGCCCAGGCTTCCCTCGCACCTTGTCGACAGGCCGATATCTTCCATAAGCGGAAGCGCCGCCGTGCTCCCTTGAGCATCCCCACAAGCTCCCCCATGCCTCCTAGCAGGGAGGCGGATGGCCATAAGGCTTGGGCAATGCCCTGCATCACCTGCCAAACTTGTTCGTGTAGTTGTGAGAGCTCCTGTAGAAGATCGCCTGCAGATCCGGGCATCTCCTCTTCAGGATGACCTGTCAGCATGCCTACAGGCATAATTCTGTTAGCACGCTCCTTCGCCGAACTTTATAGTGGTTCGTTAGAGCACTTACTGAATATGCCGCGCCAAAGCCTCTTATTCTCCTTTACAGAGTCAGCAAGTTGGGCCCGGACATCCTTTAATTCGACATCTAGTCGGGTGTTCGCGTCCTGGAGAGTATTTTTCTCCTTTATAACCTTTGTAAGCACACGCTCGCCAACCTTTAGCAGTCGCCGAACATGTTGCTCATCCTCTGGTATGATCTCCGGATTGCCTTCGGGATTGTCTGCATAATCTATTGTAAGATTTGCATTCATGCCAAATACTAAACTGGTACATGCCATGACATTATTTTCGATCAAAACAAGTATTACCAGATGGGGCCTTCATAGACTCCTCCATTACGGCAATTGTGGCCCGCAGTTGGGCTTTTCACTCCTCCAGCTCTTTAGACAGCTGGGTATTCTTCTCTGTCAGAACCTATGCACACAAGGATCCTTAAATCAGTTGTGCCAATTGTTTCAAGTCTCAGGGGATACTGATATACACACTTATCAAATTTTCTTACCCGTACATCCTTTACGTACTGGTTCGTGGCCCTGGCGAGGCCACCTTGAGCAGCCCGGATGTACGCGTCCCCTGAGTTGAAGGCATCGAACGCCTCTTTAGAGAAATTGGGGTCGCGTAGTGCGGCCCGTCGCCGCCTATGATTCATGGCACTCTCCACTTCGGAGTTTGTAGCGGAAAATCTATCCGCATCCTCTGTTGGAGGATCGTCCATGTTGAGCTCCGCCCTTGAGTCCGGCCTCGGAGTCCGGCTGGTGAAGGCGTGGCCGGCAGGCTCTCCGGATATCGTCCTGCAAGCACTTTTTCTGCCAGAAGACAATGGGCATTGTTATATTTTAACGACGATGATTTCGGGGCAGGTTTTTAAACATACCTTTGCAACGGTGTCTCGGTCCTCACCGCCTTCCTTTTAAGCCTACCCGGCTTCGGTGCCCCATGTTGGCGAGTCACCGCGGGTTCGACTTGGCGCCCCAATGTCCTTCCCTATAAAATGCAATATATGTGTGGTGGGTGAGGCGTGAAGAGGGATTCCTTTTCGGAAGTCGGGACTCCGGTCCTACTTACATGTGATACAGGGAGTAGGCCAGGATAATCGGTTATGATGGCCACCAACGCACCATCGCAGCTTAACTGATAAAATGTCCTATCGATGAGGTCCACAAATGTGTCCGGGTCTTCTTGGAGTCCGGGGTCGAGGGCCCGGTTGGGGTCCTCTGGCTGTGGAGACGGGCTGTGAACCTCCCTCATAGCTCTTCGCAGTTCCTGCTATGAATTGACAAAGTAAACATTTGTGCTAGAAAATGTGGGAAAGACTGAAATAAAAGATGGCAGCTCACCCAGCTTGGGGGGTTGTACATGGAGAATCCGTCCCGTGGCTTGATACGGGTGAACTCCTCTTCTTCTCCTTTGTACAAATCGGATAATATTTTTGTCAGGGCGGCGGTGGAGTCCGGGCCTTTACGGCCGCAGCGGGTGGCGTCGTCTTCTCCATTGTAGTGCCACATGGGTTTCCCCCGATATTGAAGTGGCTGCACTCCCCGCATTATGCATATGGACATAACCTCAATTATTGTCAGTCCTGATTTGGCCAGTCTCTTTATTCTGTCCGTCAGGAAAAGGATCTCTCTGTTATCTTCCTCCTAGGGGCTCCGGGGGCGCCAGCTGTGGCGTTTCTTCAACGGGGTATTTATGGAGGCTGGGGTAAAGTTGTGCAGCTGAAGGCCGTAGAACTCTAGGAGCCTGCGGAGGAAAGGATGGATTGGAAATCAGAGTCCCCTCAGCAAATAGGGGACGAAGCATACCCGCTCCCCCTTGGATGGGTTTGGAGAACTCTTCGCTTTCTCCCCGCCATTATAAGTGGCTAGTCCAGCTCAGATGGGGACCATGTACGCAGGCGGGAGAAATCCCTTGGTTTGCAACTCTACTAGTCGACCGTGGGGGACAGAACATTTCTCCCAATCGCCTGGCATAGTGCTACGAGGGCGAGAGGAGGAGCCGCGACGACCGGCCATGGTGGTATGGATTATTCTGGGCGTGCTCTTATGAATACACGCTGGGAGGGGATGGTGTGATTTGGATCTGAGGATCCCCGTCTCTTTAAATAGATGATTTATTTGCATGGTCGGGGTGGCAAATGTAAAAACACCTTGACATCTCGCATTCGCTCGACACGTGGAGACAATCATTATTAAAGCACAGAAGTCGGGGAGCGCGACATTGATGAGGAGCCAGACACTACCCGCTACAGCAATACTCTGGAGAATTTGGAGAAGAACCCGCCTTGCAATGACGAAGACAATCTGTGCACTGGACTCATCGTCATTGAAGCCTGGTTCAGGGGCTACTAAGGGAGTCCTGGATTAAGGGGTCCTCGGACAGCCGGACTATATACTTTGGCTGGACTGTTGGACTATGAAGATACAAGATCGAAGACTTCGTCCCGTGTCCGGATGGGACTCTCCTTTGCGTGGAAGGCAAGCTTGGCAATTCGGATATGTAGATCTCCTTCTCTGTAACCAACTCTGTGTAACCCTAGCCCCTTCCGGTGTCTATATAAACCGGAGGGTTTAGTCCGTAGGACAACAACAATCGTAATCATAGGCTAGCTTCTAGGGTTTAGCCTCTACGATCTCATGGTAGATTGATAACCCACAAGTGTAGGGGATCGCAACAGCTTTCGAGGGTAAAGTATTCAAACCAAATTTATTGATTCGACACAAGGGGAGCCAAAGAATATTATTGAGTATTAGCATTTGAGTTGTCAATTCAACCACACCAGGATAACTTAGTATCTGCAGCAAAATATTTCATAGCAAAGTAGTATGATAATAAAGGTAACAGTGACAAAAGTAAAGATAATAGTTTTGTAGTGATTATAACAGTAGCAACAGAAAAGTAAATAAGCGAAGCACAATATGTAAAAAGCTCGTAGGCCTTGGATCAGTGATGGATAATAATGTCGGATGCGATTCCTCATGTAATAGCTATAACATAGGGTGACACAGAACTAGTTCCAGTTCATCAATGTAATGTAGGCATGTATTCCGAATATAGTCATACGTGCTTATGGAAAATAACTTGCATGACATCTTTTGTCCTACCCTCCCGTGGCAGCGGGGTCCTATCGGAAACTAAGGGATATTAAGGCCTCCTTTTAATAGAGAACTGGAACAAAGCATTAGCACATAGTGAATACATGAACTACTCAAACTACGGTCATCACCGAGAAGTATCCCGATTATTGTCACTTCGGGGTTGTCGGATCATAACACATAATAGGTGACTATAGACTTGCAAGATAGGATCAAGAACACACATATATTCATGAAAACATAATAGGTTCAGATCTGAAATCATGGCACTCGGGCCCTAGTGACAAGCATTAAGCATAGCAAAGTCATTGCAACATCAATCTCAGAACATAGTGGATACTAGGGATCAAACCCTAACAAAACTAACTTGATTACATGGTAAATCTCATCCAACCCATCACCGTCCAGCAAGCCTACGATGGAATTACTCACCCACGGCGGTGAGCATCATGAAATTGGTGATGGAGGATGGTTGATGATGACGACGACGATGAATCCTCCTCTCTGGAGCCCCGAACGGACTCCAGATCAGCTCGCCCAAGAGAGATTAGGGCTTGGTGGAGGCTCCTTATCGTAAAATGTGATGAAACTTTCTCTCTAATTTTTTTCTCCGTGAAACGGAATATATGGAGTTGGAGTTGAGGTCGGCAGAGCCTCAGGGGGCCCACGAGACA
>NC_041393.1:45395839-45418689 GCF_002162155.2 Triticum dicoccoides
GGGGGTGGGCGCGCCCCCACCCTTGTGGACAGGGTGTGGCCCCCCTGGTCTTGATTCTTTTGCCACTATTTTTTATATTTTCCAAAACGTGCCTCCGTGGATTTTCAGGACATTCCGAGAACTTTTGTTTTCTACACGTAAAACAACAATATGGTAGTTCTGCTGAAAACAGCGTTAGTCCGGCTTAGTTTCATTCAAATCATGCAAGTTAGAGTCCAAAATAAGGGCAAAAGTGTTTGGATAAGTAGATACGTTGGAGACGTATCAACTCCCCCAAGCTTAAACCTTTTCTTGTCCTCAAGCAATTTAGTTGATAAACTAAAAGTGATAAAGAAAAACTTTACAAACTCTATTTGCTCTTGTTGTTGTAAACATGCAAAGCCAGCATTTAGGTTTCAGCAAATATTATGAACTAACCATACTCACAATAACACCTCGGTCTCACAATTACTCATATCAATAGCATAATCAGCTAGCAAGGCATAATAATAAAACTCGGATGAAAACACTTCCTCAAAACAATCATAACATGATATAAACAAAATGGTATCTCGTTAGCCTTTCGGAGACTGCAAAACATAAATGCAGAGCACCTTTAAAGATCAAGGACTGACTAGACATTGTAATTCATAGTAAAAGAGATCCAGTCAAGTCATACCCAATATAAACCAATAGTAATGAATGCAAATGATAGTGTGCTCTCCAGCGGGTGCTTTTTAATAAGAAGGTGATGACTCAACATAAAAGTAAATAAATAGACCCTTTGCAGAGGGAAGCAGAGATTTGTAGAGGTTCCAGAGCTCGGTTTTAAAATAGAGATTGAATAACATTTTGAGCGGCATACTTTCGTTGTCAACGCAACAACTATGAGATGGCGATATCTTCCATACTACATGCATTATAGGCAGTTCCCAAACAGAATAGTAAAAGTTTATACTCCCCCACCACCAACAAGCATCAATCCATGGCTTGCTCAAAACAACGAGTGCCTCCAACTAACAACAGCCCTGGGGGAGTTTTGTTTAATTAAATTGATTTGCTTTGATCTTTTTGGATCATGGTACTGGGCATCCCGGTTACCGACCCTTTCTCGTGAATGAGGAGCGGAGTCCACTCCTCTTGAGAATAACCCACCTAGCATGGAAGATATAGGCAGCCTAGTTGAAACATGAGTTGCTCGATCATACAAAGTAGAATTTCATTTGAAGGTTTGGAGTTTGGCACATACAAATTTACTTGGAACGGCAGGTAAATACCGCATATAGGTAGGTATGGTGGACTCAAATGGAACAACTTTGGGGTTTAAGGAGTTTGGATGCACAAACAGTATTCTCGCTTAGTACAGATGAAGGCTAGCAAAAGACTGGGAAGCGACCAACTGAGATAGTGACAACAGTCATAAACATGCATTAAAATGAATTCACACCGAGTACAAGCATGAGTAGGATATAATCCACCATGAACATAAATATCATGAAGGCTATGTTGATTTATTTCAACTACATGCGTGAACATATGCCAAGTCGAGTCACTCAATTCATTCAAAGGAGGATACCATCCCATCATACCACATCATAATCATTCTAATAGCATGTTGGCACACAAGGTAAACCATTATAACTCATAGCTAATCAAGCATGGCACAAGCAACTATAATCTCTAAATGTCATTGCAAATATTTTTACTTCATAATAAGCTGAACCAGGAACGATGAACTCATCATATTTACAAAAACAAGAGAGGTCGAGTTCATACCAGCTTCTCTCATCTCAATCAGTCCATCATATATCGTCATTATTGCCTTTCACTTGCACGACCGAATGATGTGCATAATAATAATACTGCATGTGCATTGGACTAAGCTGGAGTCTACAAGCATTCAACTCAAGAGAGAAGACAAATTAATATAGGCTCTAAGTTAAATAAACAATCATGCATATTAGAGCCACTAAACATTTTCAATATGGTCTTCTACTCTCGACCCCCAAAGGAAAGAAAAGAAAACTATTTACATGGGAAAGCTCCCAACAAGTAAGAAGAAGAATGAGAAATCTTTTTGGGTTTTCATTTTAATTTCTACTACAAGCATGGAAAGTAAACTAACTAATTTTTTTGGTTTTCTTAAGGTTTATCAAACACACAAGAAGAAAACTAGAAAAAGAAAATTAAACTAGCATGTATAATACAATGAAAGAGTATGAGCACCGACGACTAGAATAGTGTGTGAACATAAATGTAAAGTCGGTGAGAAATACGTACTCCCCCAAGCTTAGGCTTTTGGCCTAAGTTGGTCTAATGCCAAGGATAGCCTCGCTGATGCCTCCTGAGCTGCGGCATGTTGGCGAGCCGCCTCCGCTCTCCCCTCGTGTTCAGCTGCTTCCTCCCTGGTAACAACATATATTCCTTTTGCCTGGTAATCAAAAAGGAAAGGACCAGGAAGAGTAACATGGACAGCGCTACGTCTGTCAAGGATTAGTCGATACTGGAGGAATTGTTCATTCCTCTTAAGACAATGATGTTGGACCATAGCGTCATAATCTAAATAAGCAGGAGGCAACATCATATCCCCATCTCGTGGGGCTATAGCAAGATAATTTGCCACACGGGTCGCATAAATTCCTCCAAATAAATCTCCAACTCTACCATTATTATGCAACCTACGTGAAACTATTGCCCCCAAGTTATAATCTTTATAACCTAACACGGCACTCTTGAGGACACAAAGATCAGGCACACACATATGACATGCTTCATCTTTACCATTAATGCATCTACCAATGAAGAGAGCAAAATGGTGTATAGCAGGAAAATGAATGCTCCCTATGGTAGCTTGTGCAATATCTCTAGATTCTCCCACAGTAATACTAGCAAGGAAATCTCTAAATTCAGATTTGTGGGGATCATTAATATTGCCCCACTGTGGAAGTTTGCAAGAAGTTGTAAAATCCTCTAAGTCCATGGTATAAGATGTATCATAGATATCAAATAGGACACTCAGAGAATTACGTGTACATTTATATTTAAACCTTCGCACAAATGAATCAGTCAATTGATAGTACTGAGGACACTTATCTTGTAAGAAGTCCTCCAGATCGGCATTACGCACATACGCGTTAAATTCCTCCTTAAATCCTGCTTCGATCATAAAATCATCGGATGGCCACTCACAAGCTCGTACTTCTGCGTCCCTCGGTAGTTCATCGTCTTGCTCACGTATAGCAATCATGGGTCCTTTCTTTACTGAGGAACCACCTTGGTACATTCTCCTAGACATAATTTTTTTTCTGAAAATTTTCTGAAATTTTAGTAACTTCAAAATAAAAATGAATAAAACTAAACAAGATTGATAGCAACTACTCCTACAAGTGCCTAGAGCCTATATCATGCATTAGAATTACTTGGGACCTCATAAATTTAACATGCAAGCTCAAGAACATGGTCACCTATGCAGTAAAAATTTGCAATCAATAAAGCACTAGAACAAAAACTAATTGGACCAATGGAGGAGTCACATACCAAGCAACAATCTCCCAAAGCAGTTTTGTGAATGGAGCTTTGAGCAAGGAGATCAAAAATCGCAGCAAAATGACCTAGAACTCATACTTGAGCTGGATGGGGATTTTTTTTGGGAAGAAGATGGAGTGTGTGGGTGCTGGCATAAGTGGAGGGCAGACACCAGGGGCCCACGACACAGGGGGGCGCGCCTAGGGAAGGTGGGCGCGCCCTCCACTCTCGTGGCCTGGTGCTTGCCCCTCCTGCAATGATTTCAGTGCCAAAAATCCTCAAATATTCCATAAAAAATCATACTAAATTTGCATGGCATTTGGAGCACTTTTATTTTCGGGATTTTTTTATTGCACGGGTAATTCAGAAACAGACGGATAATACTATTTTTGCTTTATTTATTCTAAATAACAGAAAGTAAAAAGAGAGTACAGAAGGTTGTGCCTTCTAGTTTCATCCATCTCATGATCATCAAAATGAATCCACTAACAAGGTTGATCAAGTCTTGTTAACAAACTCATTCTGAATAACACGGAACCGGAGAAATTTCAAATAACACTAGGTTACCTCAACGGGGATATGAACATCCCCTATAATAAGAATATCATACATTTTCTTGACAGTAGGAAGAGGAAATTCAAAACCTCCAATAATGATAGTTGGAACTTTTCCAATAGAATTGATGCTATGAACTTGAGATTGTTTCCTCGTAAAGTGTAACGTATGCTCATTACCATTAACATGAAAAGTGACATTGCCTTTGTTGCAATCAATAACAGCCCCTGCAGTATTCAAAAAGGGTCTACCAAGGATAATCGACATACTATCGTCCTCGGGAATATCAAGAATAACAAAGTCTGTTAAGATAGTGACATTTGCAACCACAACAGGCACATCCTCACAAATACCGACAGGTATAGCAATTGATTTATCGGCCATTTGCAAAGATATTTCAGTAGGTGTCAACTTATTCAATTCGAGTCGATGATATAAAGAGAGAGGCATAAGACTAACACCGGCTCCAAGATCACATAAAGCAGTTCTAACATAATTTCTTTTAATGGAGCATGGTATAGTTGGTACCCCCGGATCTCCAAGTTTCTTTGGTATTCCACCCTTAAAATTGTAATTAGCAAGCATGGTGGAAATTTCAGCTTCCGGTATCTTTCTTTTGTTTGTAATGATATCCTTCATATATTTAGCATAGGGATTTACTTTAAGCATATCAGTTAAGCGCATACGTAAGAAGATAGGTCTAATCATTTCAGCAAAGCGCTCAAAATCCTCATCATCCTTTGTCTTGGATGGTTTAGGAGGAAAGGGCATGGGTTTCTGAACCCATGGTTCTCTTTCTCTACTGTGCTTCCTAGCAACAAATTATCTCTTATCATAACGTTTATTCTTTGATTGTGGGTTATCAAGATTAACAACGGGTTCAATCTCTACTTCATTACTTTTGCTAGGTTGAGCATCAACATGAACATTATCATTAACATTATCACTAGGTTCATGTTCATCACCTGATTGTGTTTCAGCATCAGAGATAGAAATATCATTAGGATTCTCAGGTGTGTCTACAACAGGTTCACTAGAAGCATGCAAAGTCCTATCGTTTTTCTTTTTCTTCTTTTTGAAAGAACTAGGTGCCTCTAAATTGTTTCTCTGAGAATCTTGCTCGATTCTCTTAGGGTGGCCTTCAGGATACAAAGGTTCCTGAGTCATTCTGCCAGTTCTAGTAGCCACTCTAACAGCAAAGTCAGATTTATTATTTAATTCATCGAGCAAATCATCTTGAGCTTTAAGTACTTGCTCGGCTTGAGTAGCAACCATAGAAGCATATTTGCTAATGAGTTTAAGTTCACCTTTAACTCTAGCCATATAATCACTCACGCATCCTATCTCGAAAGCATTATTCTTTAATTCTCTACCAACATAAGCATTAAAACTTTCTTGTCTAGCCATAAAGTCATCAAATTCATGTAAGCACGGGCTATGAAATTTAGTAGAGGGAATTTCAACTTTATCATATCTATAGAGAGAATTTACCTTTACTACTTGTGTCGGGTTATCAAGACAATATGGTTCTTCAACAGGTGGTATATTAAGACCATGTATTTCTCCAGTAGGTGGTAAATTCTTAACATCTTCAGCTTTAATACCTTTTTCTTTCATTGATTTCTTTGCCTCTTGCATATCTTCAGGACTGAGAAATAGAACACCTCTCTTCTTAGGAGTGGGTTTAGGAATAGGCTCAGGAGTTGGCTCAATTGGTTCAGGAATTGCCTCAGGAATTGGCTCAGGAAGAGTCCAGTTATTTTCATTAGTCAACATATTATTCAATAGTAATTCAGCTTCGTCGACTGTTCTTTCCCTGAAAACACAACCAGCACAACTATCCAAATAGTCCTTGGAAGCATCGGTTAGTCCGTTATAAAAGATATCAAGTATTTCATTTTTCTTAAGAGGATGATCAGGCAAAGCATTAAGTAATCGGAGAAGCCTCCCCCAAGCTTGTGGGAGACTCTCTTCTTTGATTTGCACAAAATTATATATTTCCCGCAAGGCAGCTTGTTTCTTATGAGCAGGGAAATATTTAGCAGAGAAGTAATAAATCATATCCTGGGGACTGCGCACACAACTAGGAGCAAGAGAATTAAACCAAGTCTTAGCATCACCCTTTAATGAGAACGGAAATATCTTAAGGATATAATAATAGCGAGACTTCTCATCATTAGTAAGCAGGGTGTCTATATCATTCAACTTGGTAAGATGTGCCACAACAGTTTTAGATTCAAGGCCATAAAAAGGATCAGATTCAACCAAAGTAATAATCTCAGGATCAACAGAGAATTCAAAATCCTTATGAGTAACACAGATAGGTGAAGTAGCAAAAGCAGGGTCAGGTTTCATTCTAGCATTAAGAGATTGCTGCTTCCATTTAGCTAATAACTTTTTAAGACCATATCTATCTTTACAAGCAAAGATAGCTCTAGCAGCTTCCTCTTCCATAACATAACCCTTAGGAACAACAGGTAATTCATAATCAGGGGGAGAACTTTCATCATCACTATCATCAATAATAGCATCTTCAATAATTTCATTCTCTCTAACCCTAGGAAGTTGTTCATCAAGAAATTCACCTAATGGCAAAGTGGTATCACGCACAGAAGTAGTTTCATCATAAGTATCATGCATAGCAGAAGTGGCATCATCAATAACATGCAACATATCAGAATGCATAGCAGTAGCAGGTTTAGGTGTCACAAGCTTACCAATAACAGAAGGAGAATCTAGTGCAGAGCTAAATGGCAGTTCCTTATCTCCCCTCGTAGTTGAGGGAAAAATCTTGGTTCTTTCGTCTTTCAATTTCCTCACAGTGATCAACAGATATAAATACCAAGTGACTCAGACAATAGAGCTATGCTCCCCGGCAACGGCGCCAGAAATTAGTCTTGATAACCCACAAGTGTAGGGGATCGCAACAGCTTTCGAGGGAAAAGTATTCAACCCAAATTTACTGATTTGACACAACGGGAGCCAAAGAATATTATTGAGTATTAGCAGTTGAGTTGTCAATTCAACCACACCTGGATAACTTAGTATTTGTAGCAAAGTATTTAGTAGCAAAGTAGTTTGATAATAAAGGTAACAGTGGCAAAAGTAAAGATAATAGTTTTGTAGTGATTGTAACCGTAGCAATAGAAAGGTAAATAAGCGAAGCACAATATGTGAAAAGATAGTAGGCATTGGATCAGTGATGGATAATTATGTCGGATGCGATTCCTCATGTAATAGCTATAACATAGGGTGACACAGAATTAGCTCTGGTTCATCAATGTAATGTAGGCATGTATTCCGAATATAGTCATACATGCTTATGGAAAAGAACTTGCATGACATCTTTTGTCCTACCCTCCCGTGGCAGCGGGGTCCTAGTGGAAACTAAGGGATATTAAGGGCCTCCTTTTAATAGAGAACCGAAACAAAGCATTAGCACATAGTGGATACATGAACTCCTCAAACTACGGTCATCACCGAGAAGTATCCCGATTATTGTCACTTCGGGGTTGTCGGATCATAACACATAATAGGTGACTATAGGCTTGCAAGATAGGATCAAGAACACACATATATTCATGAAAACATAATAGGTTCAGATCTGAAATCATGGCACTCGGGCCCTAGTGGCAAGCATTAAGCATAGCAAAGTCATAGCAACATCAATCTCAGAACATAGTGGATACTAGGGATCAAACCCTAACAAAACTAACTTGATTACATGGTAAATCTCATCCAACACAACACAATCCAACAAGCCTATGATGGAATTACTCACGCACGACGGTGAGCATCATGAAATTGGTGATGGAGGATGGTTGATGATGACGAGAGTGACGAATCCCCCTGGGGGAGTCCTGATTAGGGGGTGTCCGGATGGCCGGACTATGACCTTTGGCCGGACACCCGGACTATGAAGATACAAGATTGAAGACTTCGTCCCATGTCCGGATAGGACTTTCCTTGGCGTGGAAGGCAAGCTTGGCGATATGATATGAAGATCTCCTCCCATTGTAACCGACTCTATGTAACCCTAGCCCTCTCCGGTGTCTATATAAACCGGAGAGTTTTAGTCCGTAGGACGAACAACAATCATACCATAAGCTAGCTCCTAGGGTTTAGCCTCTCTGATATCGTGGTAGATCAACTCTTATACTACCCATATCATCAATATTAATCAAGCAGGAGTATGGTTTTACCTCCATCGAGAGGGCCCGAACCTGGGTAAAAACATCGTGTCCCTTGTCTCCTGTTACCATCCGCCTAGACGCACAGTTCGGGACCCCCTACCCGAGATCTGCCGGTTTTGACACCGACATTGGTGCTTTCATTAAGAGTTCCTCTGTGTCGTCACCCTTAGGCCCGATGGCTTCTTCAATCATCAACCACGACGCGGTCCAGGGTGAGACTTTCCTCCCCGGACAGATCTTCGTATTCGGCGGCTTTGCACTGCGGGCCAATTCGCTTGGCCATCTGGAGCAGATCGAAAGCTACGCCCCTGGCCATCAGGTCAGGTTTGGAAGCTTAAACTACACGGCCGACATCCGCGGGGACTTGATCTTCGACGGATTCGAGCCACGTCCAAGCGCGCCGCACTGTCACGATGAGCATGATCTAGCTCTACCGCCGAACAGCGCCCAGAGTGTCGCTCAGGTGTCCGCTCCGACCATTAGCTTGGAGCCGACTGTGCTAGTCGGGGATGGACGGTTGGACGCCGCCCCAGGAGCCGCAATCTCTACGGCGATAGAGCCGAACACCGGTTTAGTCCTTTGCGAGGCCATTGACTCGAAGGTGTCGGACTCCTGTCCGGACTCCGAACCTTCCGCACCCCTTCCGATCGAACCCAATTGGGCTCCAATCATGGAGTTCACTACCGCAGACGTCTTTCAGCACTCGCCCTTCGGTGATATCCTGAGTTCACTAAGCTCTCTCTCTTTGTCAGGAGAGCCCTGGCCGGACTATGGTCAGCAGGGTTGGGATGCGGACAACGAAGAAATTCGAAACCCACCCACCACCCACTTTGTAGCCACTATCGACGATCTAACCGACATGCTCGACTTCGACTCCGAAGACATTGACGGTATGGACGCCGATGAAGGAGACGACCAAGAACCAGCACCTATAGGGCACTGGAAAGCCACCTCGTCATATTACATATACATGGTGGACACCCCCAAAGCAGGGGATGGCGATGAAAAAACGGAGGACGGCCCCTCCAAGAAGCAACCCAAGCGCCGACGTCAGCGGCGCCGCTCTAAATCCCGCCAAAACAAAAACGGCGAGCCCGGCACTGGAGACAACAACACTCCGGATAGTGCCGAAGACAACCCCCTCCAGCAGGATTCAGCGCAGGAGGACGAAGAAGCCAACTCTCATGAGAGAGCGGCGGACAGGGAGGTCGAGGACGACAATTATATGCCTCCCTCCGAAGACGAGGCAAGCCTCGACAACGACGAATTCGTCGTGCCAGAGGATCCCGTCGAACAAGAGAGTTTCAAACGCAGGCTTATGGCCACGGCGAGTAGCCTCAAGAAAAAACAGCAGCAGCTTAGAGCTGACCAAGATTTGCTAGCCGACAGATGGACTGAAGTCCTGGCGGCCGAAGAGTATAAACTCGATCGCCCCTCCAAGAGTTACCCAAAGCGCAGGCTGCTACCCCAACTAGAGGAGGAAGCAACTAAACCTACATCACCAGCGTACGATGCGCCCGATCGGCCACCCCGTGGCCGCGACAGAGAGGCCTTTCGGCCCTCAACCCAAGCCGCACCCCGACTCCGCTCGAAGAATACCAGAGCACGGGGAAACGCAATAGACCTGCGAGACATATTGGAGGATAAGGCAAGGCAAACAAGATCGATCTACGGATCGCGTGGGCGCCCTACGTCACGTGACGATAACCGTCACACCGGATATGATAAATACGGCCAGGCCGAATACAACAGACAAAGCTCGTCCGAGCTACGTCGCGATATAGCCCAATACAGGGGCGCCGCACACCCACTATGCTTCACCAACAAAGTAATGGATCATCAAATCCCCGAGGATTTTAAACCCGTAAACATCGAATCATACGATGGCACAACAGATCTCGCGGTATGGATCGAGGATTATCTCCTTCATATCCACATGGCCCGTGGTGATGATCTACACGCCGTCAAATACCTCCCGCTCAGGCTTAAAGGACCAGCTCGGCATTGGCTTAACAGCCTGCCAGCAGAGTCAATTAGTTGCTGGGAGGACCTGGAATCCGCATTCCTCGACAACTTCCAGGGCACTTATGTGCGACCACCAGACGCCGATGACCTAAGCCACAAAATCCAGCAGCCAGAGGAATTGGCCAGAAAATTTTGGACACGGTTCCTAACCAAGAAAAATCAAATAGTTGACTGTCCGGACGCCGAGGCCCTTGCAGCCTTCAGGCACAACATCCGAGATGAATTGCTTGCCCGGCACCTAGGACAGGAAAAGCCGAAATCTATGGCAGCCATCACGACACTCATGACCCGCTTTTGCGCGGGAGAAGACAGCTGGCTAGCTCATAGCAATAACATAACCAAGAGCCCTGGCAATTCGGATACCAAGGACAACAATGGCAGGTCACGTCGCAACAAGAACAAGCGCCGCATTAACGGCGACAATACTGAGGATACGGCAGTTAATGCCGGATTCAGAGGCTCTAAACCCGGTCAGCGGAAGAAGCCATTCAAAAGAAAGACTGCGGGCCCATCCAGTTTAGACCGGATACTCGATCGCTCGTGCCAGATACAGGGCACCCCCGAACAACCAGCCAACCACACCAACAGGGATTGTTGGGTGTTCAAGCAGGCGGGCAAGTTAAGTGCCGAAACCAGAGACAAGGGGCTGCGTAGCGATGATGAGGAGGAGCCCCGGCCGCCGAACAACAGAGGACAGAAGGACTTCCCCCCGCAAGTGCAGACGGTGAACATGATATACGCCACCCACATCCCCAAAAGGGAGCGGAAGCGTGCTCTCAAGGACGTCTATGCGTTGGAGCCAGTTGACCCAAAGTTCAACCCATGGTCCTCCTGCCCGGTCACTTTTGATCGAAGGGACCACCCCACTAGCATCCGTCACGGTGGATTCGCCGCATTGGTCCTAGACCCAATCATTGACGGATTTCACCTCACTAGAGTCCTCATGGACGGCGGCAACAACCTGAACCTGCCTTATCAAGATACAGTGCGAAAAATGGGTATAGATCTGTCAAGGATTAAACCCACAAAGACAACCTTTAAAGGCGTCATACCAGGCGTAGAAGCCAGCTGTACAGGCTCGGTTACACTCGAATTGGTCTTCGGATCCCCGGATAATTTCCGAAGCGAAGAGTTAATCTTCGACATAGTCCCATTCTGCAGTGGCTATCACGCCCTGCTTGGACGAACTGCATTTGCAAAATTCAATGCGGTGCCGCACTACGCATATCTCAATCTCAAGATGCCAGGTCCTCGCGGATCATTACGGTAAAAGGAAACACCGAACGCTCTCTCCGAATGGAGGAGCACACAGCGGCCCTGGCGGCGGAAGTACAGAGCAGCCTCTCAAGGCAACTCTCCAATCTGGGTGTTAAACATCCGGACAACGGCAAGCGCGCCCGAAGCAACCTACAACAAAGCCGGCTGGCACGTTCCGAGCAAGCATAGCAGTGCGGCCCCAACCCCAGCCCTCGCCAGATGGTGATACCGGTACCACGCGTACATAATTATGCTTTGAAAATACCATGGGCATAAGGGGAGGGGCACAACTACGGCACGACCAAAATGCGGCTCAACAGCACTAAGGGGCTCCCTATTTTGCCGTTTCCTTTTCTTTTTTTATACTTTTAGGACCCAACTATTCGGAAGGCCTGTCCGGCAATACACTCGCCGAACACATGATGCAACAGCCAGGGAGAGAACAAGCCGCGTCGAATGTCCAGGTGGTCTCTATAACGAGCTAAATACCCGTTTTACTTAAATTCACGCAGCTTGCCCCTGGAAGGGGACATGTCAAATAATCCCATCTCTTGCTTATCGCACTATTTGTATCGTTCTGCTTTCATAGCAGCCCTTTTTAATAAACAATACATAGCTCTTATCTATTATTTATTCATCTATTTTTATACAAATATGTTTAGTCATGACATTATGCAACCGTACACTTTTGTACAGCCAATACACCAGGGGCTTAAGCACCCCATAACATGGTGTGAGAAGACCGAACACTCTCATGAGTGCGGCACCCCGAACTTATAGAACTATATGCATCGGCTCCGAATCATGTCTTGGGTCAATAGTTGGGTTTGCTCGGCTCCCATGTTTTGGTACCTTACGTTCCGCAATGTTGGCTAAGGTAGTGCTGGGAGAACTACTACGATTGTGCCCCAGTTGAGCTGGGTTAACACCTCAGTAAAGAAAGCTAAAACTGAACGTCATGATAGTGCGAGAGACCGGTCGTTGTTCGTGAGGTTTTTTCGAGTCCCTAAAGACTTATGCCGCTTAGAGTGAGGAGCCGGATTTATCTGGCCTAGGCGTGGATAGCGCCCCGAACTCGGTCTTCCGAATACTAGGGGCTTCGCCGAAATTAAAAATTATAGAATTCTATGGCTAAGTGAGAGTGATAAAGCATTATAAGTCCGATGGCCTTGTTCGTTGTGCTGAGCGCCTCCCTAGATGGACCCAAGAATGGGAACAAGAGCGCTCGGGTTTATCCCGAACACCCCAGCACTCGTGGCATGGGGGTAGAAGCCGACGACTTGCATCTCTCAGATTTAATAAACGGCCGCCCAGAAGGTAATATTTTAAATTAACAAGCGTTGCTTAGCGCATATGAACAAAGTTTTCAGCGTACAGGATAACAGATGCGAGTCTACTAAAAAATTACATCTTTGGAGCATTAACCCGCTATAAGGCGGGCACCCTTCAGGATGCCCGTATAATACATCTCGGGCGTGCGATACTCCTTGCCCGGCGGTGGCGCGTCCCTTAATAGCTTCTCAGCGTCCAGCTTGCCCCAGTGCACTTTAGCACGGGCGAGGGCCCGATGGGCACCTTCAATACAGACGGAGCGCTTGATGACTTCAATCCATGGACAAGCGTCCACCAGCCGCCGCACCAGACCAAGTAACTCCCACGCATGGCTTCCCTAGGCCACAGTCGAACTATGAGGCCCTTCATGGCCTGTTTGGCCACCTTGTGGAGCACGACCAGCTGCTTCAGCTGGTCGCTTAGGGGCACCGGATGTCTGGCCTCAGCATATTGAGACCAGAACACCTTTTCCGTTGAGCTCCCCTCCTCGGCTCGGTAGAATGCGGCAGCATCAGACACACTACAGGGCAGATCGGCGAACGCTCCTGGAGAGCTCCGGATTCGGGTAAGTAACAGATAATTCACTTTTATATGCTTGCTTTGCATAAAGAATGCCTTACCCGCTGCTACTTTCTTTATCGCCTCGATCTCTTGGAGGGCCTTCTAGGCTTCGGCCTTAGCGGTTTTGGCACTCTCAAGAGCCAAGGCGAGCTTGGACTCTCGAGTCTTCGAGTCATGCTCCAAACTCTCGTGTTTTTCCACGAGAGCCTGGAGCTCTTGCCGCACCTCCGCTACCCGCGCCTCCTACTTCTCTCACTCGGTGCGCTCCAAGGACGCACTGTTTTCGGCCTTGGACACCGCTTCCTTCAAGGTCGCCACCTCGGTCGTGGCCCCTGCAACATTCGCGTTGGTCCTATCATTTTTTGCAACCAGGTATTTCTATATACATTTACATACGGTATTACATACCGTCCTTGTCCTCGAGCTGCTTCTTGGCATGGCCGAGCTCGTTCTCGGACCGCTCGAGACTCTCCTTCAATGCATTGACCTTTGCAGTTAGTGCGGCAGAGGTCAGCAGTGTAGCCTGCATTCCCATATTGACATATTTATGTTAGACTCCTGCGTAATATCTTTTTAGATCCTCAGCTCGGCTTTTCTTTCCGAACACCAAACTGAGCATCAGGGGCTACTGTCTATGCAGTAACATTTTTATATGTTTTGAATACATACCTCAAAGCCAGTTAATAGGCTTGTACAGGCTTCTGTCAGCCCGCTCTTGGCGGACTGAACCCTCTGGATCACCGCACTCATAACAGTGCGGTGTTCCTCGTCAATGTAGGCGCCGTTAAGTGCCTCCAGCAAATCGTCAGGTGCCTCCGGTTGGACGGAGGCCGCCGGCGTCATAGGCATGCCCTTCTTGTGAAGGCGCCGCCTACCGGTCTCTGGAACCGTTGATGGTTCCGGAGCAGTGTCCGACCTAGGGCCGGACTTAGATCCCTCTAGGGTTTTACCCCCGTTGGGCCTGGAGTCCGGAAGGTCGCCTTGCGGCGCCTCCAGCACCACCTCCTCCTGGTTTAGTCCCTTTTGGGACTCCACCTCGGCGTCGTCCGCAGGGAGCGGGGAGGAAGCCGTCGGAAGTGAAGCACTATTCACATCCGACGAATCCAGGGAGCCGCTCGACGAATCGCCGAGCTGAGCCTTGGGCGGACTGCATGATTGAATTCAGCGTCAGAAAATACCGAATAATAGAGGAGCGCCATAAGTTATTCTGGTATCCGGACACTTACGATTCTGCCAGGGGCTTGAGCCTGGATGGCCATTCCTCAACGCCGTCTTTGGCATCAGAGGCGTAGTCCGGTAGAAGGGTCTTCCCCTTCTTGGACCCTCCGACCTCCCTAGTTGGGGCAGCCTTCCTTTTCTTTCCTCCCCCCGCTGGAGGGGGAGAGGCTTCTTCTTCTTCCTCCTCCTTGTCCTCAGAGGCGGAGGGTGCTTCGGGGTTGTCAGACGATGAATCCGACACCACCAGGCGCCGGGAACTCTTTCAGGTCCCCGTGGCCTTCTTCTTGGCCTTCTTCTCCGGCACCACGTGGGGTGCCGGAACCAGCAGCCCCGTCAATCGGGCGTCCGCTGGGTCTTCGGGCAAAGGAGCCGGACAGTTGATCTGTCTGGCCTTCTTCTGCCAGTCCTGTTAAAGGGATGGGGGTTTAGATCCCGCATAGAATCAAATCTATGGAAAACAAATACCCCGTGAGGGGAAAATTAAGCTCACCGCGCTGGCTTGGCGCTTGGTGAAGAATCCGCGATCCTCGGTGACGGGAGGGGAGACCTCGGAGCTCTTGAATAGCACCTTCCAGGCATCCTCGTGCTTTGTGTCGAAGAGCCAGGACAGTCTGGTGCTGGGCCGGGTCGAACTCCCACAAGTTGAAAGCCCGTCGTTGACACGGGAGAATCCGGCGGAAGAGCATGACCTGGACTACGGTGACAAGTTTAACCTTCCCGCCGATCATGTCTTTGATGCAGGTTTGAAGTCCGGTCACTTCTGCTGAATTACCCCATAACAGGCCCGTCTCTTTCCAAGATGTGAGCTGTGTGGGGATGCTAGATCGGAATTCGGGGGCCGCTGCCCATTCAGGGTCACGCGGCTCGGTGATATAGAACCACCCCGATTGCCACCCTTTGATGGTCTCTACGAAGGCGCCCTCGAGCCATGTAACGTTGGCCATCTTGCCCACCATGGCGCCTCCGCACTCCACTTGGCGGCCGCCCACGACCTTCGGCTTGACGCTGAAGATCTTCAGCCATAGGCCAAAGTGGAGCTGGATACGATAAACGCCGAGATGTTGAGGATGAAGTTCGGCGCCAGATCGTGGAAGTCCAGGACATAGTAGAACATGAGCCCCCGGACGAACGGGTGAAGAGGAAAGCCCAGTCCATGGAGGAAATGGGGGAGAAATACAACCCTCTCATGGGGCCTAGGGGTCGGGATGAGTTGCCCCTCATCTGGAAGCCGGTGCGCGATGTCGTCAGGGAAGTATCTGGCCTTCCTCAACTTTTTGATTTGCCCCTCCGTGACGGAGGAGGCCATCCATCTACCACCCGCTCCGGACATGATTGGAGAAGGTTGAGGTGGGAAGTGCGGACTTGGGCGTTGGAGCTCGAGTGCACGGGGATGGATAAGCAAAGGAGGAAGAAGGCGTAAATGGAAAGGGTAGATCCTTATCCCCTTATGTGGGCGGCCGAAACTACAAGCCCCCACCAGCCTAATAAAACTCGCTTATCTCCCAAATGCCGCGGTTAATGGCGCGGTTGGGTTACCCATGCCCGTATTGATGAGAATCCCGGAATAAGGGGACACGATCTCTGCTTTGACAAGACATGCCAAGGAAACCGCCTCGCTAAACGTGTTGAGGTGGAACAGTAAAATGATTCGAATAAGGACTTGGCCTTGGCGTGATGTCACGCTGCGGAATACATCAGCAGATTAGATTTGTGCAGATATTATTCTCTCTACGGTGGTATGTGGAACTTATTTTGCAGAGCCGGACACTATCCTTGTGTTCAACATCTTTTATGAAGTATTCGGAGGAGGAACCCGCCTTGCAATGCCGAAGACAATTTGGACGCCGGACTCTTCGTGATTGAAGCCTGGTTCAGGGGCTACTGAGGGAGTCCTGGATTAGGGGGTGTCCGGATGGCCGGACTATGACCTTTGGCCGGACTCCCGGACTATGAAGATACAAGATTGAAGACTTCGTCCCGTGTCCGGATAGGACTTTCCTTGGCGTGGAAGGCAAGCTTGGCGATATGATATGAAGATCTCCTCCCATTGTAACCGACTCTATGTAACCCTAGCCCTCGCCGGTGTCTATATAAACCGGAGAGTTTTAGTCCGTAGGACGAACAACAATCATACCATAGGCTAGCTCCTAGGGTTTAGTCTCTCTGATCTTGTGGTATATCAACTCTTGTACTACCCATATCATCAATATTAATCAAGCAGGAGTAGGGTTTTACCTCCATCAAGAGAGCCCGAACCCGGGTAAAAACATCATGTCCCTTGTCTCCTGTTACCATCCGCCTAGACGCACAGTTCGGGACCCCCTACCCGAGATCCGCCGGTTTTGACACCGACATTGGTGCTTTCATTGAGAGTTCCTTTGTGCCGTCATCTTTAGGCCCGATGGCTCCTCCGATCATCAACAACGATGCGGTCCAGGGTGAGACTTTTCTGCCCGGACAGATCTTCGTATTCGGCGGCTTTGCACCGCGGGCCAATTCGCTTGGCCATCTGGAGCAGATCGAAAGCTACGCCCGTGGCCATCAGGTCAGATTTGGAAGTTTGAACTACACGGCTGACGTCGGCGGAGACTTGATCTTCGACGGGTTCGAGCCACAGCCGAGCGCGCCGCACTATCACGATGGGCATGATCTAGCTCTATCGCCGAATAGTGCCCTAGAGGCCGCACCAGTGTCCGCTCCGACCTTTAGCTCGGAGCCGACTGCGCCAATCGAGGACGGGTGGCTACACACTGCCTTGGAGGCTGCAATCTCTACGGTGATCGAGCCGAACACCAGCCTTGTCCTTTGCGAAGCTCGTGACTCCAAGGTACCAGACTCCTCTCCGGACTCCGAACCTTCCGCGCCCTTGCCGATCGAACCCGATTGGGCGCCGATCATGGAGTTCGCCGCCGCGGACATCTTTCAGCACTCACCCTTCGGTGACATTTTGAATTCACTAAAGTCTCTCTCTTTATCAGGAGAGCTCTGGCCGTACTATGGTCAGCAAGGTTGGGATGCGGACGACGAAGAAATTCAAAGCCCACCCACCACCCACTTCATAGCCACTGTCGACAATTTAACCGACATGCTCGACTTCGACTCTGAAGACATCGACGGTATGGACGCCGATGCAGGAGACGACCAAGAACCAGCGCCTATAGTGCACTAGAAGGCCACCACGTCATACGACATATACATGGTGGACACCCCAAAAGAAGGGAATGGCGATAAAACAACGGAGGATGACCCCTCCAAGAAGCATCCTAAGCGTCGGTGTCAGCGGCGCCGCTCTAAATCCCGCCAAAGCAAAAACAGCGATTCCGGCACGGGAGATAATAACACCCCGGACAGTGCCGAAGATAACCCCCTCTAGCAGGATTCAGCACAGGAGGATGGAGAAGCCAGCCCTCATAAGAGAGCGGCAAACAGAGAGGAAGAGGACGATAATTACATGCTTCCCTCCGAAGACGAGGCAAGCCTCGACGATGATGAATTTGTCGTGCCTGAGGATCCCGTCGAACAAGAGTGTTTCAAACGCAGGCTTATGGCCACGGCAAGCAGCCTCAAGAAAAAACAACAACAACTTAGAGCAGACCAAGACTTGCTAGCCGACAGATGGACTGAAGTCCTTGTGGCCGAAGAGTACGAACTCGAACGCCCCTCCAAGAGCTACCCAAAGCGCAGGCTGCTACCATGATTAGAGGAGGAAGCACCTAAACCTACATCACCAGCGCACGACGCGGCCGACCGGCCACCTTGTGGCCGCGACAGAGAGGCCTCTCGGCCATCCACTCAAGCCGCACCCCGGCGTCGCTCAAAGAATACCAAGGCACGGGTAAATGCGCCAGACCTGCGAGATATATTGGAGGACAAGGCAAGGAAAACAAGATCGATCTATGGATCGCGTGGGCGCCCCACGAGACGTGACGATAACCGTCATGCCGGATATGGAAAATCCGGTTGGGCCAAACACAGTAGACAAAACTCATTTGAGCTAGGTCATGATATAGCCCAGTACAGAGGCAACGCACACCTACTATGCTTCACAGATGAAGTAATGGATCATCAAATCCCTGAGGGTTTTAAACCCGTAAACATCGAATAATACGATGGCACAACAAATCCTGCGGTATGGATCAAGGATTATCTCCTTCATATCTACATGGCACGTGGTGATGATCTACACGCCATGAAATACCTCCCACTCAACCTTAAAGGACCAACTCGGCATTGGCTTAACAGCTTGCCAGCAGAGTCAATCGGTTGCTGGGAGGACCTGGAAGCCGCATTCCTCGACAATTTCCAGGGCACCTATGTGCGACCACCAGACGCCGATGACCTAAGCCACATAATTCAGCAGCCAGAGGAATCGGCCAAAAAATTCTGGACACGGTTCCTAACCAAGAAAAATCAAATAGTTGACTGTCCGGACGCAGATGCTCTCGCAGCCTTCAAACATAACATCCGCGACGAGTGGCTTGCCCGGCACCTAGGACAGGAAAAGCCGAAATCCATGGCAGCCCTCACAACACTCATGACCCGCTTTTGCGCGGGAGAAGACATCTGGCTAGCTCGTAGTAATAACACGACCAAGAGCCCTGGTAATTCGGATACCAAGGACAGCAATGGCAGGGCGCGTCACAACAAGCACAAGCGCCGCATTAACGGCGACAATACTGAGGATACGACAGTCAATGCCGGATTCAGAGGCTCTAAACCCGGTCAGCAGAAAAAGCCATTCAAAAGAAATACTCCGGGCCCGTCCAGTTTGGACTGAACACTCGATCGCTCATGCCAGATACACGGCACCCCCGAAAAACCAGCCAATCACACCAACATGGATTGTTGGGTGTTCAAGCAGACAGTCAAGTTAAGTGCCGAAAACAGAGACAAGGGGCTGCATAGTGATGACGAGGAGGAGCCCCAGCCGCCGAACAATAGGGGACAGAAGGGCTTTCCCCCCACAAATGTGGACGGTGAACATGATATATGCAACCCACATCCCCAAAAGGGAGCGGAAGCGTGCACTCAGGGACGTATATGCGTTGGAGCCTGTCGCCCCAAAGTTCAACCCGTGGTCCTCCTACCCGATCACTTTTGATCAAAGGGACCACCCCACAAGCATCCGCCACGGAGGAGCATATGGCAGCCCTTGCAGCGGAAGTACAAGGTAGCCTCTCAAGGCAATTCTCCAGTCCGGCTATTAAACGTCCAGACACTGTCAAGCGCGCCCGGAGTAACCTACAACAGGACCGCCTGGCACGTTCCGAGCAAGCGTAGCAGTGCGGCCCCAACCCCAGCCCTCGCGAACTTGTGAAACCAGTACTACGCGTACATAATTATGCTCTGGAAATACCATGGGCATAAGGGGAGGGGCACAACCACAACACGCCCAAAATACGGCTCAACCGCACTAGGGGCTCCCTATTTTGTCATTCTTTTTTCTTACTTTTAGGACTCCACTCTCCGGAAGGCCTGTCTGGCAGTACAATCGCCGAACGCACGATGCAACAGCCAGGGAGGTAGCAAGCTATGTTGAATGCCCGGGTGGTCTCTATAACGAGCTAAATACCTGTCTTACATAAAATATCGCAGCTTGCCCCTGGAGGGGGACATGTCAAATAATCCCATCTCTTGCTTATCGCACTATTTATATCGTTCTGCTTTCACAACAGCCTTTTTATAAACAATATATAGCTCTTGTCTATTATTGCATTCATTTTTTACATAAATATGATTAGTTATGACATTATGCAACCATACACTTTGGTACGGCCAATACACCAGGGGCTTAAGTACCCCAGAATATGGTGTGAGAAATCCGAACACTCTCACGAGTGTGGCACCCCGAACTTATAGCATTATATGCATCGGCTCCGAATCATGTCTTGGGTCAATAGTTGGGTTTGCCCGGCTCCCATGTTTTGGTACCTTACGTTCCACTATATCGGCTAAGGTAGCGCTGGGAGAACTACTGCGATTGTGCCCCGGTTGAGTTGGGTTAAGCACCTCAGTAGAGAAAGCTAAAGCTGACCGTCATGATAGGGAGAGAGCCGGTCGCTTTTCGAGAGGTTTCGAGTCCCTAAAGACTTATGCCGCTTAGAGCGAGGAGCTGGCTTTGTCCTGCCTAGGCGTGGATAGCGCCCCGAACTCGGTCTTCCGAATACTAGGGGCTTCACCGAAATTAAAAAATTTAGAATTCTATGAAGTGAGAGTGATAAAGCATTATAGTCTGATTGCCTCGTTCGTTGTGCTGAGCGCCTCCCTCGAAGGACCCAAGAATGGGAACAAGAGCGCTCAGGTTTATCCCGAACACCCCAGCACTCGTGACATGGGGGTAGAAGCCGACGACTCGCCATCTCTCAGATTTAATAAATGGTCGCACGGAAGGTAATATTTTAAATTCAAAAAGCGTTGCTTAGCGCATCTGAACAAGTTTTCAGCGCACAGGATAACACGAGCGAGTTTACTCAAAAATTACATCCTTGGAGCATTCATCCGCCACAAGACGGGCACCCTTCAGGACGCCCTCATAATACATTTCGGGCTTGCGATGCTCCTTGCCCTCCGGTGGCCCATCTGTCACCAGCTTCTCAGCATCCATCTTGCCCGAGTGTACTTTAACACGGGCAAGGGCCCTACGGGCGCCTTCGATGCATACGGAGTGCTTGATGACTTCAAGCCGTGGACAGGCATCCGCCAACCGCCTCACCAGCCCAAAGTAGCTCCCAGGCATGAACTCCCCAGGCCATAGCCGGACTATAAGGCCCTTCATGGCCTGTTCGGCTACCTTATGGAGCTCAACCAGCTGCTTCAGCTGGTCGCTCAAGGGCACCGGGTGTCCGGCCTCAACATATTAGGACCAGAACACCTTCTCCGTCGAGCTCCCTTCCTCGGCTCGGTAGAATGCAGCAGCGTCGGACACACTGCAGGGCAGATCTGCGAATGCTCCTGGAGAGCTCCGGACTCGAGTAAGTAACAAGTAATTCACTTTCACGTGCTTGCTTTGCATGAAGAATGCCTTACCCGCCGCTATCTTCTTCATCGCCTCAATTTCCTGGAGGGAGGCTTCAGCCTTGGCAGATTTGGCGCTCTCAAGGGCCGAGGCGAGCTCGGACTCTCGAGTCTTTGAGTCAAGCTCCAAACTCTCATGTTTTTTCATGAGAGCGTGGAGCTCTTGCCGCACCTCCACCACCCGCACCTCCTGCTTTTCTCGCTCGGTGCGCTCCACGGCCGCATTGTCTTCGGCCTTGGACAGCGCCTCCTTCAGGGTCGCCACCTCGGTTGTGGCCCCTGCAATACTCAGGATGGTCCTGTCATTTTTTGCAACCACATCTTTTTTATATATACTTACATAAGGTATTACTTACCTTCCTTGTCCTCGAGCTGCTTCTTGGCAAGACCGAGCTCATTCTCGGACCGCTCGAGGCTCTGCTTCAATGCATCAACCTCCGCAGTCAGTACGGCAGAGGTCAGCAGTGCAGCCTGCATTCCATATTGACATACTTATGTTAGACTCCTACGAATGTTATTAGATCCTCTATTCGGCTTTTCTTTCCGAACGCCAAACAGAGCATCAGGGGCTACTGTCTATGCGGTAATATTTTCACATATTTTTCACATACCTCAAAGCCTGTTAGAAGGCTGGCACAGGCTTCAGTCAGTCCGCTTTTCATGGACTGAACCTTCTGGATCACTGCACTCATTACGGTACGGTGCTCCTCGTCGATGGTGTCACAGCCCCAGATCAGCCCTTGTTTGTTTTTGCTTTAGCATCCATGCAACATGTTAAATTTTATGAAATTTGAAATGGGGATTGCTCAAACCCTAGCATTAAAGGAATTCACTAGGTTCATCCTAAAATACTTTCAAGTAAGTCCAAAGGGATTTCAAAAATGTTCATGATTTCTGACAAAGGTGAAAAGCCTCTACCAAAAATGATGCCAATATTTTTGGGCCATTATGGATTTTTGAATAATCCATATTGTATTTGAATTGGGGCATTTAAATACTATTAATATTTTTAAATGCTCCAACAATTCTGAAAATAGTTAAGGGCCTCTGTAATAATTCATTTAATGGCCACAATTATTTGCAGGATTTATTAAAATGATTTGTGCTATAAACTAAATCAGAAACAAAACTACAGAAATAGAAAAGAGAAACAAAATAGAAAAAAAGGGAAGAGAAACCTTACCTGGCGCC
>NC_041393.1:45419447-45420350 GCF_002162155.2 Triticum dicoccoides
GGCCATCTTCGTCAATTCGTCGGCTCGGGTGCCTCCCCGAGCTCCCCGAGGCCACCGTCGCAACCCCTGTGAGCTACTCTTCCATTCCCCCTCCTCCTCGCGCTCGTTCCCGTACCCTAGCCGCCTTTCCGCCGGACCCGAGAGCTCGCCGCCGCCGTGCCTCGTCACCACCGTGGCTGGAGCCGTTGCAGCTCGAAGCCGAGCACACCACCGCACTCAACACGTCTCCAGGAGCCCGTAGCCGCCACTAGCTTCCCCTCCCGTGCCCCCGAACGCCAACCCCGACCTCGCCCGAGCTCCGGCCGCCGCAAAAGAGCTCGCCGCCGGCAGCTCCGGCCACCCCAGCCTCCGCCACCGCCACCGTTGGATGCGCCACTCCACCCTCTCCCCGTAGCTGCTCCCTGCGCGCCAAAAGAGCCCCTGTAGTTGGTTTCTGACGCGCACCACCGCGTCTGGCCTCGCCGGCGTCAAGCCGCCGGTGGGTCTGACCACGTTGACCACGGCGGGACCCCCCCTTTTCTGGGTCAATGACAGGTGGGGCCAGCCCCCCCTGTTAATTAGTTTAGTTATTTTATTTTAACTACCCCCTCTGCTGACACTGACAGGTGGGCCCCCGCCATCAGGTGATTAGCTTAAGCTAATCACCACCTAATCTAACCCCAGAGCCACTGACATGTGGGCCCTAGTGCCCTAATCCTTAATTAAACTAAAATAAACCCCCCTGTTTAACCTGTGACGCTGACATATGGGTCCCACAGGTCAGGTTTGACCTGGAGGCGCCCTGTTGACCTGCTGACGTCAAGGTGATGTCATGCTGACGCATTAAATGATTTTCTGGATTTAAAATAAATCAGAAAATTCCAGAAAATTGTTTAAACTTCAATAAATCATAGAAATTCAACC
>NC_041393.1:45420360-45515112 GCF_002162155.2 Triticum dicoccoides
CCCCCCTCTCTGGGTCGATGACAGGTGGGGCCAGCCCCCCCTGTTAATTAGTTTAACTATTTTATCTTAACTACCCCCTCTGCTGACACTGACAGGTGGGCCCCCGCCATCAGGTGATTAGCTTAAGCTAATCACCACCTAATCTAACCCCAGAGCCACTGACATGTGGGCCCTAGTGCCCTGATCTTTAATTAAATTAAACTAACCCCCCTGTCTAACCTGTGTCACTGACGTGTGGCCCCCACACGTCAGGTTTGACCCGGGGCAGCCCTGTTGACTTGCTGATGCAAGCATGACGCAGTGCTGATGTCATAACTCATTTTCTGGATTTAATTTAATTCTGAAATTCCAGAAAAATGCCTAAAACTTCTAAAATTCATAGAAATTCAACCGTAACTCCAAATTAAATAAATCATATATGAAAAATTATCAGAAAAATTCAAGGAATCCATCTGTACCATTTTCATGCATGTTAGAACAACTTATAGGTGCTGTTTAGCACAAATCAACTAAATGGCATTTGAATAATCACATATGGAGTTTGAATTTGAATCTTATATTCAAACCAACTTCATTTAATCTGTTGCTAGTTGCATTAGCTCAAAACACATTCATATTGCCATGTCATGAGCATGCATCATATTGTGCATTGCATTGATTGTGTTCCCTTCTGTTTTGCCGGTATTTGTCCCCTCTCGATAGACGTGATACCGATGATGTGATCGTTGACACTGATGAAGACTCAATGTTATCTTCAGAAGTGCCAGGCAAGCAAAACCCCCTTGTTCATTCCGATACAATCCTACTCTCTCGCTCCTGCTCTCTTTTACTGCATTAGGACAACACCGATTCATCTGTTACTTGCTGCGGTAGCTGAACCCCTTTGTCCTTTGCATGACCTGTCATTGCCACAGTAAATAGATGAAACCCACTAGCATGAGTAGGAGTTGTTTGAGCCCTGTTGTGCCTACTCATTCATGCTTGTTTGTCACGCCTGCTACTGCTTAGAGTTGAGTCAGGTCTGATTCATCGGGGATGAATCAGAGGCGTGTGAACATGTCCTACTGTGTGTGAGCTAAGTGTGTGAACACGATTTGGTAAAGGTAGCGGTGAGAGGCCATGTAGGAGTACATGGTGGGTTGTCTCATTGCAGCCGTCCTCAGGAACTGAGTTCTGTGTTTGTGATCCATGATTCAGCTACTACCATACATTGGGCCCTGAAATATGACCCCGCTCGACTTCTTATTCACCCTAGTCCTCTGTCCAGGAGTTGCAAGTAGTTTCTGGTGTTTGTAGCTTACTGGAGGCCGTGGACAGCGCTGACCGTAGGGGTGGGCTGTGATGCGGTAGGTACGTGGCACAGTGTACCGGATGCCCGTTTGGTATCTCGGGAACCCTGTTCACATCGTTTGGGGCTGTGAGCGAAACTCCGGCCGGATCTCCTCATGGATGGAACCCGAATAGGCGATAAACCTGGACTAGAGACTTGAGTGTTTAGGTAGGTCGTGGTCTACACCCACGTCGGCTTTCGCTTGAAGTCTGCCGAGCACATGTCGTGTGCAGACGCTAAGTGGTGGAAACATGTATGAAGAAGTACACCCCTGCAGGGTTAACATCATCTATTCGAATAGCCGTGTCCGCGGTAAAGGACTTCTGGGTTGCTTATATCAGTTCATAGACAAGTGAAAGTGGATACTTTAAAATGCGCAAGATAAGCGTGAGTGCTATGGATGGCGTTCTCGTAGGGAGACGGGAGCGGATCCATAGTGGTGTATTGATATGGTGAATATGTGGACTCGTGTGCGCCACCTCAAAGGAGTTACATTGCAGTCGTAGTTTAGGATAGCCACCGAGTCAAAGCTGGCTTGCTGCAGTCAAACTCCACCATCCCCTTTGTTGACAATGATGCATATGTAGTTAGTTCTGATGTAAGTCTTGCTGGGTACATTTGTACTCACGTTTGCCTATTTTATGTTTTGCAGAGAGACTTCGGTCTCACTAGTAGTTTCGCGTGGACTTCGACGTTTAGCTTGTTACCTCAGCTACGATCTTGTGCCTCGGCAGGATTTGGTAGATAGTCAGGCTTCTCAGCCTTTTTCATTTATAGATGTCTGTACTCAGACATGATAGCTTCCGCGTGTGTTTTGATTTGTATGCTCTGATTGTTGGGTCATGAGACCCATGATTGTAATATCGCGCTCCTCGGAGCCTATTGAATAAATTACTTGAGTCATAGAGTCATGTTGTGATGCCATGTTGTATTTGCACATATCGAGCATATTGTGTGTATGTTATTGAAATGCTTGGTATGTGTGGGATCTGACCATCTAGTTGTTTATCTTTAGTAGCCTCTCTTACGGGGAAATGTCTCCTAGTGTTTCCACCGAGCCATGGTAGCTTGCTACTGCTCCGAAACACTTAGGCTGGCCGGCATGTGTCCTTCTTCGTTCCTGTGTCTGTCCCTTCGGGGAAATGTCACGCGGTGAATACCGGAGTCCTGTTAGCCCGCTACAGCCCGGTTCACCGGAGTCCTGCTAGCCCAGTGCTACAGCCTGGATTCACTCGCTGATGACCGACACGTTCGATGCTGGGTCATGGATGCCTGTCCCTGTAAGTCTGTGCCGCTTTGGGTTTACGACTAGCCATGTCAGCCCGGGCTCCTTATCATATGGATGCTAGCGACACTGTCATATACGTGTGCCAAAAGGCGCAAACGGTCCCGGGCAAAGGTAAGGCGACACCGTGGGAATACCGTGCGTGAGGCCGCAAAGTGATATGAGGTGTTACATGCTAGATCGATGTGGCATTGAGTCGGGGTCCTGACAGCGTTGGTATCAGAGCTTGACTGCCTGTAGGATTACCAAGCTAAACTGGTCGAAGTCGAGTCTAGAAATTCTTTAGTTATATAAGGGAATTGATTGTGGGATGGAACGTAAGGCTCTTTTTACTCCTTATACCTCATGCCCTTCTGATCTGAGTCATCTTATCTTTCCTACGGGGTTAAGGAACTAGGTCTTCTCATCTATCTATCAGGATCATGTGTTACTAATCCGTAGATTAATAAATTGTTGGATTTAAGCTTGAGTTCAGTTCCTACTATCTTCCGTATGTTAATTGTTGATCTCGAAACCTTGATATTGTGCTTCTGAGCGGTTATGCCACCATTTTTTGTGAATGTCTCAAGTCTTTTCTGAGCATTTACAGCCGTTATGCTGTCCGAGTCATCCCAGGTTTCTAAATAGTCGGATGCATTTGCAAATCCCTTCCTCCTGTTTCCTATGTGCTTTTGGTCAGATTAGTCACACAAATCAGTGAGTTGAGGTACTTTATTGCCTTGACATATATGTTGGAGCTAGTATTATGACCCTAGGTGTTTTAGGGGATCATCTAGTAATTTAGCCATGATTTGTGTTCCCAGTGTGATGATTCTGGCCATCATTCTCGAAAGCATCCCGTGATGCTACTTAGTAGTAGGTATTCTATTCCTGGGTTCCTGAACCCGAGATTCACTTTACTTACTTCATGTTGATAGTAATTGCTAGCGCCTTTAGGATATTAGTAACCTTGCGATAGTCCTCAAGGTCCGTGGTATATCCTTCTTCCAAATACCATAAACCACTTACGGCAAAAGTTTGTTGGATCAAAAGATCACAACAGGAGTGCTCTCGATGGGTTCTCCATTCATAATTGTGACTCTGCCAGTTCTACCTTTCCGCATGGATTGTCCGGAAGAAATATGTTGAACTCGTTCGACATGCTAATCTATGCATTCACAACTCAGAAAATCATATGTTCCTTTGAGTTGTCCCTCTTTAGTTGTTTTCTGGCCCTCGTCTATCAATTGATAGCCAGGAGTAATTGTGCATTCGTGTTATCAATGCTTATTACTCTTGTGGTCCGTCAAGCCATTCTGTCCTGAATGACTAGGAGAAACAAACTCCAGTACCTCTTCCATATCCAAGATTGGGTCAAAGAAGTTGTGCTCCGCAGATCAAATTGCTAATCCAGCTTTTGTTCTGTTCTACCTTGGAGTATTACCATCTTTATATCGGGATTGTTATAGGAATTGCACACCATCCTATGAACTCTTGGTACAGTGATACTTCTTGCCATCATTAGTCATTCCTCGGTCTTCGTGTTGATGCAACCGGAATACCGACAAATGAATTGTGATGTGTGAAATCAATACGCCTAGCAACCTCGTTGCTGGGTAGTTAAAGGACAATAATTTCATTCTTAGTGTGTTGGTTATTGAATCATCATTCTAAGATTGATCGTGCTACCTAGTCCATTCTCCTGGTTCACCCTTCGATTGATGAGTTAGGATCTTGTCAAGTCCTCACTCATTTGATCATATCGTCTTGCCCTCAAAAGCGAGATTGTTCTCGAGCTTAGTAACATACCGGTGGTTCGTGATTTTTGAATGTCTTCTCGGAAGTATCACCAGGTCGTCACCTGACCGTTATGTTGAACTCGTGATCAAGTTGGTTTATTCTTGTGAACCACCTTCTCTCCAAGAATCGGTGTTAGATATCCCTGAGCTAGTTGGTTAAGCTAAACAACAACTTGGAGAGTTGGAGGATAAAAGCTTGCCTGACTTAGTTCGTTCCAAAGGGATAATCTTGTGTAGTGTGTGTTGAAGAAAGATGATATCTTCATCGATTGGTCCCTGTGATCAGTTGCTGGACCTATTGTCTTATCAATCCTTTGATTTGAGTGTGGGCTATCGTCAATCAAATCAGTACCAACGATACTCGTAATGTTGTATTACTCGTGGTTGATCCCTCGAGTATATACCATTACATCTTTTGGTCTGACCAATACTATCCCCGTGTTCACATGATGGTGGAAATCCAGTGATATGGAAATTCCGATGAGTTGTTGTTGAGCCCATCAGCAGCATTTTGTCTCCCCATGATTCATGTTGAACATCAACCTAGTGTTGGAAACTTGTGTAAGCATTTCTTCGTGTTTCGTTCATGAAGCATATGTTTGGATGAAAGTAGTGACTTTCCCTAATTCATGTGCATATGATGCAAGTTGCCGCCATGAATTCGAGGAAGATTGTTTTGTTTCCTTGGAATCATCTCAAATCAGTCATGCACACGTGCGAAGTATTCTGTGGTCTGGAGACTTGCAACCTTCATCCCATATGTGTCCCGAGCACACCAAGCCACTGATTGATTTGTTCAAGGAGAAGAAGTTCCTTCATAAGAGCTAATCATATGACTTATGCAAGGACTTCGTTATCCACGGTGATGGTTCCCAACCAGAACTCGGTAGTGTTTTATTGTAAGACTACCACGTGGTCATGCTTGTCCGGGACAACGTGTTCACATGTTTGTAGCAGAACCAGCTCATATTTTGGAGCTTACTATCGTAGTTCATTTCCCGAGAATCTCGCAACGTCATCTCGTCGATTTGTGTTGCAAACTTTCATTTTTCTTCCTAAGACTCGATGAGCCTGGAATATCCTAACACCAACCAGAGCTGAATCTCAGGCAGATATGATGGTTGGAACATTTCCCTAAGAACTATAATATTGGTCTCTCGATAACCGGTAAGGTGGATGTCGTGGCCAACACACCCATCCGGTAGACCTATTATTATAGTATCTTGTTTGAGGAAGTTGGCCACCCCCCCCATAGGGATTTCGTAGGATTTACTCCCTAATTGCCCCTATGGATTTTTGTGTTCCCGAAGTCCGACCTTTTACTTGATGTTTTAGATATCAAACCATATCTATGAATGGGTTATACTAGCACATCAAGGAGAACATTAGAAGCGGAGTGCTAAATGTCTCTCGGTCGATCATCCAGATTTTATTTGCTTGGCCTCGCTAAGGTGAAATATGAGAAGGTGTTATCTTCCTTTGCATCTACATCCTCCATCATCATTCATCATGGTAGCAAGTTGTGTTGCCGGACCCTTGACGCGGATGTTGGTAAAACCTTGACGATTATGGAAATGCTCAAGTTCTTGAGAGCACGCACAAGCGCTACGTGTTATCATCGGCACTAACCGGGTTTGCTCTCAGTTTCCTCGGCAATGCTATGACCTATTCAAACAGCGAATTCACTCCCTATTGTTGGGTTCTTCCCCAGTTACCAGAATCATTCCCAGCATTTGCATTTTGTTCCCAGCTTGCACCGCCAATGTGCCATTCTACCACGGGTCTCTTCCATCTCCGGTGATAAGCAAAAATTCATCCATTACGTTGTCTTCAACAAGGTAATCCACATCATCCAAGTCCGAGTATGCCATTCTACCGACCCCCGCCAATCGATTGCTGTGATTTGCCTTAGGCTGATATAGAGAGTCTCAACGATCTCTGAATCAAAGGTAATTATTTTTGCCACTTAAGGGGAGATATCTACGAGTCACGGTTCCGAAGGTGTCTCGTTGTGGTGTCATGGCAACTTAACTCCTCGCTACATGGACAATCGTTTACCACCTTTTTAAGTGTGGAATTGTTGTCCACCTAGTGAACCTTCGTCATCCGTTTCTTTCCACCCCTCTTGATGTGTATCCCGTGTCTCAACCCGAGAGATGGTTCTATGTCACACTCCGTGAGTTGTTCGATCTTCGAGAAGATCGACCCTTCTAGAGTCTCCTTCTTCTCTCCAGGTCATGTTAGCAGGATTTCTCAGAGCAAGACATCAAGGCAATGATGGTGATCGAATCAACGCTTTGATAAAGTGCACCCTGGATCGTGAAGATTGTGCTAGCTTGCGTTTCCCCTTCACCCTACCCTACGCTTGAATCTCGGGACGAGATTTTTGTTTAGTGGGGGTGAGCTGTCACAGCCCCAGATCAGCCCTTGTTTGTTTTTGCTTTAGCATCCATGCAACATGTTAAATTTTATGAAATTTGAAATGGGGATTGCTCAAACCCTAGCATTAAAGGAATTCACTAGGTTCATCCTAAAATACTTTCAAGTAAGTCCAAAGGGCTTTCAAAAATGTTCATGATTTTTGACAAAGGTGAAAAGCCTCTACCAAAAATGATGCCAATATTTTTGGGCCATTATGGATTTTTGAATAATCCATATTGTATTTGAATTGGGGCATTTAAATACTATTAATATTTTTAAATGCTCCAACAATTCTGAAAATAGTTAAGGGCCTCTGTAATAATTCATTTAATGGCCACAATTATTTGCAGGATTTATTAAAATGATTTGTGCTATAAACTAAATCAGAAACAAAACTACAGAAATAGAAAAGAGAAACAAAATAGAAAAAAAGGGAAGAGAAACCTTACCTGGCGCCACCACCGGCCCAGCTCCCCCCCAGCCGGCCCAGCCCACCTCCTCCTCCTTTGTCCTCTTCCTCCTCTGCCAGGAGGACGAACAGAGGCGAGGCGTGGCGCTCGCCGACGCTGCCTCGGCCACCTCCTGCTTCCCCCCCTAGCCACCTCCTGCTTCCTCTCGTTGCCCTGGACCCCGTCCGCGACGCCACGCACCCCCCCAGGCCTCTCACTCTCTCCCCGAGCTCCTCTCCTCCTCTGGCTCTCTCGCGCGCAGCCACCGAACACACCCGCCGCCGCCGACGAGCTCTCTCGTGGCCACCGGCCACCCCTAGCCTCTCCGACACACCCACGAGCTCCGCCTCGACCCCCTCCTTCCTCCCCACCGACCCACGGCCCTCCGGAAGCCCTGCAACGCCGCCACCATCGCCGTTCCGTCGCCGGCCACCGAAGCTCCCCTCCGTCGATTCGCCGGACCCCGTGCCTCCCCTGCCTCGCCAGCAGCACCAGAAGAACCGCGGTGAGCCCTCGACCCGATTCCCCCTCTCCCCGTGCCCCACCTCCCTCTCTAGCTAGCCCCACCACTTTGCCCGAGAATCTCTCGCCGCCGGCCATGGCGTGGCCGTGGCCACAGCCACCCCAGCTTGTATCCGAGCCCACTGACGTGCTCACCATGATCTCAGGAGTCCGTAGCACGCCCCAGCTCCTCCTGCCGTGCTCCCTAACCCCGACCCCGAGATTGCCCGAACTCCGGCAGCCGCAAAAGAGGTCGCCGCCGGCAGCTCCGGCCACCCCAGCCTCCGCCACCGCCACCGTTGGATGCGCCACTCCACCCTCTCCCCGTAGCTGCTTCCTGCGCGCCAAAAGAGCCCCTGTAGTTGGTTTCCGACGCGCACCACCGCGTCTGGCCTCGCCGGCGTCAAGCCGCCGGTGGGTCTGACCACGTTGACCACGGCGGGACCCCCCCCCCTCTCTGGGTCGATGACAGGTGGGGCCAGCCCCCCCCTGTTAATTAGTTTAACTATTTTATCTTAACTACCCCCTCTGCTGACACTGACAGGTGGGCCCCCGCCATCAGGTGATTAGCTTAAGCTAATCACCACCTAATCTAACCCCAGAGCCACTGACATGTGGGCCCTAGTGCCCTGATCTTTAATTAAATTAAACTAACCCCCCTGTCTAACCTTTGTCACTGACGTGTGGCCCCCACACGTCAGGTTTGACCCGGGGCAGCCCTGTTGACTTGCTGATGCAAGCATGACGCAGTGCTGATGTCATAACTCATTTTCTGGATTTAATTTAATTCTGAAATTCCAGAAAAATGCCTAAAACTTCTAAAATTCATAGAAATTCAACCGTAACTCCAAATTAAATAAATCATATATGAAAAATTATCAGAAAAATTCAAGGAATCCATCTGTACCATTTTCATGCATGTTAGAACAACTTATAGGTGCTGTTTGGCACAAATCAACTAAATGGCATTTGAATAATCACATATGGAGTTTGAATTTGAATCTTATATTCAAACCAACTTCATTTAATCTGTTGCTAGTTGCATTAGCTCAAAACACATTCATATTGCCATGTCATGAGCATGCATCATATTGAGCATTGCATTGATTGTGTTCCCTTCTGTTTTGCCGGTATTTGTCCCCTCTCGATAGACGTGATACCGATGATGTGATCGTTGACACTGATGAAGACTCAATGTTATCTTCAGAAGTGCCAGGCAAGCAAAACCCCCTTGTTCATTCCGATACAATCCTACTCTCTCGCTCCTGCTCTCTTTTACTGCATTAGGACAACACCGATTCATCTGTTACTTGCTGCGGTAGCTGAACCCCTTTGTCCTTTGCATGACCTGTCATTGCCACAGTAAATAGATGAAACCCACTAGCATGAGTAGGAGTTGTTTGAGCCCTGTTGTGCCTACTCATTCATGCTTGTTTGTCACGCCTGCTACTGCTTAGAGTTGAGTCAGGTCTGATTCATCGGGGATGAATCAGAGGCGTGTGAACATGTCCTACTGTGTGTGAGCTAAGTGTGTGAACACGATTTGGTAAAGGTAGCGGTGAGAGGCCATGTAGGAGTACATGGTGGGTTGTCTCATTGCAGCCGTCCTCAGGAACTGAGTTCTGTGTTTGTGATCCATGATTCAGCTACTACCATACATTGGGCCCTGAAATATGACCCCGCTCGACTTCTTATTCACCCTAGTCCTCTGTCCAGGAGTTGCAAGTAGTTTCTGGTGTTTGTAGCTTACTGGAGGCCGTGGACAGCGCTGACCGTAGGGGTGGGCTGTGATGCGGTAGGTACGTGGCACAGTGTACCGGATGCCCGTTTGGTATCTCGGGAACCCTGTTCACATCGTTTGGGGCTGTGAGCGAAACTCCGGCCGGATCTCCTCATGGATGGAACCCGAATAGGCGATAAACCTGGACTAGAGACTTGAGTGTTTAGGTAGGTCGTGGTCTACACCCACGTCGGCTTTCGCTTGAAGTCTGCCGAGCACATGTCGTGTGCAGACGCTAAGTGGTGGAAACATGTATGAAGAAGTACACCCCTGCAGGGTTAACATCATCTATTCGAATAGCCGTGTCCGCGGTAAAGGACTTCTGGGTTGCTTATATCAGTTCATAGACAAGTGAAAGTGGATACTTTAAAATGCGCAAGATAAGCGTGAGTGCTATGGATGGCGTTCTCGTAGGGAGACGGGAGCGGATCCATAGTGGTGTATTGATATGGTGAATATGTGGACTCGTGTGCGCCACCTCAAAGGAGTTACATTGCAGTCGTAGTTTAGGATAGCCACCGAGTCAAAGCTGGCTTGCTGCAGTCAAACTCCACCATCCCCTTTGTTGACAATGATGCATATGTAGTTAGTTCTGATGTAAGTCTTGCTGGGTACATTTGTACTCACGTTTGCCTATTTTATGTTTTGCAGAGAGACTTCGGTCTCACTAGTAGTTTCGCGTGGACTTCGACGTTTAGCTTGTTACCTCAGCTACGATCTTGTGCCTCGGCAGGATTTGGTAGATAGTCAGGCTTCTCAGCCTTTTTCATTTATAGATGTCTGTACTCAGACATGATAGCTTCCGCGTGTGTTTTGATTTGTATGCTCTGATTGTTGGGTCATGAGACCCATGATTGTAATATCGCGCTCCTCGGAGCCTATTGAATAAATTACTTGAGTCATAGAGTCATGTTGTGATGCCATGTTGTATTTGCACATATCGAGCATATTGTGTGTATGTTATTGAAATGCTTGGTATGTGTGGGATCTGACCATCTAGTTGTTTATCTTTAGTAGCCTCTCTTACGGGGAAATGTCTCCTAGTGTTTCCACCGAGCCATGATAGCTTGCTACTGCTCCGGAACACTTAGGCTGGCCGGCATGTGTCCTTCTTCGTTCCTGTGTCTGTCCCTTCGGGGAAATGTCACGCGGTGAATACCGGAGTCCTGTTAGCCCGCTACAGCCCGGTTCACCGGAGTCCTGCTAGCCCAGTGCTACAGCCTGGATTCACTCGCTGATGACCGACACGTTCGATGCTGGGTCATGGATGCCTGTCCCTGTAAGTCTGTGCCGCTTTGGGTTTACGACTAGCCATGTCAGCCCGGGCTCCTTATCATATGGATGCTAGCGACACTGTCATATACGTGTGCCAAAAGGCGCAAACGGTCCCGGGCAAAGGTAAGGCGACACCGTGGGAATACCGTGCGTGAGGCCGCAAAGTGATATGAGGTGTTACATGCTAGATCGATGTGGCATTGAGTCGGGGTCCTGACAGATGGAGGCACCGTTAAGCACCTCCAGTAAATTATCCGGTGCCTCCGGTTGGACGGAGGTCACCGGCTCGATAGGCTTGCTCCTCTTGGAAGGAGACTGCCAGCCGGAGTCCGGAACCACTGAAGGTTCCGGCGCGGTGTCCGGCCCAAGGCCGGACTTGGAGCCCCTGGGGGTCTTGCCCCCCTTGCGCCTGGAGTCCGGGACGTCGCCTTGAGGCGCCCCCAGGACTGCATCCCCTCGATTTGGAACCTCTTGGGACAATACCTCGGCATCGTCCGCAGGGCGAGGGGAGGAGGCGGCCGGAAGTGAAGTGCTATTCACATCTGACGGTCCTAAGGAGCCACTCGACGACACATCGATCTGGGCTCGGGGCGGACTGCATGATTATATCCGGCATCACGGAAAGCTGTGCAACGAAAGAACACTATGAATCACTCTAGTGTCCGAACACTTACGACTTCGCCAGGCGCTTGGCCCTAGGTGGCAACTCCTCCTCGCTGTTGGCGACGTTGGTAGAATAGTCCGGGGGAAGGGTTCTTCCCTTCTTGGACCCTCCGGCCTCCCAAGTTGGGGCGGCCTTCCTTTTTATTTTCTTCTCCTGCTCGAGAAGAAACCTCTCTTTCCTCCTCCTCGTCTTCGTGAGAGGAGCGCGTCTCGGAGCCATCGTACGATGAATCTGACACCACCGGGCGCCGGGAACTCTTTCGAGTTCCTGTGGCCTTCTTATTAGCCTTCTTCTCCGGCACCACGTAAGGTGCCGGAACCAGCAACTTCGCCAAGTGGGCGTCGGCTGGATCTTCAGGCAAAGGAGCCGGACAGTTGACCTGTTCGGCCGTCCTCTGCCAGTCCTGTCAAAGGCATGAGGGCTTAGATCCGGCATAGAGTCAAACTATGAAAAACAAATATCCTGTAAGAGGTAAAAATAGCTTACCGCGCTAGCTTGACACTGCGCGCTGAATCCGCGATCCTCGGTAGTGGATGCGGGAGCCACGACTCTCTTGAACAGCACCTTCCAGGCATCTTCGTACGTAGTGTCAAAGAGCCTGCTCAGGGTTCGGTGCTGTGTCAGATTAAACTCCCACAAGATGAAAGCCCATTGTTGGCACAGGAGGATCCGGCGGATGGGCATGACCTGGACTACGTTGACAAGTTTGAGCTTCTTGCTCACCAGGCGTTGGACGCATGTTTGGAGTCCGGTCAGCTCCTCTTTTTTGCCCCACGGCAGGCCCTTCTCTTTCCAGGAGGTGAGCCGTGTACGGATGCCAGATCAGAGTTCGGGGGCCGCTGCCCATTCAGGGTCACGCGGCTCGGTGATGTAGAACCACCCTGATTGCCACCCCATTATGGTCTCTACGAAGGAGCCCTCGAGCCATATGACGTTGGGCATCTTGCGCACCATGGCACCTCTGCACTCCGCTTGGCGGCCGCCCACTACCTTTGGCTTGACATTGAAAGTCTTCAGCCATAAGCCGAAGTGGGGCTAGATGTAGAGGAAGGCCTCGCACATGATGATGAACGCCGAGATGTTGAGGATGAAGTTCGGGGCCAGATCGTGGAAATCCAGGCCGTAGTAGAACATGAGCCCCCGGACAATTGGGTGAAGTGGGAAGCCCAGTCCGTGGAGGAAATGGGGGAGGAACACCACCCTCTCATGGGGCCTGGGGGTGGGGATGAGCTGCCCCTCGTCTGGAAGCCGGTGCGCAATGTCATTGTGCAAGTATCCGGCTTTCCTCAACTTTTTGATGTGCCCCTCCGTGAGAGAGGAGGCCATCCACCTGCCTCCCGCTCCAGACATGGCTAGAGAAGGTCGAGGTGAGGTGTGCGGACTTGGGCGATGGTGCTCGAGTGCGCGGAAATGGATAAGCAAAGGAGGAAGAAGGCGTAGATGAAAAAGGTGGATCCTTATCCCCTTATATGGGCGGACGAAACTACGTGCCCCCACTAGCCTGGTAAAACTCGCTTATCTCCCAAGCACCGTAATTAATGGCGTGGTTGGGTTACCCACGCCCGTATTGATGAGAATCCCGGAATTAGGGGACACGATCTCTGCTTCGACAAGACGTGCCAAGGAAACCGCCTCGCTAAATGCGCTGAGCTGGGATAGTAAAACGATTCGAATTAAGGCTTGGCCGTGGCGTGATGTCACGCTGCGGAAGTCACGCTGCGGAATACGTCAGCAGATTAGATTTGTACAAATATTATTCTCTCTACGGTGGTATGTGGAACTTGTTTTGCAGAGCCGGACACTATCCTTGTGTTCAAAATCTTCTATGAAGTATTCAGAGGAGGAACCTGCCTTGCAATGCCGAAGACAATCTGCGCGCCGGACTCGTCGCCATTGAAGCCTGGTTCAGGGGCTACTGAGGGAGTCCTGGATTAGGGGGTGTCCGGATAGCCGGACTATAACCTTTGGCCGGACTCCTGGACTATGAAGATACAAGATTGAAGACTTTGTCCCGTGTACGGATGTGGCTTTCCTTGGCATGGAAGGCAAGCTTGGCGATACGGATATGTAGATCTCCTCCCATTGTAACCGACTCTGTGTAACCCTAGCCCTCTGCGGTGTATATATAAACCGGAGGGTTTTAGTCCGTAGGACGAACAACAATCATACCATAGGCTAGCTTCTAGGGTTTAGCCTAATCTTGTGGTAGATCTACTCTTGTACTACCCATATCATCAATATTAATCAAGCAGGAGTAGGGTTTTACCTCCATCGAGAGGGCCCAAACCTGGGTAAAAACATTGTGTCCCTAGTCTCCTGTTACCATCCGCCTAGACGCATAGTTCGGGACCCCCTACCCGAGATCCGCCGGTTTTGACACTGACACCCAAGATTGTGGCTTTGCATATCATTAGCATCATGGATATTCAAGGAATTCATACTAACAACATTGCAATCATGCTCATCATACAAAGATCTAGTACCAAGCATTTTAATGCATTCTTCTTCTAGCACTTGAGCACAATTTTCCTTTCCATCATTCTCACGAAAGATATTAAAAAGACGAAGCGTATGAGACAAACTTAACTCCATTTTTTTGTAGTTTTCTTTTATAAACTAAACTAGTGATAAAACAAGAAACAAAAAGATTCAATTGCAAGATCTAAAGATATACCTTCAAGCACTCACCTCCCCGGCAACGGCGCCAGAAAAGAGCTTAGTTGGCGGGGTGTGAGTGAGTGCCCTTTAGCTAGCCTCCTCGGCAATGGCGCCAGAAAAGAGCTTGATGTCTACTACACAACCTTCTTCTTGTAGACGTTGTTGGGCCTGCAAGTGCACAGGTTTGTAGGACAGTAGCAAATTTCCCTCAAGTGGAAGACCTAAGGTTTATTAATCCGTAGGAGGCGTAGGATGAAGATGGTCTCTCTCAAGCAACCCTGCAACCAAATAACAAAGAGTCTCTTGTGTCCCCAACACACCCAATACAATGCTAAATTATATAGGTGCACTAGTTCGGCGAAGAGATGGTGATACAAGTGCAATATGGATGGTAGAAATAGGTATTTGTAATCTGAAAATATAAAAACAGCAAGGTAACAAGTGGTAAAAGTGAGCATAAACGGTATTGCAATGATAGGAAACAAGGCCTAGGGTTCATACTTTCACTACTGCAAGTTCTCTCAACAATAATAACATAGATAGATCATATAACAATCCCTCAACATGCAACAAAGAGTCACTCCAAAGCCACTAATAGCGGAGAACAAACGTAGAGATTGTGGTAGGGTATGAAACCACCTCAAAGTTATTCTTTCGGATCGATCTATAAAAGAGTTCGTACTAGAATAACACCTTAAGATACAAATCAACCAAAACCCTAATGTCACCTAGATACTCCATTGTCACCTCAAGTATCCGTGGGCATGATTATACGATATGCATCACACAATCTCAGATTCATCCAACCAACACAAAAGTACTTCAAAGAGTGCCCCAAAGTCTCCACCGGAGAGTCAAGAAAACGTGTGCCAACCCCTATGCATAGGTTCATGGGCGGAACCCGCAAGTTGGTCACCAAAACATAAATCAAGTGGCACATGATATCCCATTGTCACCACAGATAAACACGGCAAGACATACATCAAGTGTTCTCAAAGCAAAGATTCAATCCGATAAGATAACTTCAAGAGGGAAACTCAATTCATCACAAGAGAGTAGAGGGGGGAGAAACATCATAAGATCCAACTATAATAGAAAAGCTCGCGATACATCAAGATCGTGCCATAGAGGGAACACGAGAGAGAACACGAGAGAGAGAGAGAGAGATCAAACACATAGCTACTGGTACATACTCTCAGCTCCGAGGGTGAACTACTCCCTCCTCGTCATGGAGAGCGTCGGGATGATGAAGATGGCCACCGGTGATGGATTCCCCCTCTGGCAGGGTGCCGGAATGGGATCCCGAGAGGTTTTTAGTGGCTACAGAGGCTTGCGGCGGTGGAACTCCTGATCTATCTTGATTTTCGATTGTTTTAGGGTACGTAGGCATATATAGGCGAAAGAAGTCGGTCGGGAGGTGCTCGAGAGGCCCACGAGACAGGGGGGCGCGCCCCTGTAAGGGGGGCGCGGCCTCCTATCTCGTGGCCTCCTCGAGGATCTTCTGACGTGGACTCCAAGTCTCCAGGATCATATTCTTCCAAAAATCACGCTGCCGAAGGTTTCATTCCGTTTGGACTCCGTTTGATATTCCTTTTCTTCGAAATACTGAAACAGGCAATAAAACAACAATATGGGTTGGGCCTCCGGTTAGTAGGTTAGTCCCAAAAATGATATAAATGTGTAAAATAAAGCACATAAACATCCAAAAGGGGTAATATAATAGCATGGAACAATAAAAAATTATAGATACGTTGGAGACGTATCAACAGGCATTATATTATATAAATGACCTTGTTCCACATTACATAGGATAACATGAATGTATTCATGGGAATATAATATCCTTGGCACATTGCTCCGCTACAAGGCGGGATCCTTTCAGGACACTGTCATAATATAACTCGGGCTTGTGGTGCTCCTTCCCGCAGGCGGTCCTTCGGTCATCAGCTTTTCGGCATCCATCTTCGCCCAGTGCACCTTTGCGCGGGTGAAGGCCATTCGCGCACCTTCCATATAGACCAACCGCTTGATGACTTCAAGTCGAGGGCAGGCACTTACAAGCCGATTCACGATCCCAAGGTAGCTGCTGGGAATCGCTTCGGCGGGCCATAGCCGGATAATTAAATCCTTCATGGCTAGTTCGGCCGCCCTATGCAGCTCGATCAGCTGTTTCAATTGATCGGCAAAGCGCACTGGATGCTCTGGCGCCAGATATTGCGACCAGAAGAGCTTCTCTGTAGAGCTCCTTTCTTTCGCTTGGTAGAATTGTGCGGCATCAGATATGCTGCGCGGCAGTTCCACAAACACCCCTAGAGAAATCCGAATTCAGATTGGTAACATGATTTTCTTCCTTAAATATTTGCTTTGCATAGAAAAAGCCTTACCCACCACGATCTTTCTGGCCTCCTAGATTTCCGGAAGGGCACCTTGGGCTTCGCCTCAGGCATCGTGTGCGGCTTGACGAGCCTTGGTGAGTTTGGATTATTTCTCCGTTAAACTCTGCTCCAAGGTCTCGCATTTCTTCACGGCCTCTTGGAGTTCTTGCTGAACTTCAATAACCCTGGCCTCGTGCTTTTCATGAAGGGCCTGCTCTGTGGCTGCCTTCTTCTCGGCCTCGGCCACTGCCTTCTTAAGAGCCTCGACTTCGGCCATCGCTCCTAGAGCACATCATGAAATTTTTTCGTCATACTCAATTATTCATTCGTGGTGAATGCGAACAAGGTTTTGCATACCTTGGTTATCCTTCAACCGCTTCTTCACTTGGCCGAGTTCTTCTTCGGCCCGCTCTAGACTCTGCTTCAGTCCGGAGACTTCCGCAGTATGAGAGGTGGCAGTCATTACAGATGCCTGCTTAGAAAAACAAAAGAGGGAGAGGTACCACAAGGTAAGTCTCCTGCGAACATATATTTGATCCTCGGTCCGTCTTTTTCTTTTGAACACCGAACAGTGTATCAGGGGCTACTATCTATACTATAATACTCTTTGAAACCTCACAACATATCTCAAAGCCCGTTGTAAGGCTCATGCAGGCTTTAGTCAGCCTGCTTTCGGCAGACTAAATCTTCTCAATCACCGCACCCATAAGGGCACGGTGTACTTCAATGATGGAGGCGCTTTTCAGCGCTGCTGATAAGGTATCTGGCACCTCTGGTTGAGCAAAGGTTGCCGGTGGAACAGGCGCACCCCCTTCTGTCGAGGGAGGTTGACCGCCTGATTCCGGAGCCGTGTTAGTCTCCGGAACTGTGTCCGGCTGGGGGCCGAATTCAAGATAGCCCCCGCCGTCGGTGTCCATGCATGGGGGCCTTTTCCACCGTGTGTCCGGCAGCCGAGGTTTAACCCTCTGGTGTTGCCTTGACGGTCTCCCCAGCCCCTCCTTGGCCTGGGTCCCTTTGGGACGATACCTCGGTGTCATCCACGTGTTTTGGAGAGGGGGCCGTCGGGGGTGTCCCGCTGTCTCTAGCATCCGAACCCACTGAATCCTCCGATGAGGATTGCTCGGCACGGGACCTGGCCGGACTGCAAAAAAGGCGTGACTCAATGCATTAAATGCTATACGATAGTGAGTCTGGATACACAAGCATGTCCGGGTTTTATATACTCACGATTTAACCAGGGGCTGGACCCTGGGATCCCACTCCAGGCTGTTGTCGGTGGCGGTGGCGGGTTCATCCGGAAAGGGAGTTTATTCTTTCTTAGGTGACTCAGCCTCCAAGTGTGTGGAGGTCGTTGTTGGTGTCAAAATCGGCGGATCTCGGGTAGAGGATCCCGATCTGTGCGTCTAGGCTGATGGTAACAGGAAGCAAGGGACACAGATGTTTACCCAGGCCTGGGCCCTCTCGATGAGGTAAAACCCTACTTCCTGCTTGATTAATATTGAAGATATGGGTAGTACAAGAGTAGATCTACCACGAGATTGTAGAGGCTAAACCCTAAGAGCTAGCCTATGATGGTATGATTGTAATTGTGATCGGCCTTCTAAAGACCAACCTCTCCGGTTTATATAGACACCGGAGAGGGCTAGATTTACATGGAGTCGGTTACAAGGAAGGAAACTCAATATCCGGATTGCCAAGCTTGCCTTCCACGCCAAGGAGAGTCCCATCCGGACACGGGACGAAGTCTTGAGTCTTGTATCTTCACGCTTCGATAGTCCGGACAATGTATATAGTCTGGCTGTCCGGATACCCCCTAATCCAGGACTCCCTCAGTAGCCCCTGAACCATGCTTCAATGACGATGAGTCCGGCACGTAGTCTTGTCTTCGGCATTGCAAGGCGGGTTCCATCTCCGAATACTCTAAAGTAATTATCGAACACGTAGACCGTGTCCGGATCTGCAAAAGGATCTTCACATGCCACTGTAGAGAGAATGATACTTCACAAATGCAATCTGCTAACAACTTTTGAGACAATGCGACGTGTCATTACGGTTGGGTCATTATTCGAACCGTTTTCCTACATCCAGCCACAGTGCGTATTGCGAGGCGGTTTCCTTGACACGTCTTGTCAAAGGAGAGATCGTGTCCCCTTATTACAGGATTCTCATCAATGCGGCATGGGTAACCTAACTGCACCGCTAATCGCGGTGAGTGGAGAACGGGCGGGTTCCACCAGACGAGTGGGGAGGTGCAAAAAGCTTTCATCGCCTTTATAAAGGGACAAGGTCTCTTCCTCTTTACCCATGCCTCCTCTTTCCGCTAGCTCATTCCCCTCCATTCGAGCCCTAACGCCCAAGCACTCTTTTCTCCATCGAAGAGAGGTTTTCCGAAGATTTCCAGATCCGGAGCAGGAGGCAGATGGATGGCCTCGACCATCCAGGAGAAGGACATCAAGAAGCTCCGGGGAGCCTGGTATCTGGCCCAGAAGATCGGCCGCCATCTCCCACCGGCGGGACAGGTCATCCCCACTCTGGAACCTCACGAGAGAGTCGTGTTCCTTCCCCATTTTGTCCGCGAGCTCGGGTTTCCCCTTCACCCATTTGTTCGTGGAGTCATGTATTACTACAGGATTGATTTTCATGATCTTTCCCCCAACTCCTTCCTCAATATCTCGATGTTCATCGTCGTGTGCGAGGCTTTTCTCCGGATCCCACCTCACTTCGGCCTGTGGCTGAAGATTTTCAATGTGAAACCCAAGGTGGTGAGTGGCGAACACGCCGAGTGCGGCAGCGCCATGGTAAGCAAGATGCGCAAGGCCATTTGGCCGAAGGGTGCCTTCAACGACTCCGTCAAGGAGTGGCAGCAGCAGTGGTTCTATATCACCGAACCACGCGGCAAAAAGTGGGCGGCAGCTCCAGAGTTCAGATCCGGAGCTCCACTGCGGCTCACGTCCTGGCCCAAGAAGGGCCCGAACTGGTCCTTGTCCGATGAGATGTCACTGCTCCAGACGCGCGTTCAGAGTGTGGTTGACAGGGACGTCAAGCTCGTCGATGCAGTCCAGGTGATGCTAGTTTGCCTGGTTCTCCCTTGTCAGCGTCGAGCCTGCACTATGTGGGAGTTCGACCCAACCGAGCACCAAACCCTTCAGGAGCTCTATGACTCCTCCCACAAGGATATCTGGAAGGTGCTCTTCAAGTCCAGCAAATCGTGGCCAGGCTCCGCCGAGGACCGTGGGTATCAATTATCCCATTCTGCAAGCCCGGTAAGTTATAGCCATGCCCTGTCCATCCATGCATTAGAGGGAGACATCTTAATCGTGTTTCATCGTGACCTCAGGGATGGATAAAGAAGGTGGGGCGGGTACATTGTCCGGCCCCACTGCCAGAAGAACCGGTCGGACCTCTTCCAACGAAGATGCTGGTCCCTGTGCCTTACGAGGCGCCAAAGAAAGAGGTCTCCAAGAAGGTCAAAAAGACCCACAGTGGCCTCCGTCGTCGCGAGGCTTTGGACGCCAAATCCGAAGACTCCAGCGACGATGCTTCTTCTAAAGACAAAGAGGAGGAAGCAGAGGAGGATGAGCCTCACTCCAGCGGCGGGAAGAAAAGGACGGCCTCCACATCCCTGGAGGCCGGATTGCCCAAGAGGGCGAAAGGTTCACTCCCAGAGGCATCCACCACGACAGCCGATAGCAGCCCGGAGTGGGATCCTAGGACCCAGCTCCTAGAGAAGTCGTAAGTATCCGAACATGTATATGCGTCCGGGATTGTATTTGGGTATAGTAGTTTTAACTGTTGCCACATTTTTGCACAGTCCGGCAAGGTCCCGCGCCGGCCAGTCCTCGTCGGAGGATTACCTGGGCTCAGACGCCTTGGCGAGCGAGACGCCTTCGCAGGCCCCTTTCCCAAAGTCCAGGCGTGACACTGAAGTGTCATCTCGATAGGACCCGGACCAGCGAGGACATATCTGTTGGGGAACGTTGCAGAAAATAAAAAAAAATTGTACACTTTCACCAAGATCAATCTATGAGTTCATCTAGCAACGAGAGAAAGGAGTGCATCTACATACCCTTGTAGATCGCGAGCGGAAGCGTTCAAGAGAACGGGGTTGAGGGAGTCGTACTCATCGTGATCCAAATCACCGATGATCCTAGTGCTAAACGGACAGCACCTCCGCGTTCAACACACATACGATTGAGGAAGACGTCTCCTCCTTCTTGATCCATCAAGGGGGAAGGAGAGGTTGACGGAGATCCAGCAGCACGACGGCGTGGTGGTGGATGCAGCAGTGATCTCGGCAGAGCTTCGCCGAGCTTCTACGAGAGGGAGAGGTGTAGCAATGGGAGAGGGAGGCGCCAAGAGCATGGGTGCGGCTGCCCCCCCCCCCCCCCCTCTTTATATAGGCCCCCTAGGGGGCGCCGGCCCTAGGAGATGGGATCTCCAATGGGGGGGCGGCCAGGGCGGAAACTTTCCCCCCAAGCCAGGTGGAGGCGCCCCCCACCCTAGGGTTTCCAACCCTAGGCGCAGGGGGGCCCAAGGGGGGGTGCACCAGCCCACCTGGGGCTGGTTCCCCTCCCACTTCAGCCCATGGGGCCTTCCGGGATAGGTGGCCCCACCCGGTGGACCCCCGGGACCCTTCCGGTGGTCCCGGTACAATACCGGTGACCCCTGAAACTTTCCCGATGGCCGAAACCTGACTTCCTATATATAATTCTTCACCTCCCGACCATTCCAGAAATCCTCGTGACGTCTGGGATCTCATCCGGGACTCCGAACAACTTTCAGGTTACTGCATACTAATATCTCTACAACCCTAGCGTCACCGAACCTTAAGTGTGTAGATCCTACGAGTTCGGGAGACATGCATACATGACCAAGACGCCTCTCCGGTCAATAACCAATAGCGGGATCTGGATACCCATGTTAGCTCCCAAATACTCCTCGACAATCTCATCGGATGAACCACGATGTCGAGGATTCAATCAACCCCGTATACAATTCCCTTTGTCAATCGGTACGTTACTTGCCCGAGACTCGATCGTCGGTATCCCAATACCTCGTTTAATCTCGTTACCGGCAAGTCACTTTACTCGTACCGTAATGCATGATCCCGTGAGCAGACACTTGGTCACATTGAGCTCATTATGATGATGCATTACCGAGTGGGCCCAGAGATACCTCTCCATCATACGGAGTGACAAATCCCACTCTCGATTCGTGCCAACCCAACAGACACTTTCGGAGATACCCGTAGTGAACCTTTATAGTCACCCAGTTATGTTGTGACATTTGGCACACCCAAAGAACTCCTACGGTATCCGGGAGTTGCACAATCTCATGGTCTAAGGAAATGGTACTTGACATTTGGAAAAGCTCTAGCGAAACGAACTACACGATCTTTGAGCTATGCTTAGGATTGGGTCTTGTCCATCACATCATTCTCCTAATGATTTGATCCCATTATCAATGACATCCAATGCCCATAGTCAGGAAACCATGACTATATGTTGATCAACGAGCTAGTCAACTAGAGGCTTACTAGGGACATGTTGTGGTCTATGTATTCACACGTGTATTACGATTTCCGGATAACACAGTTATAGCATGAATAACAGACAATTATCATGAACAAAGAAATATAATAATAACCATTTTATTATTGCCTCTAGGGCACATTTCCAACAGTCTCCCACTTGCACTAGAGTCAATATTCTAGTTACATTGTGATGAATCGAACACCCATAGCGTTCTGGTGTTGATCATGTTTTGCCCTAGGGAGAGGTTTAGTCAACGGATCTGCTACATTCAGGTCCGTATGTACTTTAAAAATATCTATGTCTCCATCTTGAATATTTTCACGTATGAAGTTGAAGCGACGCTTGATGTGCCTGGTCTTCTTATGAAACCTGGGCTCCTTGGCAAGTGCAATAGCTCTAGTGTTGTCACAGAAGAGTGCGATCGGCCCCGACGCATTGGGTATGACTCCTAGGTCGGTGATGAACTCCTTCACCTAGATTGCTTCATGCGCTGCCTCCGAGGCTGCTATGTACTCTACTTCACATGGAGATCCCGCCACGACGCTTTGCTTGCAACTGCACCAGCTTACTGCCCCACCATTCAAAATATACACGTATCCTGTTTGTGACTTAGAGTCATCCAGATCCGTGTCGAAGCTAGCGTCGACGTAACCCTTTACGACGAGCTCTTTGTCACCTCCATAAACGAGAAACATATCCTTAGTCCTTTTCAGGTACTTTAGGATGTTCTTGACCGCTGTCCAGTGTTCCTTGCCAGGATTACATTGGTACCTTCCTACCAAACTTACGGCAAGGTTTACATCAGGTCTGGTACACAGCATGGCATACATAATAGACCCTATGGCTGAGGCATAGGGGATGACACTCATCTCTTCTTTATCTTCTGCCGTGGTCGGGCATTGAGCCGAGCTCAATCTCACACCTTGCAATATAGGCAAGAACCCTTTCTTGGACTGATCCATATTGAACTTCTTCAATATCTTATCAAGGTATGTGCTTTGTGAAAGACCTATGAGGCATCTCGATCTATCCCAATAGATCTTGATGCCTAATATGTAAGAAGCTTCTCCAAGGTCCTTGATTGAAAAACACTTATTCAAGTAGGCCTTAATGCTATCCAAAAGTTCTATATGATTTCCCATCAAAAGTATGTCATCCACATATAATATGAGAAATGCTATAGAGCTCCCACTCACTTTCTTGTAAACGCAGGCTTCTCCATAAGTCTGCATAAACCCAAACGCTTTGATCATCTCATCAAAGCGAATGTTCCAACTCCGATATGCTTGCACCAGCCCATAAATGGATCGCTGGAGCTTGCACACCTTGTTAGCATTGTCAGGGTCGACAAAACCTTCTGGCTGCATCATATACAGTTCTTCCTTAAGATGTCCGTTAAGGAATGCCGTTTTGACGTCCATCTGCCATATCTCATAATCATAGTATGTGGCAATTGCTAACATGATTCGGACGGACTTTAGCTTCGCTACAGGAGAGAATGTCTCATCGTAGTCAACCCCTTGAACTTGTCGATAACCCTTAGCGACAAGTCGAGCTTTATAGATGGTAACATTACCATCCGCGTCCGTCTTCTTCTTAAAGATCCATTTGTTTTCTATCGCTCACCGATCATCGGGCAAGTCTGTCAAAGTCCATACTTTGTTTTCATACATGGATCCTATCTCGGATTGCATGGCTTCAAGCCATTTGTTGGAATCTGGGCCCGCCATCGCTTCTTCATAGTTCGAAGGTTCACCATTGTCTAACAACATGATTTCCAGGATAGGGTTGCCATACCACTCTGGTGTGGAACGTGTCCGTGTGGACCTACGAAGTTCAGTAGTAACTTGATCCGAAGTACCTTGATCATCATCATTAACTTCCTCTTCAGTTGGTGCTAGCACCACAGGAACATCTTCCTGAGCTGCGCTACTCACCGGTTCAGGAGGTAGTACTTCATCAAGTTCCACCTTCCTCCTACTTAATTCTTTCGAGAGAAACTCTTTCTCCAGAAAGGACCCATTCTTGGCAACAAAGATCTTGCCCTTGGATCTTAAGTAGAAGGTATACCCAATGGTTTCCTTAGGGTATCCTATGAAGACGCATTTTTCCGACTTGGGTTCGAGCTTTTCAGGTTGAAGTTTCTTGACATAAGCATCGCATCCCCAAACTTTTAGAAACGACAGCTTAGGTTTCTTCCCAAACCATAATTCATACGGTGTCGTCTCAACGGATTTAGACGGTGCCCTATTTAAAGTGAATGTAGTTGTCTCTAGAGCGTATCCCCAAAATGATAGCGGTAAATCAGTAAGAGACATCATAGATCGCACCATATCCAATAAAGTGCGATTACGACGTTCGGACACACCGTTACGCTGAGGTGTTCCAGGCGGCATGAGTTGTGAAATGATTCCACATTTCCTTAAGTGTGTACCAAATTCGTGACTTAAATATTCTCCTCCACGATCTGATCGTAAGAATTTTATCTTTCGGTCACGCTGATTCTCTACCTCATTCTGAAATTCCTTGAACTTTTCAAAGGTCTCAGACTTGTGTTTCATTAAGTAGACATACCCATATCTACTCAAGTGGTCAGTGAGAGTGAGAACTTAACGATATCCTCCGCGAGCCTCAATGCTCATTGGACCGCACACATCAGTATGTATGATTTCCAACAAGTTGGTAGCTCGCTCCATTGTTCCAGAGAACGGAGTCTTGGTCATTTTGCCCATGAGGCATGGTTCGCATGTGTCAAATGATTCATAATCGAGAGACTCTAAAAGTCCATCAGCATGGAGCTTCTTCATGCGCTTGACACCAATGTGACCAAGGCGGCAGTGCCACAAGTATGTGGGACTATCGTTATCAACTTTACATCTTTTGGTATTCACACTATGAATATGTGTAACATTACGCTCGAGATTCATTAAGAATAAACCATTCACCCGCGGGGCATGACCATAAAACATATCTCTCATATAAATAGAACAACTATTATTCACGGATTTAAATGAGTAGCCATCTCAAATTAAATGGGATCCTGATACAATGTTCATGCTCAAAGCTGGTACTAAATAACAATTATTGAGGTTTAAAACTAATCCCGTAGGTAAATGTAGAGGTAGCGTGCCGACGGCGATCACATCGACCTTGGAACCATTCCCGACGCGCATCGTCACCTCGTCCTTCGCCAGTCTCCGCTTATTCCGCAGCTCCTGCTTTGAGTTACAAATATGAGCAACCGTACCGGTATCAAATACCCAAGAGCTACTACGAGTACTGGTAAGGTACACATCAATTACATGTATATCACATATACCTTTGGTTTTGCCGGCCTTCTTGTCCGCTAAGTACTTGGGGCAGTTCCGCTTCCACTGACCACTTCCCTTGCAATAAAAGCACTCAGTCTCAGACTTGGGTCCATTGTTTGACTTCTTCTCGGCAACTGGCTTACCGGGCGCGGCAACTCCCTGGCCGTCCTTCATGAAGTTCTTCTTACCCTTGCCTTTCTTGAACTTAGTGGTTTTATTCACCATAAACACTTGATGTTCCTTTTTGATCTCCACCTCCGCTGATTTCAGCATTGAATATACCTCAGGAATGGTCTTTTCCATCCCCTGCATATTGAAGTTCATCACAAAGCTCTTGTAGCTCGATGGGAGCGACTGAAGGATTCTGTCAATGACCGTGTCATCTGGGAGATTAACTTCCAGCTGAGTCAAGCGGTTGTGCAACCCAGATATCTTGAGTATGTGCTCACTGACAGAACTATTTTCCTCCATCTTACAGCTGAAGAACTTGTCGGAGACTTCATATCTCTCGACCCGGGCATGAGCTTGGAAAACCATTTTCAGCTCTTCGAACATCTCATATGCTCCGTGTTGCTCAAAACGCTTTTGGAGCCCCGGTTCTAAGCTGTAAAGCATGCCGCACTGAACGAGGGAGTAATCATCAGCACGAGACTGCCAAGCGTTCATAACGTCTTGGTTCTCTAGGATTGGTGCTTCACCTAGCGGTGCTTCTAGGACATAATCTTTCTTGGCAACTATGAGGATGATCCTCAGGTTCCGGACCCAGTCCGTATAGTTGCTGCCATCATCTTTCAGCTTGGTTTTCTCTAGGAACGCGTTGAAGTTGAGGGTAACGTGGGCCATTTGATCTACAAGACATATTGTAAAGATTTTAGACTAAGTTCATGATAATTAAGTTCATCTAATCAAATTATTTAATGAACTCCCACTCAGATTAGACATCCCTCTAGTCATCTAAGTGAAACATGATCCGAGTCAACTAGGCCGTGTCCGATCATCACGTGAGATGGACTAGTTGACATCGGTGAACATCTCCATGTTGATCGTATCTTCTATACGACTCATGCTCGACCTTTCGGTCCTCCATGTTCCGAGGCCATGTATGTACATGCTAGGCTCGTCAAGTCAACTTAAGTGTATTGCGTGTGTAAATCTGGCTTACACCCATTGTATTCGAACGTTAGGATCTATCACACCCGATCATCACGTGGTGCTTCAAAACAACGAACCTTTGCAACGGTGCACAATTAGGGGGAACACTTTTCTTGAAATTATTATGAGGGATCATCTTATTTACTATCGTTGTTCTAAGTAAATAAGATGAAAAACATGATAAACATCACATGCAATCAAATATTGACATGATATGGCCAATATCATATAGCACCTTTGATCTCCATCTTCGGGGCTCCATGATCATCTTCATCACCGGCATGACACCATGATCTCCATCATCATGATCTCCATCATCGTGTCTCCATGAAGTTGCTCGCCAACTATTACTTCTACTACTATGGCTAACGCGTTTAGCAATAAAGTAAAGTAATTTACATGGCGTTTCTCAATGACACGCAGGTCATACAAAAAAATTAAGACAACTCCTATGGCTCCTGCCGGTTGTCATACTCATCGACATGCAAGTCGTGATTCCTGTTACAAGAACATGATCTCATACATCACATATATACCATTCATCACAACTTTTGGCCATATCACATCAGAAAACACATGCTGCAAAAACAAGTTAGACGTCCTCTAATTGTTGTTGCATGTTTTTACGTGGCTGCAAAAGGATTCTAGCAAGAATGTTTTCTTACCTACGTGAAAGCCACAACGTGATTTGCCAACTTCTATTTACCCTTCGTAAGGACCCTTTTCATCGAATCCGCTCCAAGTAAAGTGGGAGACACAGACACCCGCTAGCCACCTTATGAAACTAGTGCATGTCAGTCGGTGGAACCTGTCTCACGTAAGCGTACTGTAAGGTTGGTCCGGGCCGCTTCATCCCACAATACCGCTGAAGAAAAATAAGACTAGTAGTGGCAAGAAAGTTGACAACATCTACACACACAACAAATTTGTGTTCTACTTGTGCAAAGAGAACTACACATAGACCTAGCTCATGATGCCACTATTGGGGAATGTTATAGAAAATTAAAAAAAATCTACGCTTTCACCAAGATCAATCTATGAGTTCATCTAGCAACGAGAGAAAGGAGTGCATCTACATACCCTTGTAGATCGCGAGCGGAAGCGTTCAAGAGAACGGGGTTGAGGGAGTCGTACTCGTCGTGATCCAAATCACCGATGATCCTAGTGCTGAACAGACAGCACCTCCGCGTTCAACACACGTACGGTTGAGGAAGACATCTCCTCCTTCTTGATCCAGCGAGGGGGAAGGAGAGGTTAACGAAGATCCAGCAGCACGACGGCGTGGTGGTGGATGCAACAGTGATTTTGGCAGAGCTTCGCCGAGCTTCTGCGAGAGGGAGAGGTGTAGCAATGGGAGAGGGAGGCACCAAGAGCATGGGTGCGACTGCCCTCCCCCCCTCTTTATATAGGCCCCCTAGGGGGGCGCCGGCCCTAGGAGATGGGATCTCCAAGGGGGGGGCGGCGGCCAGGCGGGAAACTTGCCCTCCAAGCCAGGTGGAGGCGCCCCCCACCCTAGGGTTTCCAACCCTAGGTGCAGGGGGGACCAAGGGGGGCGCACCAGCCCACCTGGGGCTGGTTCCCCTCCCACTTCAGCCCATGGGGCCTTCCGAGATATGTGGCCCCACCCGGTGGACCCCCGGGAACCTTCCGGTGGTCCCGGTACAATACCGGTGACCCCCGAAACATTCCCAATGGCCGAAACCTGACTTCCTATATATAATTCTTCACCTCCGGACCATTTCGGAACTCCTCGTGATGTCCGGGATCTCATCCGAGACTCCAGACAACTTTCGGGTTACTGCATACTAATATCTCTACAACCCTAGTGTCACCGAACCTTAAGTGTGTAGACCGTACGGGTTCGGGAGACATGCAGACATGACCGAAATGCCTCTCCGGTCAATAACCAACAGCGGTATCTAGTTACCCATGTTGGCTCCCACATACTCCTCGATGATCTCATCGGATGAACCACGATGTCGAGGATTTAATCAACCCCGTATACAATTCCCTTTGTCAATCAGTACGTTACTTGCCCGAGACTCGATCGTCGGTATCCCAATACCTCGTTTAATCTCGTTACTGGCAAGTCACTTTACTCGTACCGTAATGCATGATCCCGTGACCAGACACTTGGTCACATTGAGCTCATTATGATGATGCATTACCGAGTGGGCCCAGAGATACCTCTCTGTCATACGGAGTGACAAATCCCAGTCTCGATTCGTGCCAACCCAACAGACACTTTCGGAGATACTCGTAGTGCACCTTTATAGTCACCCAGTTACGTTGTGACATTTGGCACACCCAAAGCACTCCTACGTTATCCGGGAGTTGCACAATCTCATGGTCTAAGGAAATGATACTTGACATTTGGAAAAGCTCTAGCTAAATGAACTACACGATGTTTGAGCTATGCTTAGGATTGGGTCTTGTCCATCACATCATTCTCCTAATGATGTGATCCCGTTATCAATGACATCCAATGCCCATAGTCAGGAAACCATGACTATCTGTTGATCAACGAGCTAGTCAACTAGAGGCTTACTAGGGACATGTTGTGGTCTATGTATTCACACGTGTATTACGATTTTCGGATAACACAGTTATAGCGTGAATAACGGACAATTATCATGAACAAAGAAATATAATAATAACCATTTTATTATTGCCTCTAGGGCATATTTCCAACAATATCCCTGGAGCCGGACACGCGGGGGCGGATAAGGCCCCCGGGACCTATGAGGTTCCAGAATCGAGCGAACAGTCACCTTCGATGGTGGGAGGCCTGCCAACCCCGCCGGCATCCTCTGTTCGAGCAGAGCTGCCCGGCGGTCTGTCGACAGTGTTGAAGAACGTGTCTATCATTGATGAGCATTGGACCCTCATGGGCGCAGTGGTTGAGAAGATTCAGTCCGCCGAGAGCGGGCTGAATGTGTCCTGCTTTGGCCTTATAAAGGCCTTTGAGGTATGTTTCCTAAGAAACCTTTGAGGAATTGTCATAATATGAGTAGTATCCCCTGATACACTGTCCGGCGGAGGAGACGGAGCCAGGCAGGGGATCAAATCCTCTGCTTTCGCAGGAGCCTATGTGAATGACATATACCCCTTTATGTGAAAACAGGCGTCTGCAGAGAGGGCGGCCGCTTATAATGCGGAAGTGTCCGAACTGAAGGAGAGCCTTGCACAGGCCGAGGAAGAACTCGGCCATGTGAAGAATCAATTGGAAGACAAGCAAGGTATGTTGAAAACATTTGTCTTGAAGTTGGCACGAATGAATTGTTGTGCTTAGTGAAAAGTATTTGTATTGTATGCTCTAGGAGCGATTGCCGAATACGAGGCACTAAAGAAGGCTGTGGCTGATGCCAACGAGAAGGCTGCCGCCGAACAGGCGCTTTGTGAAAAACACGAGGCCAGGGTCATCGCAGCTGAGCGAGAGCTCTAGGAAGCTATGAAGAAAAGCAAGGGCTTGGAGCAGAGTCTAGTAGGGAAAGAATCCGAACTCGCCCAAGCTCTCGAGGCTGCGGAAGGTGCTCGGAAAGAAGCACGAGGTGATGTGCGGGACATTCAGGAGGCCCGGAAAGTTGCGGCTGGTAAGGCCTTCTGTATTCTTAGCCCTTTGTACATGATAATGGGAAGAATCCTAAGCGGCAAGCTGAATTCTTATTTTTCCAGGGGCTTTTGCGGATCTTCCTCGCAGCATATCAGATGCCGCCCAATTCTACCGAACCAAGGAGAAGAAGTCTGCGAAGAGGGATTTTTGGTCGCAGTATTTGGCGCCGAACTATCCTGTGCCTTTTATCGATTAGCTGAAGCAGCTGGTCGAACTGCACCAGGCGGCCGAACTAGCCATGAATGACTTAGTTGTCTGGCTGTGGCCTGCGGAGCCGATTCCAAGCAGTTACCTCGGGCTCATGAAGCGGATTGTGGATGCCTGTCCTCGGCTAGATGCCATCAAGCGATCAGTCTGTATAGAAGGTGCACGCATGGCGTTTGCCCGTGCAAAAGTGCATTGGGGGAAGCTTGACGCGGAGAAGCGGATGACTGAGGGGCCGCCGGAGGGTAAGGAGGACCGCAAGCCCGAACTGTACTATGAAGGTGTACTTAAAGGGGCCCGCCTTGCGGCGGATAAGTGTGCCAAAGACATTATATTTCCTTGAGGGCATTCGTGCCGCTTTTTGTAATATGGGATAATGGCATTTTTATTATATATTGCCTATTTTGTTTGAACATATGTTCTTCCTGTGCGGCTGTTTATTGTATGCAAATCTTGAGAGTTGGCCAGTCGTCGGCTTCTGCCCCCACGTAAAAAGAATACGGGGGTGTTCTGGATATATCTGAATGCTCTTTATCACATAGTTGGGTCCTTTTAAGGAGGTGTTTCCCTCTGTCAACCAGGCAATCAGACTATATGGCTTTATTACTCTCACTTAGCCATAGGAATTCGAGTATGGTCGGCGCAGCCCTAGTGTTCGGAAGGCCGAACTAGGGGCTCTATTGGCGCCTGATCATAAGACTGATCCGCCGCACTCTGCATTTATAATGGCGTTGTGCGGAATGAATCTTTAAGGATTTTACAACCTCTCGAACAGCTGACCAGCTCTCGCTGCATCATGACAGTCGGTTTTTCGCTTTCTCTACTGAGGTGCTCGTCCGGCCAAACCGGGACACAATCGCAGTAGTTCTCCCAGCGCTACCTTAGCCGATAGAAAGGAACGTAAGGTACCAAAACATGGGAGCCGGGTAAACCCAACCAATGACCCAAGACATGATTCGGAGCTGATGCATATAATGCTATAAGTTCGGGGTGCCGAGCGACCGAAAAGGTGGTCGTACTTTAGTGTCGTACTGTGAAGCCCCTGGTATAACCGGGCGTAACACGAAGCGTGGCTGCTGTTTTTTGTCAGAGAGGCGTCGGCGATAAACGACGGTCGGTAAGTGTTATTAAAGTCTACGCATTGTAGTAGGATGATATGTCTATGCATATGGGTACGATTTATGATTATGAAAAGAGGTGTGTTTGGCAGAACTTGTGATGGCCGGACTGGAGGGGGGCTGTGAGTGGATTTGAAGTGAATCCGGACTGCCTTCTTTAGGGGGGCTCCTTGTGTGTCCTGGCCGATTCCAGGTCACCAATCCTGTTCTGCGTTAAAGTTAGTTTGTAAAGACAAATACTTGGAGGTAGTTGAACGTCCTCTTGTGGTTGGTCCGAGGGCTCAGGATCGGACCCTGGCAAACCCAGCTGTTATACTGTGAAGTAGCACGGACTTCTCAGTTGGTGTCCAGATAGTTTGCTATCATATCTAAATTTTGATAGGCATGCGCGACTCGCTACTCTGGCAGCTGTGTGATTTCCGCTCTAAGGGCGGGGTTCGGCCTTGCCCATAGGTGTGATTGCATCACACGATGTTGGCCTGAGTGATTTACCACGTGGAATCTAGTCAACATGGTTTATCCCATTGGCATACAGTAAACTACTGCATGGTGGGAAGGTGTCAAAGATTTATTCTTTGGCGTAGCATTTTTTTGGTGAGCCGAAGATAACCGTTAGAGTGGTGGGCCAATAAAACTTAGCCTTTGCGCCTTGCATCTTTTAGAAGATGTTATTCGTGGCTTCATACCCGTGGGGGCTTTATGTGTTATCGAGCCCCCTAACTACTAGGTCTAGAGGTACTGCCATTGAATTGCTGTGGTTGATGTGATCATGGGCGATCGGCCATACTTTTATGCCCTGGGGGTGCTCTTGACTAGATGCCTGCTGAGGGAGTCCTGGATTAGGGAGTGTCCGGATGGCCGGACTATGACCTTTGGCCGGACTCCTGGACTATGAAGATGCAAGATTGAAGACTCCGTCCCGTGTCCGGATGGTACTTTCCTTGGCCTGCAAGGCAAGCTTGGCGATACGATATGAAGATCTCCTCCCATTGTAACCGACTCTGTGTAACCCTAGCCCTCTTCGTTGTCTATATAAACCGGAGGGTTTTAGTCCGTAGGACGAACAACAATCATACCATAGGCTAGCTTCTAGGGTTTAGCCTCTCTGATCTCGTGGTAGATCCACTCTTGTACTACCCATATCATCAATATTAATCAAGCAGGAGTAGGGTTTTACCTCCATCGAGAGGGCCCGAACCTAGGTAAAAACATCGTGTCCCTTGTCTCCTGTTACCATCCGCCTAGACGCACAGTTCGGGACCCCCTACCCGAGATCCGCCGGTTTTGACACCGACATTGGTAGTTTCATTGAGAGTTCCTCTGTGTCGGCACCGTCAGGAAGGATACCGCACCCCGTCTTTAAAGATAGCGCTGTTGCTAAAGGAGCTTTGGCTGTCGGCCAAACCCTCCGGCTAGGCAGGTTTTTGATGACCGCCTGTTCGGCCGCCGCATCGACGATGACCTCTCGGGCCATCGAAAGCAATCTTCACATCAGCTCGGAACTCACCGAGCAGTTAGATCCGACGGAGCTCTCTTCCCTGAATGAGCTCCTGGATCGCATTGCCGCCCTGGGAGTCGCTACAGATTATGGCCAGATTGGGCTTAAACCCGATCAGAGAGAGATCGGCTCTCCCCAGGTCACCCACCACTTTGAAGTAGTGGAAGAACAATGCGGCACATCTTCGCCCGCTCTAAGGACCAGATGTGTCCGGATTCCCGACCCCTCCAAGCCGGGTACCCGCGGAGGGGAGGATGTTGCCCAAATCCTGAACCCAAAGTCAGGCAGCAGGCCTGATTCATTGAATAATGTCCAAGAAAGCAAGCTTCCGAATTCGGAAACTTCTTGGCCCCGAATCTTTTACCGGGCAAGGTTCCGGATTTAAATCTACCCGCCCACCCAACTATAAGGGATTTATCCCAAATACGGTAAGTGCCCGGGGAAACAGTACACCACTATTGGGCTAGATTCCTCCTGGTGATAAACAGGATAAAGGACTGCCGTGAGGAAGAAGCAATTTCATTCTTCTGTAACAACTGCACGGACATCGGAATCCTCAACGCCATAAGTCGCCGCGAAATTACACGCTTCGCCGACTTGACATCCATAGTACGAAAGTACTGTGCGACAGAAAGCGTTCGGAAAACCGAAGATAAATTCTGGGACAATCCGGCCCTGAATACAACATGAGTCCGAAACAAAAGGGCGCATTATCGCCAGGCACCTGAGCCAAACATCAAAAAACAAAAACCCTCTATAGGGTATGGGACCGTACTGGAGGGATGGCTCAATGGACCCTGTAAAATTCACTGTTCAGGGGACGTCACACCAACTCACTGCCTTAGAGCATGTTGGATACTCCGGCAGGTGGCCAGAAGTGGCGAGGAGCTTCTAACTCCAGAATTCAAAGAACACCACCCCAGAAACACCAGTACGGTGTTGACAATCTTCGAGACCTTCGCATCAAACAATGCGAGGAAACGAACCCTCCGCAACCTTACCGAAGTCTACCAAGTAGCAACAATAAACCCATGGAGTGACATGGCTATTACTTTTAATGCTAGTGACGAACCTAAATTCCGGACAGCCCGAGCACCAGCCGCATTGGTCCTCAGTCTGATAGTGGACGGCTTCTGACTTACAAAGGTACTCATGGACGGCGGCAGCGGACTTGACCTCATCTACGAGGAAACCCTGCGAAAAATGGAAATAGACTGGAGACGCATTGAGCGCAGCAACACAACCTTCAGAGGAATAATAACAAGCCGGGAAGCATGCTTTTCAGGGAAAATCACACTGGATGTGGTGTTCGGCACACCGGATAATTACAGATCCGAGGAAGTCACATTTCAAGTGGCCCCGTTCAGCAGCGGATACCACGCTCTGCTAGGGCGAGAAGCATTTACAATTTTTCAAGCCATACCCCATTATGGGTACATGAAGCTCAAAATGCCAGGACCTAACGGAATCATCACTCTTGCAAGTGATCCGGACACAGCGCTCTGCGCCGAAAACAAGACAGCCGCACTGGCTCTGGAGGCATTATCCAAAGCCCTAGCGGCCGAGGAACTAACTGCGTTGCGCTCCATGGTGGATAGGGACGATGTGATACTAGATAAGAGATCCAAGTCCATCTCTTTCAAACCAGCGGGCGAAATAGTCAAATTCCAAGTCCATCCAACAGACCCCACAAAAACGGCCTCCATCGGGGAGCAACTAAAACCCGATGTAGACGCCGCACTCAGAGAATTCCTGCGAGAAAATTGGGATATTTTTGCCTGGCACCCTTCAGACATGCCGGGAATCCCATGCAGGCTGGCTGAGCACAGCCTGAACATCCTAAAAGGGTTTAAACCCGTTAAGAAGACCCTACGGCGTTTCTTCAAACCCAAGAGACAAGCCATGGGAGAAGAGCTAGCAAAACTACTGGAAGCCGGATTCGTCAGAGATATAAAACATCCAGACTGGCTAGCAAACCTGGTAATGGTACCAAGGAAGGACAAATCCTGGTGCCTATGTGTCGATTTCAAAGACCTAAATAAGGCCTGCCCAAAGGATCCTTTCCCACTCCCCCGAATTGATCAAATCATCGACACCACCGCAGGACACGACTCCTTGTGTTTCCTCGATGCATACTCTGGCTACCACCAAATCAAGATGGAAGAGTCAGACCAAGCCGCAATGGCATTCATCACCCCATACGGCCCATTCTGCTTCAACACGATGCCCTTCGGGCTCAAAAACGCCGGCGCAACATATCAGCGCATGATTCAGACATGTCTGGCCAACCAGATCGGCAAAACAGTTGAAGCATACGTAGATGACGTGGTCGTCAAAACCAAACACGTCGATACTCTAGTAGACGACTTGAGGCTCACGTTCGACAATCTCCGAACATACGACATTAAGCTCAACCCGGAAAAATGCGTTTTCGGCGTACCAGCCGGAAAGCCCTTGGGCTTCATCATATCCGGTAGAGGAATTGAAGCAAACCCAGCCAAGATCCGAGCTCTGTCACAATTGGATACCCCAAAAGACCTCAAACAAATACAAAAATTGATAGGATGCGTGGCGGCTCTAAGCCGCTTTATCTCCCGCTTAGGAGAAAAGGCATTACCCCTCTATCACCTCCTGCGGCGCACCGAACACTTCGAGTGGACGGATGCCGCCACGGCCGGACTTGGAGAAATAAAAGCCATACTGGCAACAAATCCAGTCCTAACCTCGCACAACACGGGCGAACCAATGCTATTATACATCGCGGCAACCCATCAAGTTGTAAGCGCGGTGCTCGTCGTCGAACGAGAAACAGACGGACACAAGTTCCCTCTCCAAAAACCAGTTTACTACGTGTCCACTGTCCTAACTCCATGCAAGTCACGGTACCCGCATTATCAAAAGATAGAACACGCGGTGTTCATGGCATCCCGGAAGCTGCGACACTATTTTCAAGAGTGTTCAATAATAGTGGCATCCGAAGTACCTCTTAATGATATTATAAACAACCGCGACGCAATGGGCCGAATTGCCCAATGGGCCATCGAGCTCCTCCCATTCGACATAACTTACAAGCCAAGGCGAGCTATTAAGTCGCAGGTTTTGGCCGACTTCATCGCCGAATGGACCGAAGCCGAGCTCCCTAAAGAGTACGGTGCATACTCGAACTGGATCATGCACTTCGACGGCTCCAAAATGTTGGTTGTCCTGGGGGCTGGCGTCGTTCTGACGTCCCCAACCGGAGTTACAGTCCAATGCGTACTTCAGATAATGTACACGGATTCCAACAACGCAGCCGAATACGAGGCCCTTCTACATGGTCTCCGGATGGCAGTCTCCATGGGCATTTAGCGCCTCGAGGTCCGCAGGGATTCAAACCTCGCAATATCCCAAATAAATGGAGACTTTGACGCCAAGGATCTGAAAATGGCAGCTTACCGCAACACTGTCTTAAAGATGTCAGCTCGGTTTGAGGGGCTCGAATTTCATCACATAGCCCGAGAGAATAACCAGGCAGCAGACGTGTTGGCACGCATCGGCGCCAAGCGCGATGCCGTCCCTCCCAACATCTTCCTAGAGAGGCTGTTCAAGCCATCCGTATCATGGGAGGGAGAGTCCGGAAACAATAGCCCGGACACAACCGCACTGCCCCTCACCGAACACTCTGACACAGTTGATGGCTCCGCCAACGAAACAACACCGTCAGCCGACACAATAATGGCAGTCATTGCCCCGTGGACAGAACCATTCCTAGCCTACTTAACTAGGCAGGAACACCCCAAGGACCAAAACGAGGCCCGCTGCATAGTGCGGCGATCTAAAGCCTACAAAGTCCATGAGGGAGAGCTTTATAAGAAAAGCACAACCGGAGTCCTTCAAAGGTGTATCTCCAAAGAGGAAGGGCGAGACCTTCTGGCTGAAATTCATGCCGGACTTGGAGGGCACCACGCTGCAGCCCGGGCCCTTGTAAGCAAGGCCTTCCGTACCGGATTTTATTGGCCAACGGCCCGGGCAGACGCTCAGGACTTAGTGCAGTGATGCGTCGGTTGCTAGTTATTCGCCAACCAAAGCCATATGCCGCCTATCGCCCTACAAACTATAGCCATTACCTGGCCTTTTGCAGTCTGGGGGCTTGACATGGTTGGACCCCTTAAAGGAGGAACCCACAAGCAAAAATATCTACTGGTCATGGTGGACAAATTCACCAAATGGATAGAGGCCAAGCCTGTAAAGACGGCCGAATCCGGACCGGTGATATACTTCATATCTGGGGTCGTACACCGCACAAACTTCACGGCCGATGAAGTCAAAGCCTGCTGCAAAAACATGGGCATTAAGCTCGACTACGCTTCAGTGTATCACCCTCAAACCAATGGTCAAGTCAAGCGATCCAACGGTCTCATTATGAGCGGCATCAAACCCAGACTAGTGCGATCCCTCAAGGAATCCAGCACGCACTGGGTAGAGGAGCTTGACTCCGTACTCTGGGGGCTGCGGACCATGCCGAATCGCACTACCGGATTCACACCATTTTTTATGGTATACGGCACAGAGGCAGTACTGCCATGCGACATAATTCATGACTAACCTCGAGTCCGCATGTACAAAGAAAGAGAAGCCAAGCTCGATCGGCAGGACAGCTTGGACGCATTGGAGGAGGAGCGCGACGTGGCAAAAGCTCGTTCCACATTCTATCAACAGCAGGCTCGAAGATATCAAAGCAGAGAAGTACGGGCCAAAACTTATAACGTTGGCGAACTAGTTCTACGCCTGTCGGACAAGAAAAATGACAAACTAAAGCCCAAATGGGAGGGTCCCTTCATAATCGAGCAAGTACTGACTGGTGGAGCATACCGTCTGCGAAACGCATCGAACAACCGACTCGAGCCGAACCCATGGAATGCAGCACGCCTATGAAGATTCTACGCCTAGCGCCGGACTCCGTGTTCGTCTCCTTCCTCTGTCCCCATTTTATTTTTATTTTTATTTTTTCACATTAGCTGTCCGGGATTTCGCTCCCTCTCCCTACCTTCTTTCTCCCAAGCCCTTAGGGGCTTGCATGTGCGTTGTTCAGAAGTTTATATAGAATGGGCCTCATGCCCAAAACATGTGTGACACTTCCGCATGAACCTTTTATACACCATTATATGCATCGATATGACTTAAGTTTTGGCCAAGCTGGGTTGCCTAGCTCTTGTGCTTACCCCTACGTTCCCGTTTGTTCGGCTAGGTGGTAAAGGGAGCACCTCTGCGATTGTTACTGCCGGGTCAGCCGGATGTGTACCTTAGACTGGGTGAAGCCAAAAGCTAGCGTCCTTAAGGGAATATTCGGTCGGTGAACTAAAAGATGATCTTTCGTGTTTATTTATCTGCCCCCAGATGCTTTTCTGCTCTTTTTAGCAGTTCGAACATGCACTTTAGGGCATGCCTCCCAGGGAAAGCAACCCCTAACGGAACTATTCTCCCTGGAAGATGTTTCTTACTAACCATGTAATATAACAATAACTAGTTGGGCACTTGTCTGCTAGAGCAACTATGACCGCTACGCCTTATCTCCATGCATGCCCCGGTTCTTACATAATCGAGAGGGTATTCGGACACACTCCGGACTATAGGGTCCAGAGGTCGAAGCGAAAAGGTCTGCAATGACAAAAGATCTATAATCCGGCTAGAAGGCATTTTTCATGTCATTTTAAATTACTGAGTCAATCCGACTCGGTATATTCTTCTTCAATACCATCCAACAGGTGGTCTAATTTGCAGTCCTATTGGGAATACTTTGTAGCCAGCTCTACCTGGCCATATACTAAGCTGACAGGGATCTCCTTTCCGTCAGGACCCATAGGGCCGACCTCGGCCATGTGGTTTGGGTCAGCCTTCGTGTACCGAGTCTTCACCATGGCCCAGGCCTCCCTGGAACCTTGACGGCAGGCCGATATCTTCCACAACCGGAAGCGCTACCGCACTCCCTCCAGCTTCTTTGTAAGCTCACCAAGGCCTTCGGGTATGGAGAGGGATGGCCACATGGCCTGAATGACGCTCTGCATTGCCTGCCGAACTCGTTCGTGCAGTTGCAACAGCTCGGGAAGAAGGTCTCCCGTTGAACCAGGCATTTCCTCCATAGGACGACCTGTCAGCAGACCTACAGACATAGCTCTATTAATCGCCTTCCTCACCGAATTCTTTTTTCGAAGATTCGTTCAAGCACTTACTAAAAATGTCGCGTCGAAGTCGCTGATTCTCCTTTACGGAAGCAGACAGCTGAATGCGAACATCCTTTAGTTCCTCGCCCAGCTGGGTATTGGCATCTTGAAGTTTGTTCTTCTCTTGCCTCACCCTCGCCAGCACGCTCTCGCCAGCCTTTAGTTGGCGTAGGAGTTGTTGCTTGTCCGGATTTACTGCGGCCCCATCTGCACTATTATAGTCAGAGTTGCACACATGCTGCACTTCATAACGGAATTATCTTTGGAAGCATATATTACCTAAGGGCGTCTCCTTGGCATTTTCCGAAGTGTCCAGTGCGGCCTCAAGTTGGGCCTTGCACTCTTCAAGCTCCTGGGACAATTGCGTATTCTTCTTTGTAAGACACTGCATAGCACATGATCCTTAAAACAGTTATCTTCACTGTTTCAAGTCTCGGGGGCTACTGACATATATAACCTTCAATTTTACTCACCTGTATGTCTTTTACATACTGCTCTGTGGCTCTAGCTAGACCATTTTGAGCGGCACGGAGATACGCATCTCCTGTATTAAAGGCGTCCAACGCCTCTGGGGAAAAACATGCGTCATGAAGAACATTCCGGCGATGCCTGTGGTTCAGGGCACTCTCCACCTCTGAACTGGTGGCAGATAGCCCGTCTGCGTCCTCTGTCGAAGGAACACCCGAGGCGCGCCCCGTAGCCGTCTCCGCTTCCGGACCCGGCCTTGAACCTTGGCCGGCGGATATAGTCCGGCGGGCTCTCTTCTTTCTAAAAAAATCATGAGCGTTAGTAAGACTCAAGGGCGTAAACCCTAGGCATTAAATTTGCACGCCGTACCGTTGCGCCAGAATCTCGATCTGGCCCGCACTTCTTTTTGACCCGCCTGGCTTCAGCGGCCCTTGTTGGCTGCCCACCGCGGGCTCGGCCTTCCGCCTCAAGGATTTACCCTGCGAAACGAAACGCTATTAGTTCACGACATTCAAGATAAAGCATTGGTGGATCTCCTTAAAAATACTGGGACTTCGGTCTCGGTTACCTTTGAGGCTGGAAGTAGTCCGGGATAGTCGGCCGTAATGGCCACTACGGTGTTATCCCTACTCAATTGATGAAACACCCCGTCAATTAACTCCACACATAAGTCTGGATCCTATTGGGAGTCCGGATCGAGGGACCGTTCCGGGTTCTCGGGTTCTGGAGGAGGGTTGTTTATCTCCTCCACAGTCTGGCACAGCTCCTGCATTAACATTGTTAGACTAAGTACTCAATTACGGGAATTTCGAAAGCGGGTCGGCAGGTGAAAATGTTCGCTCATCCAACTGGGAGGATTGTACATGGAGAATCCGCCCTCCGGGTTGGCATGGAGGAATTCCTCTTCTTCTCCCTTGTACAAAGCGGATAAGATTCTCGTTAAAGTGGCGGCCGAATCTGGCCCCTTACGACCGCGCCGGGTGGCGCCGTCCTCCCCGTTGAAATCCCACATGGGGTGGCCTCTGTATTGAAGCGGCTGCACCCCTCGCGTAATGCATATGGCCATGACCTTGATCATGGTCAGTCCGGAATGAGCCAACAACCTTATCCGGCTCATCAGGTAAAGGACGTCCCTGTCAGTTTCCCTCTGAGGGTTCCGCTGGCGCCAGCTCAGGCGCTTCTTCAAAGGAGCATTATTGAACTCAGGGAGGCCAATCCGTACAGGGTTCGGCAGGGGGACGTCATCTATATAGAACCACTCCGAGGGCCAGTCCTCGGACGTCCTCTTTGGGGTACCGGATAGATATCCGGTCTCGGCGATGCGCCATAGTTCGGCTCCGCTCACTTGATAAATAGACCCCTCCTGAGAACGGGGCACGAGGCAAAACAACCTCTTCCATAGCGCGAAATGGGCCTCAACACCCAAGAATAGTTCGCAGAGGGCCACGAAGCCCGCAATGTACATAATGGAGGCGGGCGTGAGGTTGTGTAGCTGGAGGCCGTAGAACTCCAGCAACCCTCGGAGAAACGGATGAATTGGAAATCCGAGTCCTCTCATCAAATAAGGTACTAGGCATACCCGCTCTCCTTGAGAGGGATTGGGGACGCTCTCCGCCGCTATAGGTAGCAATCCCGGCTCGAACTGGGACCATATATGCTGGGGGGAGAAGCCCCTTGGACTGAAGCACTACTAGCTCGCTATGCGGGACGGAACACCGCCCCCAATCTCCGGGCCGAGGGCTGGAGAGGCGAGAGGAGGAGCTGCACCGACCGGCCATGGTGGAATGGATCTCTGTCGAAGGCACTCCGATGAAAGCTCGCAGAGGGAAGATGGTGTGAATTGGATCTAAATCCCAGTCTCTTTCATGGGCGGTTCTTTAACGCAACCGGGGGGGTAAATGAAAAAATCCCCTGGCTTTTCGCATTCGTTTGACACGTGGAAGATGGTCATTATGGGTCACAGAAGCCGAGGAGGGCAGCACGCACTAGAAGCCGGACACTATTCCACGGGTACAGGGACTTTGAAGAAGAACCCGCCTTGCAATGCCGAAGACAACTTGCGCGCCGGACTTATCGTCATTGAAGCCTGGTTCGGGGGCTACTGAGGGAGTCCTGGATTAGGGGGTGTCCGGATGGCCGGACTATGACCTTTGGCCGGACTCCCGGACTATGAAGATGCAAGATTGAAGACTCTGTCCCGTGTCCGGATGGGACTTTCCTTCGCGTGGAAGGCAAGCTTGGCGATACGATATGAAGATCTCCTCCCATTGTAACCGACTCTGTGTAACCCTAGCCCTCTCTGTTGTCTATATAAACCGGAGAGTTTTAGTCCGTAGGACGAACAACAATCATACCATAGGCTAGCTTCTAGGGTTTAGCCTCTCTGATCTCGTGGTAGATCCACTCTTGTACTACCCATATCATCAATATTAATCAAGCAGGAGTAGGGTTTTACCTCCATAGAGTGGGCCCGAACCTGGGTAAAAACATTGTGTCCCTTGTCTCCTATTACCATCCGCCTAGACGCACAGTTCGGGACCCCCTACCTGAGATCCGCCGGTTTTGACACCGACACCTCCCCTTATTGTTTCCGGCACACGACTAGCCGCTTTGTTTTGAGGATCCGGCATTCTCTATTGGTATGCTTTGCTGTCCTTCTAGGAGTACCGTGAATTTCACACGGTTGATCGAGTGTTTGGCTTGGGCCGAATAGGCTTGAGCTGTTCTTTGTTCGTTTACCGGACTGAGAGTTGCTGGACTTGGCACCAGTTTCCCTGTCTTGATGTTTATGACCATTGCGCCGAGGCTTGAGGATGCCTCTTCGTGTATTCTTCTTACTGTCTTGCACCATAGTGATGTGTGGACGTCTGGGTGTGTGCCTGTGGTTCTCCTGCTTAGGTTGAGGTAGCCAGTTGTGCCAGGTATGCCCTTTGTTAGGGTGGTCGAGTCCGTACTTTTCGGTGGCCAGGATCTTGGTCCACCTTTCCACTAGCAGATATTGGTCAGCTTTGAGCTGCTCTTGCTTCCTTTGATGGCTCCTTGCCGTGGCCATGAGCCGTTGCTTGAAGCGAACTTGTTCCACTGGATCTTCAGGCATGCCGAACTCATCATTGCCGAGGCTTTCCTCGTCTTCGGAGGGGAGGGGGTGTAGTTGTCCCTCTCCAGGTATCCCATCGTGGCCGGTCTGGCCTACTTGAAGGTTGGCTGATCAGGGTTGTATTCCTCTTCGGCACCATCCGGATTGCTTTCATCTCCGAGGCCAGTGTTGATGTGGCGGGGCTTGGAGCGGCTTTGAGGACTCCCATGCTTTGCTTTTCCTCCTGAGGGGTTATCCTCCGTTGCCTCGTCGCCATTGGTTTCTTTTGGAGTGTCCACCATGTATATATCATATGAGGAGGTGGCCGTCCACCGTCCTGTGAGCGGTGGCTCCTGTAATTCTCCTACATCATCATCCATATCGTAGATGTCTTCGGAATCGAAGTCAAGCACATCGGTTAAGTCATGGACCGTGGCAATGAAGTGGGTGGTGGGTGGGCAACGAATTCCTTCGTCGCCTGCTTCCCTCTCGAGCCGGACATAGTTCGGCCACGAATCTCCTGACAAAGAGAGAGATTTTAACGAGTTCAGTACGTCGCCAAAGGGCAAGTCCTGGAAGATATCCACAGCGGCAAACTCCATACCGAAGCCCAACCATGCTCGGCGGGCTCGGGTGCGCGTGGACTGGGACCTGCAACCGGATACCAATCCGGGGGTCCGGGGTCACATGCTTCCTCAGAAGTAAGGCATGTGTTCGGCTCCACCGCCAATGAGGGTACGGCCTGCGGGACAGGGTCCATCCCTCCGTCCTTAGGCAACGCAGCCTACTCCGGATTTGAATCTAGGGCTACTGCAGGGATGATATCCCGAGTGTTGTCCGACAGCCGGTCCAAGCCATGCTCATCATGACTGTCCGGTGCTCCTGGCGCGGGCCCGAATCTGTCGAAGATCTAGTCTCCGCGGACATCCATCGTGTAGTTCAGGTTTCCGAACCTGATTTGATGGCCAGGGGCGTAGCTGTTGATATGCTCCAGATGGCCAAGCGAATTGGCCCGTAGTGTGAAGCCGCCGAACGCGAAGATCTGTCCGGGATGGAAAGTCTCACCCTGGACCGTGTCGTCAACGATGATTGAAGGAGCCATCGAGCCTTGCAGCGACGACATAGAGGAACTCTCAATGAAAGCACCAATGTCGGTGTCAAAACCCGTGGATCTCGGGTAGGGGGTCGCGTCTAGGCTGATGGTAACAGGAAGCAAGGGATACAGATGTTTACCCAGGTTCGGGCCTTCTCAATGGAGGTAAAACCCTACTTCCTTCTTGATTAATATTGAAGATATGGGTAGTACAAGAGTAGATCTACCACAAGATCGTAGAGGCTAAACCCTAAGAGCTAGCCTATGATGGTATGATTGTAATTGTGATCGGCCTTCTAAGGACCAACCTCTCCGGTTTATATAGACACCGGAGAGGGCTAGGGTTTACATGGAGTCGGTTACAAGGAAGGAAACTCAATATCCAGATGGCCAAGCTTGCCTTCCACGCCAAGGAGAGTCCCATCCGGACACGGGACGAAGTCTTGAGTCTTGTATCTTCACGCCTCGATAGTCCGGACGATGTATATAGTCCGGCTATCCGGATACCGCCTAATCGAGGACTCCCTCGATCGTCCTTTTATTTCTCCCCCTTGCTGGTGGGGATCGGCTTTCCTCCTCTTCCTTGTCCACTTTGGAGGAAGAGCGGGCCTCGGAGTCTTTGGATACTATGTCCGAAGTACCTTGGCGATGAAGGTCGCCCCTGGTCTTTTTGGCCTCTTTCTCGGGTCTCTTCTTCGGCGCTGGGACCAGCATCTTCGTCAGAAGTGGGCCGGCTTGTTCTTCTGGTAGTGGGGCCGAGCAGTAGATCCGCCCTGTCTTCTTCGTCCAGCCCTAGGAGAGTTGTTGGAAAGTACGTTAAGCGTTTCCCTTGGATTATGTAGATAAAGCATATGACTTGCCAACATACGACGACTTATCGAACTCGCGGGGCGGGACAATTGGTACTCGCATCCCTCGGCTGAATCCGGCCACGATTTGCCGGACTTAAAGAGCACCTTCCAGATGTCTTCGTGCGATGAGTCAAAGAACCCCAATAGGGTCTGGTGCTTGGCCGGGTCGAATTCCCATAAATTGCAAGCCCTGCGTTGACAAGGGAGAATCCGGCGAACTAACATCAGCTGGACTATGTTGACAAGTTTGATGTTCTTGTCTTCCATACCCTTGATACGCGCCTGGATCACCTCCAGCTCGTCTGGCGAAGACCAGTTCAGGCCCTTCTTGGGCCAGGACGTAAGCCACAATGGAGCTCCAGATCGGAATTTGGGAGCCGCGGCCCATTTTGCGCTGCATGGCTAAGTGACATAGAACCACTATTGTTGCCACCCTTTGATGGAATCATCGAAGGTACCTGATGGCCATGTGACGTTGGGCATCTTGCTCACCATGGCTCCTCCGCACTCGGCGTGCTCGCCGCTCACCACCTTGGGCTTCACATTGAAAATCTTCAGCCATAATCCGAAGTGTGGAGAGATGCGGAGGAAAGCCTCGCACACAATGATGAATGTCGAGATGTTGAGGAAGGAATTGGGGGATAGGTCATGAAAATCGATCCCGTAGTAATACATAAGGCCGTGAACGAATGGGTGGAGGGGAAACCCTAGCCCGCGGACAAAGTGAGGGAGGAATGCGACCCTCTCATGGGGTTCCGGAGTAGGGACAATATGTCCCGCCGTCGAAAGGCGGTGGCCGATCTTCTTGGCCAGATACCCGGCCTCCCAAAGTTTCTTAATATCCTTCTCCTGGATGGTAGAGGCCATCCACTTGCCTCCTGCTCCAGATCCGGACATTTTCGGAGAGCCTTTGTGGGCGGAGAAGGCGAATGCTTGGGCGCTGGAGCTTGAGCGAGAGAGAATAGGCGGAAGAAGAGGAAGGCGTGGGTGAAAAAGGGGAATCCTTGTCTCTTTATAAAGGCAGCAGAAATCGTGCGCCTCCCCACTTTCCCTAGAAACTCGCTTATTCCCCAAGCACCGTGTTAATAGCGCGGTTGGGTCACCCACGCCCGTATTGATGAGAATCCCATGATAAGGGGACATGATCTCTGCTTCGACAAGATGTGCCAATAAAACCGCCTCGCAAGATGTGCAGTAGCAGGTTGAGAAAATGGCTCAAATAATGTCCGGGCCGTGGAAAAGTTGTTAGCAGATTAGACTTGTGGAATATTGTGCTCTCTACGGTGGTATGTGGAATTTATTTTGCAGAGCCGGACATGATCTTGTGTTCAAGATCTACTGGACTATTCGGAGAAGGAACCCGCCTAGAAATGCCGAAGACAATCTGTGCACCGGACTCAATCGTCATTGAAGCCTGGTTCAGGGGCTACTAAGGGAGTTCTGGATTAGGGGGTCCTCATATTGCCGGACTATATGCTTATGCCGGACTGTTGGACTATGAAGATACAAGATTGAAGACTCCGTCCCATGTCTGGCTGGGACTCTCCTTTGCGTGGAAGGCAAGCTTGGCAATTCAGATATGTAGATTCCCTTCTCTGTAACCGACCGTGTAACCCTAGCCCCCTCTAGTGTCTATATAACTAGTCCGTAGGACAACAACAATCAGAATCATAGGCTAGCTTCTAGGGTTTAGCCTCTATGATCTAGTGGTAGATCAACTCTAGTAATACTCATATCATCAAGATCAATCAAGTCGGAAGTAGGGTATTACCTCCATAGAGAGGGCCCGAACCTGGGTAAACATCGTGTCCCCCGCCTCCTGTTACCGTTAGCCTTAGACGCACAGTTCGGGACCCCCTACCCGAGATCCGCCGGTTTTGACACCGACAGGCACCCCTACATGTGTGTGGCCCATGCATATGCATGCATGGGTGGTGTGCTATTTGAATAAGCAACGCACCTCCTTGACGTGGCATGTGCCTCACAAACCACACACACGGGGCGGGAACGTCGAGGACCGGCTACGTTTGTCCGTGAGACAGAGTCTTCGGTGGGTGATCCCGTGACAGAATGGGCCTAGACTTGGTCTGTCATCTCGCGATGACATGTACTAACATGAATAAGCAATTATTCACCATGTCCTACACGCTCTCAGTGCCGAACAACTCCCTAGACCGCCGGGGCCACCGGATGAGTGCTCGATCTAGAGACCGCCCGAGGGGGGAGGACACCCCCGCATGCGTGTGGCCCATGCATACGCATGCAGGGGTGGTGTGCTATTTGAATAAGCAACGCACCTCCTTGACATGGCAAGTGCCTCACAAACCACACACACGTGTGGGAACGTCGAGGACCGACTGCGTTCGTCCCCGAGACAGAGTCTTCGGTGGGTAGCGCTGGGAGAACTACTGCGATTGTGCCCCAGTTGAGCTGGGTTAAGAACCTCAGTAGAGAAAGCTAAAACTGACCGTCATGATAGGGCGAGAGCCGGTCGCTGTTCGAGAGGTTTCGAGTCCCTAAAGACTTATGCCTCTTAGAGCGAGGAGCTGGCTTTGTCCGGCCTAGGCATGGATAGCGCCCCGAACTCGATCTTCCGAATACTAGGGGCTTCGCCGAAATTAAAAAAATTAGAATTCTATGGCTAAGTGAGAGTGATAAAGCATTATAGTCTGATTGCCTCGTTCGTTGTGTTGAGCGCCTCCCTCGAAGGACCCAAGAATGGGAACAAGAGCGCTCAGGTTTATCCTGAACACCCCAGCACTCGTGGCATGGGGGTAGAAGCCGACGACTCGCCATCTCACAGATTTAATAAACGGCTGCACAGAAGGTAATATTTTAAATTCAAAAAGCATTGCTTAGCGCATATGAACAAGTTTTCAGCGCATAGGATAACACGAGCGAGTTTACTCAAAAATTACATCCTTGGAGCATTCATCCGCCACAAGACGGGCACCCTTCGGGACGCCCTCATAATACATCTCGGGCTTGTGATGCTCCTTGCCCTCCGGTGGCCCATCTGTCACCAGCTTCTCAGCATCCATCTTTCCCCAGTGTACTTTAACACGGGCAAGGGCCCTACGGGCGCCTTCAATGCATACGGAGCGCTTGATGACTTCAAGCCGTGGACAGGCATCCGCCAACCGCCTCACCAGCCCAAAGTAGCTCCCAGGCATGAACTCCCCAGGCCATAGCCGGACTATAAGGCTCTTCATAGCCTGTTCGGCTACCTTATGGAGCTCGACCAGCTGCTTCAGCTGGTCGCTCAAGGGCACCGGGTGTCCGGCCTTAACATATTAGGACCAGAACACCTTCTCCGTCTAGCTCCCTTCCTCGGCTCGGTAGAATGCGGTAGCGTCGGACACACTGCGGGGCAGATCTGCGAATGCTCCTGGAGAGCTCCGGACTCGGGTAAGTAACAAGTAATTCACTTCACGTGCTTGATTTGCATAAAGGATGCCTTACCCGCCGCTATCTTCTTCATCGCCTCAATTTCCTGGAGGGCTTTTTGGGCTTCAGCCTTGGCAGATTTGGCGCTCTCAAGGGCCGAGGCGAGCTCGGACTCTCGAGTCTTTGAGTCAAGCTCCAAACTCTCGTGTTTTTTCACGAGAGCGTGGAGCTCTTGCCGCACCTCCGCCACCCGCGCCTCCTGCTTTTCTCGCTCGATGCGCTCCACGGCCGCATTGTCTTCGGCCTTGGACAGCGCCTCCTTCAGGGTCGCCACCTCGGTTGTGGCCCCTGCAATACTCACGATGGTCCTGTCATTTTTTGCAACCACATCCTTTTTTATATATACTTACATAAGGTATTACTTACCTTCCTTGTCCTCGAGCTGCTTCTTGGCAAGACCGAGCTCATTCTCGGACCGCTCGAGGCTCTGCTTCAATGCATCAACCTCCGCAGTCAGTGCGGCAGAGGTCAGTAGTGCAGCCTGCATTCCATATTGACATACTTATGTTAGACTCCTGCGAATGTTATTAGATCCTCTATTCGGCTTCTCTTTCCGAACACCAAACAGAGCATCAGGGGCTACTGTCTATGCGGTAATATTTTCACATATTTTTCACATACCTTAAAGCCTGTTAGAAGGCTGGCACAGGCTTCAGTCAGTCCGCTTTTGGTGGACTGAACCTTCTGGATCACCGCACTCATTACGGTACGGTGCTCCTCATCGATGGAGGCGCCGTTAAGCACCTCCAGTAAATTATCCGGTGCCTCCGGTTGGACGGAGGTCACCGGCTTGATAGGCTTGGTCCTCTTGGAAGGAGACTGCCAGCCGGAGTCCGGAACCACTGAAGGTTCCGGCGCGGTGTCCGGCCCAAGGCCAGACTTGGAGCCCCTGGGGGTCTTGCCCCCCTTGCGCCTGGAGTCCGGGACGTCGCCTTGAGGCGCCCCCAGGACTGCCTCCCCTCGATTTGGAACCTCTCGGGACAATACCTCGGCATCGTCTGTAGGGCGAGGGGAGGAGGCGGCCAGAAGTGAAGTGCTATTCACATCCGACGAGCCTAAGGAGCCGCTCGACGACACATCGATCTAGGCTCGGGGCGGACTGCATGATTATATCCGGCATCAGGGAAAGCTGTGCAACGAAAGAACACTATGAATCACTCTAGTGTCCAAACACTTACGACTTCGCCAGGGGCTTGGCCCTAGGTGGCAACTCCTCCTCGCTGTCGGCGATGTTGGTAGAATAGTCCGGGGGAAGGGTTCTTCCCTTCTTGGACCCTCCGGCCTCCCCAGTTGGGGCGGCCTTCCTTTTTCTTTTCTTCTCCTGCTCGAGAAGAAACCTCTCTTTCCTCCTCCTCATCTTCGTGAGAGGAGCGTGTCTTGGAGCCATCGTACGATGAATCCGACACCACCGGGCGCCGGGAACTCTTTCGAGTTCCCGTGGCCTTCTTCTTAGCCTTCTTCTCCGGCACCACGTAAGGTGCCGGAACTAGCAACTTCGCCAAGTGGGCGTCGGCTGGATCTTCGGGCAAAGGAGCTGGACAGTTGACCTGTTCGGCCGTCCTCTGCCAGTCCTGTCAAAGGCATGAGGGCTTAGATCCCGCATAGAGTCAAACTATGAAAAACAAATATCCTGTAAGAGGTAAAAATAGCTTACCGCGCTGGCTTGACGCTGCGCGCTGAATCCGCGATCCTCGGTAGTGGATGCGGGAGCCTCGGCTCTCTTGAACAGCACCTTCCAGGCATCTTCGTACATAGTGTCAAAGAGCCTGCTCAGGGATCGGTGTTGTGCCGGATTAAACTCCCACAAGCTGAAAGCCCGTTGTTGGCACAGGAGGATCCGGCGGATGGGCATGACCTGGACTATGTTGACAAGTTTGAGCTTCTTGCTCACCAGGCGTTGGACGCATGTTTGGAGTCCGGTCAGCTCCTCTTTTTTGCCCCACGGCAGGCCCTTCTCTTTCCAGGAGGTGAGCCGTGTAGGGATGCCAGATCGGAATTTGGGGGCCGCTGCCCATTCAGGGTCACGCGGCTCGGTGATGTAGAACCACCCTGATTGCCACCCCATTATGGTCTCTACGAAGGAGCCCTCGAGCCATATGACGTTGGGCATCTTGCCCACCATGGCACCTCTGCACTCCGCTTGGCGGCCGCCCACTACCTTCGGCTTGACATTGAAAGTCTGCAGCCATAAGCCGAAGTGGGGCTAGATGTAGAGGAAGGCCTCGCACACGATGATGAACGCCGAGATGTTGAGGATGAAGTTCGGGGCCAGATCATGGAAATCCAGGCCGTAGTAGAACATGAGCCCCCGGACATATGGGTGAAGTGGGAAGCCCAGTCCGCGGAGGAAATGGGGGAGGAACACCACCCTCTCATGGGGCCTGGGGATGGGTATGAGCTGCCCCTCGTCTGGAAGCCGGTGCGCAATGTCGTTGTGCAAGTATCCGGCTTTCCTCAACTTTTTGATGTGCCCCTCCGTGAGAGAGGAGGCCATCCACCTGCCTCCCGCTCCGGACATGGCTGGAGAAGGTCGAGGTGAGGTCTGCGGACTTGGGCGATGGTGCTCGAGTGCGCGGAAATGGATAAGCAAAGGAGGAAGAAGGCGTAGATGAAAAAGGTGGATCCTTATCCCCTTATATGGGTGGACGAAACTACGTGCCCCCACCAGCCTGGTAAAACTCGCTTATCTCCCAAGCACCATAATTAATGGCGCGGTTGGGTTACCCACGCCCATATTGATGAGAATCCCGGAATTAGGGGACACAATCTCTGCTTCGACAAGACATGTCAAGGAAACCGCCTCGCTAAACGCGCTGAGCTAGGACAGTAAAACAATTCGAATAAAGGCTTGGCCATGGCGTGATGTCACGCTGCAGAATACGTCAGCAGATTAGATTTGTACAAATATTATTCTCTCTACGGTAGTATGTGGAACTTGTTTTGCAGAGTCGTACACTATCCTTGTGTTCAAAATCTTCTATGAAGTATTCGGAGGAGGAACCCGCCTTGCAATGCCGAAGACTATCTGCGCGCCAGACTCATCGTCATTGAAGCCTGGTTCAGGGGCTACTGAGGGAGTCCTGGATTAGGGGGCGTCCGGATAGCCGGACTATAACCTTTGGCCGGACTCCTGGACTATGATGATACAAGATTGAAGACTTTGTCCCGTGTCTGGATGGGGCTTTCCTTGGCGTGGAAGGCAAGCTTGGCGATACGGATATGTAGATCTCCTCCCATTGTAACAGACTCTGTGTAACCCTAGCCCTCTGCGGTGTCTATATAAACCGGAGGGTTTTAGTCCATAGGACGAACAACAATCATACCATAGGCTAGCTTCTAGGGTTTAGCCTCTCTGATCTTGTGGTAGATCTACTCTTGTACTACCCATATCATCAATATTAATCAAGCAGGAGTAGGGTTTTACCTCCATCGAGAGGGCCCAAACCTGGGTAAAACATTGTGTCCCTAGTCTCCTGTTACCATCCGCCTAGACGCACAGTTCGGGACCCCCTACCCGAGATCCGCCGGTTTTGACACTGACACCCAAGATTGTGGCTTTGCATATCATTAGCATCATGGATATTCAAGGAATTCATACTAACAACATTGCAATCATGCTCATCATACAAAGATCTAGTACCAAGCATTTTAATGCATTCTTCTTCTAGCACTTGAGCACAATTTTCCTTTCCATCATTCTCACGAAAGATATTAAAAAGACGAAGTGTATGAGACAAACTTAACTCCATTTTTTGTAGTTTTCTTTTATAAAATAAACTAGTGATAAAACAAGAAACAAAAAGATTCAATTGCAAGATCTAAAGATATACCTTCAAGCACTCACCTCCCCGGCAACGGCGCCAGAAAAGAGCTTAGTTGACGGGGTGTGAGTGAGTGCCCTTTACCTAGCCTCCCCGGCAATGGCGCCAGAAAAGAGCTTGATGTCTACTACACAACCTTCTTCTTGTAGATGTTGTTGGGCCTGCAAGTGCACAGGTTTGTAGGACAGTAGCAAATTTCCCTCAAGTGGAAGACCTAAGGTTTATCAATCCGTAGGAGGCGTAGGATGAAGATGGTCTCTCTCAAGCAACCCTGCAACCAAATAACAAAGAGTCTCTTGTGTCCCCAACACACCCAATACAATGCTAAATTGTATAGGTGCACTAGTTCGGCGAAGAGATGGTGATACAAGTGCAATATGGATGGTAGAAATAGGTATTTGTAATCTTAAAATATAAAAACAGCTAGGTAACAAGTGCTAAAAGTGAGCGTAAACGGTATTGCAAAGATAGGAAACAAGGCCTAGGGTTCATACTTTCACTAGTGCAAGTTCTCTCAACAATAATAACATAGATATATCATATAAAAATCCCTCAACATGCAACAAAGAGTCACTCCAAAGCCACTAATAGCGGAGAAAAAATGTAGAGATTGTGGTAGGGTACGAAACCACCTCAAAGTTATTCTTTCAGATCGATCTATAAAAGAGTTCGTACTAGAATAACACCTTAAGATACAAATCAACCAAAACCCTAATGTCACCTAGATACTCCATTGTCACCTCAAGTATCCGTGGGCATGATTATATGATATGCATCACACAATCTCAGATTCATCCAACCAACACAAAAGTACTTCAAAGAGTGCCCCAAAGTCTCCACCGGAGAGTCAAGAAAACGAGTGCCAACCCCTATGCATAGGTTCATGGGCGGAACCCGCAAGTTGGTCACCAAAACATACATAAAGTGGCACGTGATATCCCATTGTCACCACAGATAAACACGGCAAGACATACATCAAGTGTTCTCAAAGCAAAGATTCAATCCGATAAGATAACTTCAAGAGGGAAACTCAATTCATCACAAGAGAGTAGAGGGGGGAGAAACATCATAAGATCCAACTATAATAGCAAAGCTCGCGATACATCAAGATCGTGCCATAGAGGGAACACGAGAGAGAACACGAGAGAGAGAGAGATCAAACACATAGCTACTGGTACATACTCTCATCCCCGAGGGTGAACTACTCCCTCCTTGTCATGGAGAGCGTCGGGATAATGAAGATGGCCACCGGTGATGGATTCCCCCTCCGGCAGGGTGCCGGAACGGGCTCCCGAGAGGTTTTTGGTGGCTACAGCGGCTTGCAGAGGCGGAACTCCCGATCTATCTTGATTTTTGATGGTTTTAGGGTACGTAGGCATATATAGGCGTAAGAAGTCTGTCGGGAGGTGCTCGAGAGGCCCACGAGACAGGGGGGCGCGCCCCTGTAAGGGGGGAACGGCCTCCTATCTCGTGGCCTCCTCGAGGATCTTCTGACGTGGACTCCAAGTCTCTAGGATCATATTCTTCCAAAAAATCACGCTGCCGAAGGTTTCATCCGTTTGGACTCCGTTTGATATTCCTTTTCTTCAAAATACTGAAACAGGCAATAAAACAGCAATATGGGTTGGGCCTCCGGTTAGTAGGTTAGTCCCAAAAATGATATAAATGTGTAAAATAAAGCCCATAAACATCCAAAAGGGGTAATATAATAGCATGGAACAAACAAAAATTATAGATACGTTGGGGACGTATCAACAGGCATTATATTATATAAATGACCTTGTTCCACATTACATAGGATAACATGAATGTATTCATGGGAATATAATATCCTTGGCACATTGCTCCGCTACAAGGCGGGATCCTTTCAGGACACTGTCATAATATAACTCGGGCTTGTGGTGCTCCTTCCCGCATGCGGTCCTTCGGTCATCAGCTTTTCGGCATCCATCTTCGCCCAGTGCACCTTTGCGCGGGTGAAGGCCATTCGTGCACCTTCCATACAAACCGACTGCTTGATGACTTCAAGTCGAGGGCAGGCACTTACAAGCCGATTCACGATCCCAAGGTAGCTGCTCGGAATCGCTTCGGCGGGCCATAGCCGGATAATTTAATCCTTCATGGCTAGTTTGGCCGCCCTATGCAGCTCGATCAGCTGTTTCAATTGATCGGCAAAGGGCACTGGATGCTCTGGCGCCAGATATTGCGACCAGAAGAGCTTCTCTGTAGAGCTCCTTTCTTTGGCTTGGTAGAATTGTGCGGCATCAGATATGCTGCGCGGCAGTTCCACAAACACCCCTGGAGAAATCCGAATTCGGTTTAGTAACATGATTTTCTTCCTTAAATATTTGCTTTGCATAGAAAAAGCCTTACCCGCCGCGATCTTTCTGGCCTCCTGGATTTCCTGAAGGGCGCCTTGGACTTCTCCTCGGGCATCGTGTGCGGCTTGACGAGCCTTGGTGAGTTTGGATTCTTTCTCCGTTAAACTCTACTCCAAGGTCTCGCATTTCTTCACGGCCTCTTGGAGCTCTTGCTGAACTTCAATAACCCTAGCCTCGTGCTTTTCACGAAGGGCCTGCTCTGTGGCTGCCTTCTTCTCGGCCTTGGCCACTGCCTTCTTAAGAGCCTCGACTTCGACCGTCGCTCCTAGAGCACATCATGAAATTTTTTCGTCATACTCAAGTATTCATTCGTGGTGAATGCGAACAAGGTTTTTGCATACCTTGGTTATCCTTCAACCGCTTCTTCACTTGGCCGAGTTCTTCTTCGGCCCGCTCTAGACTCTGCTTCAGTCCGGAGACTTCCGTAGTATGAGAGGTGGCAGTCACTACAGATGCCTGCTTAGAAAAACAAAAGAGGGAGAGGTACCACAAGGTAAGTCTCCTACGAACATATATTTGATCCTCGATCCGTCTTTTTCTTTCGAACACCGAACAGTGTATCAGGGGCTACAATCTATACTATGATACTCTTTGAAACCTCACAACATATCTCAAAGCCCGCTGTATGGCTGATGCAGGCTTCAGTCAGCCTGCTTTCGGCAGACTAAATCTTCTCAATCACCGCACCCATAAGGGCGCTGCTGATAAGGTATCTGGCACCTCTGGTTGAGCAGAGGTTGCCGGTGGAATAGGCGCACCCCCTTCTGTCGAGGGAGGTTGACCGCCTGATTCCGGAGCCGTGTTAGTCACCGGAACTGTGTCCGGCTGGGGGCCGAATTCAAGATAGCCCCCGCCGTCGGTGTCCATGCATGGGGGCCTTTTCCCCCGTGTGTCCGGCCTCCGAGGTTTGACCCTCTGGTGTTGCCTTGACGGTCCCCTCAGCCCCTCCTTGGCCTGGGTCCCTTTGGGACGATACCTCGGTGTCATCCATGTGTTTTGGAGAGGGGGCCGTCGGGGGTGTCCCATTGTCCCTAGCATCCGAACCCAGTGAATCCTCCGATGAGGATTGCTCGGCACGGGACCTGGCCAGACTGCAAAAAAGGCGTGACTCAATGCGTTAAATGCTATACGATAGTGAGTCTGGATACACAAACATGTCTGGGTTTTATATACTCACGATTTAACCAGGGGATGGACCCTGGGATCCCACTCCAGGCTGCTATCGGTGGCGGTGGCAGATTCATCCGGAAAGGGAGTTTTTCCCTTCTTAGGTGACTCAGCCTCCAAATGTGTGGAGGTCGTTGTCGGTGTCAAAACCGGCGGATCTCGGGTAGGGGGTCCCGATATGTGCGTCTAGGCTGATGGTAACAGGAAGCAAGGGACACAGATGTTTACCCAGGTCTGGGCCCTCTCGATGGAGGTAAAACCCTACTTCCTGCTTGATTAATATTGAAGATATGGGTAGTACAAGAGGAGCTCTACCACGAGATCGTAGAGGCTAAACCCTAAGAGCTAGCCTATGATGGTATGATTGTAATTGTGATCGGCCTTCTAAAGACCAACCTCTCCGGTTTATATAGACACCGGAGAGGGCTAGGTTTACATGGAGTCGGTTACAAGGAAGGAAACTCAATATCCGGATCGCCAAGGTTGCCTTCCACGCCAAGGAGAGTCCCATCCGGACACGGGACGAAGTCTTGAGTCTTGTATCTTCACGCTTCGATAGTCCGGACGATGTATATAGTCTGGCTGTCCGGATACCCCCTAATCCAGGACTCCCTCAGTAGCCCCTGAACCAGGCTTCAATGATGATGAGTCCGGCACGCAGTCTTGTCTTTGGCATTGCAAGGCGGGTTCCATCTCTAAATACTCCAAAGTAATTATCGAACACGTAGACCGTGTCCGGATCTGCAAAAGGATCTTCACATGCCACTGTAGAGAGAATGATACTTCACAAATGCAATCTGCTAACAACTTTTGAGACAATGCGACGTGTCATTACGGTTGGGTCATTATTCGAACCGTTTTCCTACATCCAGCCACAGCGCGTATTGTGAGGCGGTTTTCTTGACACGTCTTGTCAAAGGAGAGATCGTGTCCCCTTATTACAGGATTCTCATCAATACGGCATGGGTAACCTAACCACACCGCTAATCGCGGCGAGTGGAGAATGGGCGGGTTCCACCAGATGAGTGGGGAGGTGCAAATGGCTTTCATCGCCTTTATAAAGGGACAAGGTCTCTTCCTCTTTACCCACGCCTCCTCTTTCCGCTATCTCATTCCCCTCTATTCGAGCCCTAACGCCCAAGCACTCTTTTTTCCATCGAAGAGAGGTTTTCCGAAGATTTTCGGATCCGGAGCAGGAGGCAGATGGATGGCCTCGACCGTCCAGGAGAAGGACATCAAGAAGCTCCGGGGAGCCGGGTATCTGGCCCAGAAGATCGGCCGCCATCTCCCACCGGCGGGACAGATCGTCCCGACTCCGGAACCTCACGAGAGAGTCGTGTTCCTTCCCCATTTTGTCCGCGGGCTCGGGTTTCCCCTTCACCCATTTGTTCGTGGAGTCATGTATTACTACGGGATTGATTTTCATGATCTTTCCCCCAACTCCTTCCTCAATATCTCGACGTTCATCGTCGTGTGCGAGGCTTTTCTCCGGATCCCACCTCACTTCGGCCTGTGGCTGAAGATTTTCAATGTGAAACCCAAGGTGGTGAGTGGCGAACACGCCGAGTGCGGTGGCGCCATGGTAAGCAAGATGCCCAAGGCCGTTTGGCCAAAGGGTGCCTTCAACGACTCCGTCAAGGAGTGGCAGCAGCAGTGGTTCTATATGACCGAACCACGCGGCAAAAAGTGGGCGGCAGCTCCAGAGTTCAAATCCGGAGCTCCACTGCAGCTCACGTCCTGGCCCAAGAAGGGCCCGAACTGGTCCTCGTCCGATGAGATGTCACTGCTCCAGACGCGCGTTCAGAGTGTGGTTGACAGGGACATCAAGCTCGTCGATGCAGTCCAGGTGATGCTAGTTTGGCTGGTTCTCCCTTGTCAGCGCCGAGCCTGCACTATGTGGGAGTTCGACCCAACCGAGCACCAAACCATTCAGGAGCTCTATGACTCCTCCACAAGGATATCTGGAAGGTGCTCTTCAAGTCCGGCAAATCGTGGCCGGGCTCCGCCGAGGACCGTGGGTATCAATTATTCCATTCTGCAAGCCCAGTAAGTTATAGCGATGCCCTGTCCATCCATGCGTTATAGGGAGACATCTTAATCGTGTTTCATCGTGACCTCGGGGATGGATAAAGAAGGTGGGGCGGATACATTGTCCGGCCCCACTGCCGGAAGAACCGGCCGGACCTCTTCTGATGAAGATGCTGGTCCCTGCGCCTTACAAGGCGCCAAAGAAAGAGGCCTCCAAGAAGGTCAAAAAGACCCGGAGTGGCCTCCGTTGTCGCGAGGCTTCGGACGCCAAATCTGAAGACTCCAGCGACGATCCTTCTTCTGAAGACGAAGAGGAGGAAGCAGAGGAGGATGAGCCTCACTCCGGCGGCGGGAAGAAAAGGATGGCCTCCACATCCCTGGAGGCTGGATTGCCCAAGAGGGGGAAAGGTTCCCTCCCAGAGGCATCCACCACGGCAACCGATAGCAGCCGAGAGTGGGATCCTAAGGCCCAGCCCCTAGAGAAGTCGTAAGTATCCGAACATGTATATGTGTCCGGGATTGTTTTGGGGTATAGTAGTTTTAACTGTTGCCACATTTTTGCACAGTCCGGCAAGGTCCCGCGCCGGCCAGTCCTCGTCGGAGGATTCCCTGGGCTCAGACGCCTTGGCGAGCGAGACGCCTCCGCAGGCCCCTTTCCCAAAGTCCAGGCGCGACACTGAAGTGTCATCTCGATAGGACCCAGACCAGGGAGGACATATCTGTTGGGGAACATTGTAGAAAATAAAAAAAATTGTACGCTTTCACCAAGATCAATCTATGAGTTCATATAGCAACGAGAGAAAGGAGTGCATCTACATACCCCTATAGATCCGACTGGAAGTGTTCAAGAGAACGGGGTTGAGGGAGTCGTACTCGTCGTGATCCAAATCACCGATGATCCTAGTGCTAAACGGACAGCACCTCCGCATTCAACACACATACGGTTGAGGAAGACGTCTCCTCCTTCTTGATCCAACAAAGGGTAAGGAGAGGTTGACGGAGATCCAGCAGCACGACGGCGTGGTGGTGGATGCAGCAGTGATCTCGGCAGAGCTTCGCCGAGCTTCTACGAGAGGGAGAGGTGTAGCAATGGGAGAGGGAGGCGCCAAGAGCATGGGTGCGGCTGCCCCCCCTCCCCCCCTCTTTATATAGGCCCCCTAGGGGGGCGCCGGCCCTAGGAGATGGGATCTCCAAGGGGGGGCGGCCAGGGGGAAACTTGCCCCCCAAGCCAGGTGGAGGCGCCACCCACCCTAGGGTTTCCAACCCTAGGCGCAGGGGGGCCCAAGGGGGGTGCACCAGCCCACCTGGGGCTGGTTCCCCTCCCACTTCAGCCCATGGGGCCTTCCGGGATAGGTGGCCCCACCCGGTGGACCCCCGGGACCCTTCCGGTGATCCCGGTACAATACCGGTGACCCCTGAAACTTTCCCGATGGCCGAAACCTGACTTCCTATATATAATTATTCACCTCCGGACCATTCCAGAACTCCTCGTGATGTCTGGGATCTCATTCGGGACTCCAAACAACTTTCGGGTTACTGCATACTAATATCTCTACAACCCTAGCGTCACTGAACCTTAAGTGTGTAGACCCTACGAGTTCGGGAGACATGCAGACATGACCGAGACACCTCTCCGGTCAATAACCAATAGTGGGATCTAGATACCCATGTTGGCTCCCAAATACTCCTCGATGATCTCATCGGATGAACCACGATGTCGAGGATTCAATCAACCCCGTATACAATTCCCTTTGTCAATCGGTGCGTTACTTGCCCGAGACTCGATCGTCGGTATCCCAATACCTCGTTTAATCTCGTTACCGGCAAGTCACTTTACTCGTACCGTAATGCATGATCCCGTGACCAGACACTTGGTCACATTGAGCTCATTATGATGATGCATTACCGAGTGGGCCCAGAGATACCTCTCCGTCATACGGAGTGACAAATCCCAGTCTCGATTCGTGCCAACCCAACAGACACTTTCGGAGATACCCGTAGTGAACCTTTATAGTCACCTAGTTACGTTGTGACGTTTGGCACACCCAAAGCACTCCTACGGTATCCGGTAGTTGCACAATCTCATGGTCTAAGGAAATGATACTGGACATTTGGAAAAGCTCTAGCTAAACGAACTACACGATCTTTGTGCTATGCTTAGGATTGGGTCTTGTCCATCACATCATTATCCTAATGATTTGATCCCATTATCAATGACATCCAATGCCCATAGTCAGGAAACCATGACTATATGTTGATCAACGAGCTAGTCAACTAGAGGCTTACTAGGGACATGTTGTGGTCTATGTATTCACACGTGTATTACGATTTCTGGATAACACAGTTATAGCATGAATAACAGACAATTATCATGAACAAAGAAATATAATAATAACCATTTTATTATTGCCTCTAGGGCATATTTCCAACAGTCTCCCACTTGCACTAGAGTCAATATTCTAGTTACATTGTGATGAATCAAACACCCATAGCGTTCTGGTGTTGATCATGTTTTGCCCTAGGGAGAGGTTAAGTAAACGGATCTGCTACATTCAGGTCCGTATGTACTTTAAAAATATCTATGTCTCCATCTTGAACATTTTCACGTATGGAGTTGAAGCGACGCTTGATGTGCCTGGTCTTATTGTGAAACCTGGGCTCCCTTGCAAGTGTAATAGCTCCAGTGTTGTCACAGAAGAGTGCGATCGGCCCCGACACATTGGGTATGACTCCTAGGTCGGTGATGAACTCCTTCACCCAGATTGCTTCATGCGTTGCCTCCGAGGCTGCCATGTACTCTACTTCACATGTAGATCCCGCCACGACGCTTTGCTTGCAACTGCACCAGCTTACTGCCCCACCATTCAAAATATACACGTATCCGATTTGTGACTTAGAGTCATCCAGATCCGTGTCGAAGCTAGCATCGACGTAACCCTTTACGACGAGCTCTTTGTCACCTCCATAAACGAGAAACATATCCTTAGTCCTTTTCAGGTACTTTAGGATGTTCTTGACCACTGTCCAGTGTTCCTTGCCGGGATTACTTTGGTACCTTCCTACCAAACTTACGGCAAGGTTTACATCAGGTCTGGTACACAGCATGGCATACATAATAGACCCTATGGCTGAGGCATAGGGGATGACACTCATCTCTTCTTTATCTTCTGCCGTGGTCGGGCATTGAGCCGAGCTCAATCTCACACCTTGCAATATAGGCACGAACCCTTTCTTGGACTGATCCATATTGAACTTCTTCAATATCTTATCAAGGTATGTGCTTTGTGAAAGACCTATGAGGCATCTCGATCTATCCCTATAGATCTTGATGCCTAATATGTAAGCAGCTTCTCCAAGGTCCTTAATGCTGTCCAAAAGTTCTATATCATTTCCCATCAAAAGTATGTCATCCACATATAATATGGGAAATGCTACAGAGCTCCCACTCACTTTCTTGTAAACGCAGGCTTCTCCATAAGTCTGCATAAACCCAAACGCTTTGATCATCTCATCAAAGCGAATGTTCCAACTCCGAGATGCTTGCACCATGACATAAATGGATCGCTGGAGCTTGCACACCTTGTTAGCATTCTCAGGGTCGACAAAACCTTCCGACTGCATCATATACAGTTCTTCCTTAAGATATATGTTAAGGAATGCCGTTTTGACGTCCATCTGCCATATCTCATAATCATAGTATGCAGCAATTGCTAACATGATTCGGACGGATTTTAGCTTTGCTACAGGAGAGAATGTCTCATCGTAGTCAACCCCTTGAACTTGTCGATAACCCTTAGCGACAAGTCGAGCTTTATAGATGGTAACATTACCATCCGCATCCGTCTTCTTCTTAAAGATCCATTTGTTTTCTATCGCTCGCCAATCATCGGGCAAGTCTGTCAAAGTCCATACTTTGTTTTCATACATGGATCCTATCTCGGATTGCATGGCTTCAAGCCATTTGTTGGAATCTGGGCCCGCCATCGCTTCTTCATAGTTCGAAGGTTCACCATTGTCTAACAACATGATTTCCAGGACAGGGTTGCCATACCACTCTGGTGTGGACCGTGTCCGTGTGGACCTACGAAGTTCAGTAGTAACTTGATTTGAAGTACCTTGATCATCATCATTAACTTCCTCTTCAGTTGGTGTTGGCACCACAGGAACATCTTCCTGAGCTGCGCTACTCACCGGTTCAAGAGGTAGTACTTCATCAAGTTCCACCTTCCTCCCACTTAATTCTTTCGAGAGAAACTCTTTCTCTAGAAAGGACCCGTTCTTGGCAACAAAGATCTTTCCCTCGGATCTTAAGTAGAAGGTATACCCAATGGTTTCCTTAGGGTATCCTATGAAGACGCATTTTTCCGACTTGGGTTCGAGCTTTTCAGGTTGAAGTTTCTTGACATAAGCATCACATCCCCAAACTTTTAGAAACGACAGCTTAGGTTTCTTCCCAGACCATAATTCATACGGTGTCGTCTCAACGGATTTAGACGGTGCCCTATTTATAGTGAATGTAGTTGTCTCTAGAGCGCATCCCCAAAATGATAGCGGTAAATCAGTAAGAGACATCATAGATCGCACCATATCCAATAAAGTGTGATTACAACGTTCGGACACACCGTTACGCTGAGGTGTTCTTGGCGGCGTGAGTTGTGAAATGATTCCACATTTCCTTAAGTGTGTACCAAATTCGTGACTTAAATATTCTCCTCCATGATCTGATCATAAGAATTTTATCTTTCGGTCACGCTGATTCTCTACCTCATTCTGAAATTCCTTGAACTTTTCAAAGGTCTCAGACTTGTGTTTCATTAAGTAGACATACCCATATCTACTCAAGTGGTCAGTGAGAGTGAGAACTTAACGATATCCTCCGCGAGCCTCAACGCTCATTGGACCACACACATCAGTATGTATGATTTCCAACAAGTTGGTTGCTCGCTCCATTGTTCCGGAGAACGGAGTCTTGGTCATTTTGCCCATGAGGCATGGTTCGCATGTGTCAATGATTCATAATCCAGAGACTCTAAAAGTCCATTAGCATGGAGCTTCTTCATGCGCTTGACACCAATGTGACCAAGGCGGCAGTGCCACAAGTATGTGGGACTATCATTATCAACTTTACATCTTTTGGTATTCACACTATGAATATGTGTAACATTACGCTCGAGATTCATTAAGAATAAACCATTCACCAGCGGGGCATGACCATAAAACATATCTCTCATATAAATAGAACAACTATTATTCTCGGATTTAAATGAGTAGCCATGTCAAATTAAACGAGATCCTGATACATGTTCATGCTCAAAGCTGGTAATAAATAACAATTACTGAGGTTTAAAACTAATCCCGTAGGTAAATGTAGAGGTAGCGTGCCGATGGCGATCACATCGACCTTGGAACCATTCCCGACGCGCATCGTCACCTTGTCCTTCGCCAGTCTCCGCTTATTCCGCAACTCCTGCTTTGAGTTACAAATATGAGCAACCGCACCGGTATCAAATACCCAAGAGCTACTACGAGTACTGGTAAGGTACACATCAATTACATGTATATCACATATACCTTTGGTTTTGCCGGCCTTCTTGTCCGCTAAGTACTTGGGGCAGTTCCGCTTCCACTGACCACTTCCCTTGCAATAAAAGCACTCAGTCTCAGACTTGGGTCCATTGTTTGACTTCTTCCCGGCAATTGGCTTACCGGGCGCGACAACTCCCTTGACGTCCGTCTTGGAGTTCTTCTTACCCTTGCCTTTCTTGAACTTAGTGGTTTTATTCACCATAAACACTTGATGTTCCTTTTTGATCTCCACCTCCGCTGATTTCAGCTTTGAATATACCTCAGCAATGGTCTTTTCCATCCCCTGCATATTGAAGTTCATCACAAAGCTCTTGTAGCTCGATGGGAGTGACTGAAGGATTCTGTCAATGACCGAGTCATCTGGGAGGTTAACTTCCAGCTGAGTCAAGCGGTTGTGCAACCCAGACATCTTGAGTATGTGCTCACTGACAGAACTATTTTCCTCCATCTTACAGCTGAAGAACTTGTCGGAGACTTCATATCTCTTGACCCGGGCATGAGCTTGGAAAACCATTTTCAGCTCTTCGAACATCTCATATGCTCTGTGTTGCTCAAAACGCTTTTGGAGCCCTGGTTCTAAGCTGTAAAGCATGCCGCACTGAACGAGGGAGTAATCATCAGCACGAGACTGCCAAGCGTTCATAACGTCTTGGTTCTCTAGGATTGGTGCTTCACCTAGCGGTGCTTCTAGGACATAATCTTTCTTGGCAGCTACGAGGATGATCCTCAGGTTCCGGACCCAGTCCGTATAGTTGCTGCCATCATCTTTCAGCTTGGTTTTCTCTAGGAACGCGTTGAAGTTGAGGGCAACGTGGGCCATTTGATCTACAAGACATATTGTAAAGATTTTAGACTAAGTTCGTGATAATTAAGTTCATCTAATCAAATTATTTAATGAACTCCCACTCAGATTAGACATCCCTCTAGTCATCTAAGTGAAACATGATCCGAGTCAACTAGGCCGTGTCCGATCATCAGTGAGACGGACTAGTTGACATCGGTGAACATCTCCATGTTGATCGTATCTTCTATACGACTCATGCTCGACCTTTCGGTCCTCCGTGTTCCGAGGCCATGTCTGTACATGCTAGGCTCGTCAAGTCAACTTAAGTGTATTGCGTGTGTAAATCTGGCTTACACCCGTTGTATTCGAACATTAGGATCTATCACACCCGATCATCACGTGGTGCTTCGAAACAACGAAACTTTGCAACGGTGCACAGTTAGGGGGAACACTTTTCTTGAAATTATTATGAGGGATCATCTTATTTACTATCTTCGTTCTAAGTAAATAAGATGAAAAACATGATAAACATCACATGCAATCAAATAGTGACATGATATGGCCAATATCATATAGCTCCTTTGATCTCCATTTTCGGGGCTCCATGATCATCTTCGTCACCGGCATGACACCATGATCTCCATCATCATGATCTCCATCATCGTGTCTCCATGAAGTTGCTCGCCAACTATTACTTCTACTACTATGGCTAACACATTTAGCAATAAAGTAAAGTAATTTACATGGCATTTCTCAATGACACGCAGGTCATACAAAAAAATAAAGACAACTCCTATGGCTCATGCCGGTTGTCATACTCATCGATATGCAAGTCGTGATTCCTATTACAAGAACATGATTTCATACATCACATATATATCATTCATCACAACTTTTGGCCATATCACATCAGAAAACACATGCTGCAAAAACAAGTTAGACGTCCTCTAATTGTTGTTGCATGTTTTTACGTGGCTGCAAAAGGATTCTAGCAAGAATGTTTTCTTACCTACGTGAAAGCCACAACGTGATTTGCCAACTTCTATTTACCCTTCATAAGGACCCTTTTCATCGAATCCGCTCCAACTAAAGTGGGAGAGACAGACACCCGCTAGCCACCTTATGAAACTAGTGCATGTCAGTCGGTGGAACCTGTCTCACGTAAGCGTACGTGTAAGGTTGGTCCGGGCCGCATCATCCCACAATACCGCTGAAGAAAAATAAGACTAGTAGTGGCAAGAAAGTTGACAACATCTACGCCCACAACAAATTTGTGTTCTACTCGTGCAAAGAGAACTACGCATAGACCTAGCTCATGATGCCACTGTTGGGGAACGTTGCAGAAAATAAAAAAATTCTACGCTTTCATCTATGGGTTCATCTAGCAACGAGATAAAGGAGTGCATCTACATACTCTTGTAGATTGCGAGCGGAAGCGTTCAAGAGAACGGGGTTGAGGGAGTCGTACTCGTCGTGATCCAAATCACCGATGATCCTAGTGCTGAACAGACAGCACCTCCGTGTTCAACACACGTACGGTTGAGGAAGACGTCTCCTCCTTCTTGATCCAGCGAGGGGGAAGGAGAGGTTGACGGAGATCCAGCAGCACGACGGCGTGATGGTGGATGCAGCAGCGATTTTGGCAGAGCTTCGCCGAGCTTCTATGAGAGGGAGAGGTGTAGCAATGGGAGAGGGAAGCGCCAAGAGCATGGGTGCGGCTGCCCTCACACCCCCACCCTCTTTATATAGGCCCCCTAGGGGGGGCGCCGGCCCTAGGAGATGGGATCTCCAAGGGGGGGGCAGCGGCCAGGCGGGAAACTTGCCCTCCAAGCCAGGTGGAGGCGCCCCCCGCCCTAGGGTTTCCAACCCTAGGCGCAGGGGGGACCAAGGGGGGGCGCACCAGCCCACCTGGGGCTGGTTCCCCTCCCACTTCAGCCCATGGGGCCTTCCAGGATAGGTGGCCCCACCCGGTGGACCCCCGGGATCCTTCCGGTGGTCCCAGTAAAATACCGGTGACCCCCGAAACTTTCCCAATGGCCGAAACCTGACTTCCTATATATAATTCTTCACCTTCGGACCATTCCGGGACTCCTCGTCACGTCCGGGATCTCATCCGGGACTCCGGACAACTTTCGGGTTACTGCATACTAATATCTCTACAACGCTAACGTCACCGAACCTTAAGTGTGTAGACCCTACGGGTTCGGGAGACATGCAGACATGACCGAGACGCCTCTCCGGTCAATACCCAACAGCGGGATCTAGATACCCATGTTGGCTCCCACATACTCCTCGATGATCTCATCGGATGAACCACGATGTCGAGGATTCAATCAACCCCGTATACAATTCCCTTTGTCAATCAGAACGTTACTTGCCCGAGACTCGATCGTCGGTATCCCAATACCTCGTTTAATCTCGTTACTGGCAAGTCACTTTACTCGTACCGTAATGCATGATCCCGTGACCAAACACTTGGTCACATTGAGCTCATTATGATGATGCATTATCGAGTGGGCCCAGAGATACCTCTCCGTCATACGGAGTGACAAATCCCAGTCTCGATTCGTGCCAACCCAACAGACACTTTCGGAGATACTCGTAGTGCACCTTTATAGTCACCCAGTTATGTTGTGACGTTTGGCACACCCAAAGCACTCCTACGTTATCCGGGAGTTGCACAATCTCATGGTCTAAGGAAATGATACTTGACATTTGGAAAATCTCTAGCTAAATGAACTACACGATCTTTGAGCTATGCTTAGGATTGGGTCTTGTCCATCACATCATTCTCCTAATGATGTGATCCCATTATCAATGACATCCAATGCCCATAGTCAGGAAACCATGACTATCTGTTGATCAACGAGCTAGTCAACTAGAGGCTTACTAGGGACATGTTGTAGTCTATGTATTCACACGTGTATTACGATTTCTGGATAACACAGTTATAGCGTGAATAACAGACAATTATCATGAACAAAGAAATATAATAATAACCATTTTATTATTGCCTCTAGGGCATATTTCCACCAATATCCCTGGAGCCGGACACGCGGGGGCGTATAAGGCCCCCGGGACGTATGAGGTTCCAGAATCGAGTGAACAGTCACCTTTGATGGTGGGAGGCCTGCCAACCCTGCCGGCATCCTCTGTTCGAGCAGAGCTGCCCGGCGGTCTATCGACAGCGTTGAAGAATGCGTCTATCGTCGATGAGCATTGGACCCTCATGGGCGCACTGGTTGAGAAGATTCAGTCCGTCGAGAGCGGGCTGAATGAGTCCTGCTTTGGCCTTATAAAGGCCTTTGAGGTATGTTTCCTAAGAAACCTTTGAGGAATTGTCATAATATGAGTAGTAGCCCCTGATACACTGTCCGGCGGAGGAGACGGGGCCAGGCAGGGGATCAAATCCTCTGCTTTCGCAGGAGCCTATGTGAATGACGTATACCCCTTTATGTGAAAACAGGCGTCTGCAGAGAGGACGACCGCTTATAATGCGGAAGTGTCCGAACTGAAGCAGAGCCTTGCACAGGCCGAGGAAGAACTCGGCCATGTGAAGAATCAATTGGAAGACAAGCAAGGTCTATTGAAAACATTTGTCTTGAAGTTGGCACGAATGAATAGTTGTGCTTACTGAAAAGTATTTGTATTGTATGCTCTAGGAGCGATTGCCGAATACGAGGCACTAAAGAAGGCTGTGGCCGATGCCAACGAGAAGGCTGCCGCCGAACAGGCGCTTCGTGAAAAACACGAGGCCAGGGTCATTGCAGCTGAGCGAGAGCTCCAGGAAGCTATGAAGAAAAGCGAGGGCTTGGAGCAGAGTCTAGTAGGGAAAAAATCCGAACTCGCCCAAGCTCTCGAGGCTGCGGAAGGTGCTCGGAAAGAAGCCCGAGGTGATGTGCGGGACATTCAGGAGGCCCGGAAAGTTGCGGCTGGTAAGGCCTTCTGTATTCTTAGCCCTTTGTACATGATAATGGGAAGAATCCTAAGCGGCAAGCTGAATTCTTATTTTTCCAGGGGCTTTTGCGGATCTTCCTCACAGCATATCAGATGCCGCCCAATTCTACCAAACCGAGGAGAAGAAGTCTGCAAAGAGGGATTTTTGGTCGCAGTATTTGGCGCTGAACTATCCTGTGCCTTTTATCGATTAGCTGAAGCAGCTGGTCGAACTGCACCAGGCGGCTGAACTAGCCATGAATGACTTAGTTGTCCGGCTGTGGCCTGTGGAGCCGATTCCAAGCAGTTACCTCGGGCTCATGAAGCGGATTGTGGGTGCCTGTCCTCGGCTAGATGCTATCAAGTGATCAGTCTGTATAGAAGGTGCACGCATGGCGTTTGCCCATGCAAAAGTGCATTGGCGGAAGCTTGACGCGGAGAAGCTGATGACTGAGGGGCCGTCGGAGGGTAAGGAGCACCGCAAGCCCGAACTATACTATGAAGGTGTACTGAAAGGGGCCCGCCTTGCGGCGGATAAGTGTGCCAAAGACATTATATTTCCCTGAGGGAATTCGTTCCGCTTTTTGTAATATGGGATAATGGCATTTTTATTATATATTGCCTGTTTTGTTTGAACATATGTTCTTCCTGTGCGGCTGTTTATTGTATGCAAATCTTGAGAGTTGACTAGTCGTCGGCTTCTGCCCCCACGTAAAAAGAATACGGGGGTGTTCTAGATATATCTAAACGCTCTTTATCCCATAGTTGGGTCCTTTTAAGGAGGTGTTTCTCTCTGTGAACCAGGCAATCGGACTATATGGCTTTATTACTCTCACTTAGCCATAGGAATTCGAGTATGGTCGGCGCAGCCCCTAGTGTTCGGAAGGCCGAACTAGGGGCTCTATTGGCGCCTGATCAGAAGACTGATCCGTCGCACTCTGCATTTATAATGGCGTTGTGTGGAATGAATCTTTAAGGATTTTACAACCTCTCGAACAGCTGACCAGCTCTCGCTGCATCATGACAGTCGGTTTTTGGCTTTCTCTACTGAGGTGCTCGTCTGGCCAAACCGGGACACAATCGCAGTAGTTCTCCCAGCGCTACCTTAGCCGATAGAATGGAACGTAAGGTACCAAAACATGGGAGCCGGGCAAACCCAACCAATGATCCAAGACATGATTCGGAGCTGATGCATATAATGCTATAAGTTCGGGGTGCCGAGCGACCGAAAAGGTGGTCGTACTTTAGTGTCGTACTGTGAAGCCCCTGGTATAACCGGGCGTAACATGAAGCGTGGCTGCTGTTTTTTGTCAGAGAGGCGTCGGCGATAAACGATGGTCGGTAAGTGTTATTTAAGTCTACGCATTGTAGTAGGATGATATGTCTATGCATATGGGTACGATTTATGATTATGAAAAGAGGTGTGTTTGGCAGAACCTGTGATGGCCAGACTGGAGGGGGGCTGTGAGTGGATTTGAAGTGAATCCAGACTGCCTTCTTTAGGAGGGCTCCTTGTGTGTCCTGGCCGATTCCAGGTCACCAATCCTGTTCTGCGTCAAACTTAGTTTGTAAAGGAAAATACTTGGAGGTAGCTGAACGTCCTCTTGTGGTTGGTCCGAGGGCTCATGATCGGACCCTGGAAAACCCAGCTGTTATACTGTGAAGTAGCGCGGACTCCTCAGTTGGTGTCTGGATAGTTTGCTATCATATCTAAATTTTGATAGGCATGCGCGACTCGCTACTCCGGAAGCTGTGTGATTTCCGCTCTAAGGGCGGGGTTCGGCCTTTCCCATAGGTGTGATTGCATCACACGGTGTTGGCCTGAGTGATTTACCATGTGGAATCTAGTCAACGTGGTTTATCCCGTTGGCATACAGTAAACTACCGCATGGTGGGAAGGTGTCAAAGATTTATTCTTTGGCGTAGCATTTTTTTGGTGAGCCGAAGACAATCGTTAGAGTGGTGGGCCAATAAACTTGGCCTTTGCGCCTTGCATCTTTTAGAAGATGTTATTTGTGGCTTCATACCCATGGGGGCTTTATGTGTTATGGAGCCCCCTAACTACTAGGTCTAGAGGTACTGCCATTGAATTGATGTGGTTGATGTGATCATGGGCGATCGGCCATACTTTTATGCCCTGGGGGGCTCTTGACTAGATGCGTACTAAGGGAGTCCTGGATTAGGGGGTGTCCGGATGGCCGGACTATGACCTTTGGCCAGACTCCTGGACTCTGAAGATGCAAGATTGAAGACTCCGTCCCGTGTCCGGATGGGACTTTCCTTGGCGTGAAAGGCAAGCTTGGCGATACGATATGAAGATCTCCTCCCATTGTAACCAACTCTGTGTAACCCTAGCCCTCTTTGGTGTCTATATAAACCGGAGAGTTTTAGTGCGTAGGACGAACAACAATCATACAATAGGCTAGCTTCTAGGGTTTAGCCTCTCTGATCTCGTGGTAGATCCACTCTTGTACTACCCATATCATCAATATTAATCAAGTGGGAGTAGGGTTTTATCTCCATCGAGAGGGCCCGAACCTGGGTAAAAACATCGTGTCCCTTGTCTCCTGTTACCATCCGCCTAGACGCACAGTTCGGGACCCCCTACCTGAGATCCGCCGGTTTTGACACCGACATTGGTGCTTTCATTGAGAGTTCCTCTGTGTCGGCACCGTCAGGAAGGATGCCGCACCCCGTCTTTAAAGACAGCGCGGTTGCTAAAGGAGCTTTGGCTGTCGGCCAAACCCTCCGGCTAGGCAGGTTTTTGATGACCGCCTGTTCGGCCGCCCGACGATGACCTCTCGGGCCATCGAAAGCAATCTTCACATCAGCTCGGAACTCGCCGAGCAGTTAGATCCGATGGAGCTCTCTTCCCTGAATGAGCTCCTGGATCGCATTGCCGCCCTAGGAGTCGCTACAGATTACGGCCAGATTGGGCTTAAACCCGATCAGAGAGAGATCGGCTCTCCCCAGGTCACCCACCACGTTGAAGTGGTGGAAGAACAATGCGGCGCATCTTCGCCCGCTCTAAGGACCAGATGTGTCCGGATTCCCGACCCCTCCAAGCCGGGTACCCGCGGAGGGGAGGATGTTGCCCAAGTCCTGAACCCAAAGTCAGGCAGCAGGCCTGATTCATTGAATAATGTCCAAGAAAGCAAGCTTCCGAATTCGGAAACTTCTTGGCCCCTGAATCTTTTATCGGGCAAGGTTCCGGATTTAAATCCACCCGCCCACCCAACTATAAGGGATTTATCCCAAATACGGCAAGTGCCTGGGGAAACAGTACACCACTATTGGGCGAGATTCCTCCTGGTGATGAACAGGATAAAGGACTGCCATGAGGAAGAAGCAATTTCATTCTTCTGTAAAAACTGCACGGACATCGGAATCCTCAACGCCATAAGTCGCCGCGAAAGTACACGCTTCGCCAACTTGACATCCATAGTACGAAAGTACTGTGCGACAGAAAGCGTTCGGAAAACCGAAGATAAATTCTGGGACAATCCGGCCCTGAATACAACACGAGTCCGAAACAAAAGGGCGCATTATCGCCAGGCACCTGAGCCAAACATCAAAAAACAAAAACCCTCTATAGGGTATGGGACCGTACTGGAGGGATGGCTCAATGGACCCTGTAAATTTCACTGTTCAGGGGACGTCACACCAACTCACTGCCTTAGAGCATGTTGGATACTCCGGCGGGTGGCTAGAAGTGGCGAGGAGCTTCTAACTCCAGAATTCGAAGAACACCACCCCAGAAACACCAGTACGGTGTCGACAGTCTTCGAGACCTTCGCATCAAACAATGCGAGGAAACGAACCCTCCGCAACCTTACCGAAGTCTACCAAGTAGCAACAATAAACCCATGGAGTGACACGGCTATTACTTTTAATGACAGTGACGAACCTAAATTCCGGACAGCCTGAGCACCAGCCACATTGGTCCTCAGTCCGATAGTGGACGGCTTCCGACTTACAAAGGTACTCATGGACGGCGGCAGCGGACTTAACCTCATCTACGAGGAAACCCTGCGAAAAATGGAAATAGACTGGAGCCGCATTGAGCGCAGCAACACAACCTTCAGAGGAATAATACCAAGCCGGGAAGCGTGCTTTTCAGGGAAAATCACACTGGATGTGGTGTTCGGCATGCCGGATAATTACAGATCCGAGGAAGTCACATTTCAAGTGGCCCCGTTCAGCAGCGGATACCACGCTCTGCTAGGGCGAGAAGCATTTACAATTTTTCAAGCCATACCCCATATGGGTGCATGAAGCTCAAAATGCCCGGACCCAACGGAATCATCACTCTTGCAAGTGATCTGGACACAGCGCTCCGCGCCGAAAACAAGACACCGCACTGGCCCTGGAGGCATTATCCGAAGCCCTAGCGGCCGAGGAACTAACTTCGTTGCGCTCCATGGTGGACAGGGACGATGTGATACTAGATAAGAGATCCAAGTCCACCTCTTTCAAACAAGCGGACGAAATAGTCAAATTCCAAGTCCATCCAACGGACCCCACAAAAACGGCCTCCATCGGGGAACAACTAAAACCCGATGTAGACGCCGCACTCAGAGAATTCCTGCGAGAAAATTGGGATATTTTTGCCTGGCACCCTTCAGACATGTCGGGAATCCCATGCAGGCTGGCTGAGCACAGCCTGAACATCCTAAAAGGGTTTAAACCCGTTAAGCAGACTCTATGGTGTTTCTCTGAACCCAAGAGACAAGCCATGGGAGAAGAGCTACCAAAACTACTGGAAGCCAGATTCATTAGAGATATAAAACATCCGGACTGGCTAGCAGACCTGGTAATGGTACCAAAGAAGGACAAATCCTGGCGCCTATGTGTCGATTTCAAAGACCTAAATAAGGCCTGCCCAAAGGATCCTTTCCCATTCCCCCGAATTGATCAAATCATCGACGCCACCACAGGACACGACTCATTGTGTTTCCTCGATGCATACTCTGGCTACAACCAAATCAATATGGCAGAGTCAGACCAAGCCGCAACGGCATTCATCACCCCATACGGCCCGTTCTGCTTCAACACGATGCCCTTCGGGCTCAAAAACGCCGGCGCAACATATTAGCGCATGATTCAGACATGTCTGGCCAACCAGATCGGCAAAACAGTTGAAGCATACGTAGATGACGTGGTCGTCAAAACGAAACACGTCGATACTCTAGTAGACGACTTGAGGCTCACGTTCGACAATCTCCGAACATACGACATTAAGCTCAACCTGGAAAAACGTGTTTTCGGCGTACCAGCCGGAAAGCTCTTGGGCTTCATCGTATCCGGTAGAGGAATTGAAGCAAACCCAGCCAAGATCCGAGCTCTGTCACAATTGGATACCCCAAAAGACCTCAAACAAATACAAAAATTGACAGGATGCGAGGTGGCTCTAAGCCGCTTTATCTCCCGCTTAGGAGAAAAGGCATTACCCCTCTATCGCCTCCTGCGGCGCACCAAACACTTCGAGTGGATGGATGCCGCCATGGCCGGACTCGGAGAAATAAAAGCCATACTGGCAACAAATCCAGTCCTGGCCACGCCCAACACGGGCGAACCAATGCTATTATACATGACGGCAACCCATCAAGTTGTAAGCGCGGTGCTCATCGTCGAACGAGAAACGGACGGACACAAGTTCCCTCTCCAAAAACTAGTTTACTACGTGTCCACTGTCCTAACTCCATGCAAGTCACGGTACCCGCATTATCAAAAGATAGCATACACGGTGTTCATGGCATCCCGGAAGCTGCGACACTATTTTCAAGAGTGTTCAATAACAGTGGCATCCGAAGTACCTCTTAATGATATTATAAACAACCGCGACGCAATGGGCCGGATTGCCAAATGGGCCATCGAGCTCCTCCCGTTCGACATAACTTACAAGCCAAGGCGAGCTATTAAGTCGCAGGTTTTGGCCGACTTCATCGCCGAATGGACCGAAGCCGAGCTCCCTAAAGAGTACGGCGCATACTCCAACTGGATCATGCACTTCGACGGCTCCAAAATGTTGGCTGGCCTGGGGGCTGGCATCGTTCTGACGTCCCCAACCGAAGATACAGTCCAATGCGTACTTCAGATAATGTACACGGATTCCAACAACGCAGCCGAATACGAGGCCCTTCTACATGGTCTCCGGATGGCAGTCTCCATGGGCATTCAGCGCCTCGAGGTCCGCAGGGATTCAAACCTTGCAATATCCCAAATAAATGGAGACTTTGACGCCAAGGATCCGAAAATGGCAGCTTACCGCAACGCCGTCTTAAAGATGTCAGCTCGGTTTGAGGGGCTCGAATTTCATCACATAGCCCGGGAGAATAACCAGGCAGCAGATGTGTTGGCACGCATCGGCGCCAAGCGCGATGCCGTCCCTCCCAACATCTTCCTAGAGAGGCTGTTCAAGCCATCCGTATCATGGGAGTGAGAGTCCGGAAACAATAGCCCGGACACAACCGCACTGCCCCTCACCGAACACTCTGACACAGTTGATGGCTCCGCCAACGAAACAACACTGTCAGCCCACACAATAATGGCAGTCATTGCCCCGTGGACAGAACCATTCCTAGCCTACTTAACTAGGCAGGAACTCCCCGAGGACCAAAACGAGGCCCGCTGCATAGTGCGGCGATCTAAAGCCTACAAAGTCCATGAGGGAGAGCTTTATAAGAAAAGCACAACCGTAGTCCTTCAAAGGTGTATCTCCGAAGAGGAAGGGCGAGACCTTCTGGCTGAAATTCATGCCGGACTTGGTGGGCACCATGCCGCAGCCCGGTCCCTTGTAAGCAAGGCCTTCCGTACCGGATTTTATTGGCCAACGGCCCGGGCAGACGCTCAGGACTTAGTGCAGCAATGCGTCGGTTGCTAGTTATTCGCCACCCAAAGCCATATGCTGCCTACCGCCCTACAAACTATACCCATTACCTAGCCTTTTGCGGTCTGGGGGCTTGACATGGTCGGACCGCTTAAAGGAGGAACCCACAAGCAAAAATATCTACTGGTCATGGTGGACAAATTCACCAAATGGATAGAGGCCAAGCCTGTAAAGACGGCCGAATCCGGACCGATGATAGACTTCATATCTGGGGGCGTACACCGTTATGGTGTCCCCCATAGAATCATAACTGACAACGGGACAAATTTCACGGCCGATGAAGTCAAAGCCTGGTGCAAAAACATGGGCATTAAGCTCGACTACGCTTCAGTCTATCACCCTCAAACCAATGGTCAAGTCAAGCGAGCCAACGGTCTCATTATGAGCGGCATCAAACCCAGACTAGTGCGATCCCTCAAGGAATCCAACACGCACTGGGTAGAGGAGCTTGACTCCGTACTCTGGGGGCTGCGGACCACGCCGAATCGCACTACCGGATTCACACCATTTTTTATGGTATACGGCGCAGAGGCAGTACTGCCATGCGACATAATTCATGACTCACCTCGAGTGCGCATGTACAAAGAAAGAGAAACCTAGCTCGATCGGCAGGACAGCTTGGACGCATTGGAGGAGGAGCGCGACGTGGCAAAAGCTCGTTCCGTATTCTATCAACAGCAGGCTCGAAGATATCAAAGCAGAGAAGTACGGGCCAAAACTTATAACATTGCCGAACTAGTTCTACGCCTGCCGGACAAGAAAAAGGACAAACTAAAGCCCAAATGGGAGGGTCCCTTCATAATCGACCAAGTACTGACTGCTGGAGCGTACCGTCTACGAAACGCATCGAACAACCGACTCGAGCCGAACCCATGGAACGCAGCACGCCTATGAAGATTCTACGCCTAGCGCCGGACTCCGTGTTTGTCTCCTTCCTCTGTCCCCTTTTTATTTTTATTTTTATTTTTTCACATTAGCTGTCCGGGATTTCACTCCCTCTCCCTACCTTTTTCCTCCCAAGCCCTTAGGGGCTTGCATGTGCGTTGTTCGCACATACTTGACGCGCCACCCGCGCTCATCATACCTGGGGGCTTCTTTATCAGAAGTTTATATAGAACGGGCCTCATGCCCAAAACATGTGTGACACTTCCGCATGAACCTTTTATACACCATTATATGCATCGATATGACTTAAGTTTTGGCCAAGCTGGGTTGCCTGGCTCTTGTGCTTACCCCTACGTTCCCGTTCATTCGGCTAGGTGGTAAAGGGAGCACCTCTGCGATTGTTACTACCGGGTCAGCCGGATGTGTACCTCAGACTGGGTGAAGCCGAAAGCTAGCGTTCTTAAGGGAATATCTGGTCGATGAACTAAAAGATGATCTTTCGTGTTTATTTATCTGCCCCCAGATGCTTTTCTGCTCTTTTTAGCAGTTTGGACATGCACTTTAGGGCATGCCTCCTAGGGAAAGGAACCCCTAACGGAACTATTCTCCCTGGAAGATGTTTCTTACTAACCATGTAATCTAACAATAACTAGTTGGGCACTTGTCTACTAAAGCAATTATGACCCCTACGCCTTATCTCCATGCATGCCCCGGTTCTTACATAATCGAGAGGGTATTCGGACACACTCCGGACTATAGGGTCCAGAGGTCGGAGCGAAAAGGTCCGCAATGGCAAAAGATCTACAATCCGGCTAGAAGGCATTTTTCATGTCATTTTAAATTACAGAGTCAATCCGACTCGGTATATTCTTCTTCAATACCATCCAACAGGCGGTCTAATTTACAGTCCTGTTGGGAATACTTTGCAGCCAGCTCTACCTGGCCATATACTAAGCTGACAGGGATCTCCTTTCCGTCAGGACCCATAGGGCCAACCTCGGCCTTGTGGTTTGGGTCAGCCTTCGTGTACCGAGTCTTCACCATGGCCCAGGCCTCCCTAGCACCTTGACGGCAGGCCGATATCTTCCACAACCGAAAGCGCTGCCGCACTCCCTCCAGCTTCTTTGTAAGCTCCCCAAGGCCTTCGAGCATGGAGAGGGATGGCCACATAGCCTGAATGACGCTCTGCATTGCCTGCCGAAGTCGTTCGTGCAGTTGCAACAGCTCGGGAAGAAGGTCTCCCGTTGAACCGAGCATTTCCTCCGCAGGACGACCTGTCAGCAGACCTATAGACATAGCTCTGTTAATCGACTTCCTCGCCGAATTCTTTTTTCGAAGATTCGTTCAAGCACTTACTAAAAATGCCGCGTCGACGTCGCTGATTCTCCTTTACGGAAGCAGACAGCTGAATAGGAACATCCTTTAGTTCCTCGCCCAGCTGGGTATTGGCGTCTTGAAGTTTGTTCTTCTCTTGCCTCACTCTCGTCAGCACGCTCTCGCCAGCCTTTAGTTGGCGTAGGAGTTGTTGCTTGTCCGGATTTACTCCGGCCCCATCTGCACTATTATAGTCAGAGTTGCACACATGCTGCACTTCATAACGGAATTATCTTTGGAAGCATATATTACCTGAGGGCGTCTCCTTGGCATTTTCTGAAGTGGCCAGTGCGGCCTCGAGTTGGGCCTTGCACTCTTCAAGCTCCTGGGACAGTGGCGTATTCTTCTTTGTAAGACACTGCATAGCACATGATCCTTAAAACAGTTATCTTCACTGTTTCAAGTCTCGGGGGCTACTGACATATATAACCTTCAATTTTACTCACATGTATGTCTTTTACATACTGCTCTGTGGCTCTGGCTAGACCATTTTTGGCGGCACGGAGATACGCATCTCCTGTATTAAAGGCGTCCAACGCCTCTGGGGAAAAACATGCGTCACGAAGAACATTCCGGCGACGCCTGTGGTTCAGGGCACTCTCCACCTCTGAATTGGTGGTAGATAGCCCGTCTGCGTCCTCTGTCGGAGGAATGCCCGAGGTGCGCCCCGTGCCCGTCTCTGCTTCCGGACCCGGCCTTGAATCTTGGCCGGCGGATATAGTCCGGCGGGCTCTCTTCTTTCTAGAAAAATCATGAGCGTTAGTAAGACTCAAGGGCGTAAACCCTAGGCGTTAAATTTGCACGATGTATCGTTGTGCCAGAATCTCGATCTGGTCCGCACTTCTTTTTGACCCGCCTGGCTTCAGCGGCCCTTGTTGGCTGCATACCGCGGGCTCGGCCTTCCACCTCAAGGATTTACCCTACAAAACAAAATGCTATTAGTTCACGACATTCAAGATAAAGCATGGGTGGATCTCCTTAAAAATACTGGGACTTCAGTCTCGGTTACCTTTGAGGCTGGAAGTAGTCCGGGATAGTCGGCTGTAATGGCCACTAGGGTGTTATCCCTACTCAATTGATGAAACACCCCATCAATTAACTCCACACATAAGTCCGGATCCTGTTGGGAGTCCGGATCGAGGGACCGTTCCGGGTTCTCGGGTTATGGAGGAGGGATGTTTATCTCCTTCACAGTCTAGCGCAGCTCCTACGTTAACATTGTTAGACTAAGTACTCAATTACGGGAATTTCGAAAGCGGGTCGGCATGTGAAAATGTTCGCTCACCCAACTGGGAGGATTGTACATGGAGAATCCGCCCTCCGGGTTGGAACGGAGGAATTCCTCTTCTTCTCCCTTGTACAAAGCGGATAAGATTCTCGTTAAAGTGGTGGCCGAATCTGGCCCCTTACGACAGCACCGGGTGGCGTCGTCCTCCCTGTTGAAATCCCACATGGGGTGGCCTCTGTATTGAAGCGGCTGCACCCCTCGCGTAATGCATATGGCCATGACCTTGATCATGGTCAGTCCGGAATGAGCCAACAACCTTATCCGGCTCATCAGGTAAAGGACGTCCCTGTCAGTTTCCCTCTGAGGGTTCCGCGGGTGCCAGCTCAGGCGCTTCTTCAATGGAGCATCATTGAACTCAGGGAGGCCGATCCGTACAGGGTCCGGCAGGGGGACGTCATCTATATAGAAACACTCCGAGGGCCAGTCCTCGGACGTCCTCTTTGGGGTACCGGATAGATATCCGGTCCCGGTGATGCGCCAAAGTTCGGCTCCGCCCACTTGATAAATAGACCCCTCCTGAGAACGGGGCACGAGGCAAAACAACCTCTTCCACAGCGTGAAATGGGCCTCAACACCCAAGAACAGTTCGCAGAGGGCCACGAAGCCCGCAATGTGCAGAATGGAGGCGGGCGTGAGGTTGTGTAGCTGGAGGCCGTAGAACTCCAGCAACCCTCGGAGAAACGGATGAAATGGAAATCCGAGTCCTCTCATCAAATAAGGGACTAGGCATACCCTCTCTCCTTGAGAGGGATTGGGGATGCTCTCTGCCTGCTCTCCGCCGCTTTAGGTAGCAATCCCGGCTCGAACTTGGACCATATATGCTGGGGGGAGAAGCCCCTTGGACTGAAGCACTACTAGCTCGCTATGCGGGACGGAACACCGCCCCCAATCTCCGGGCCGAGGGCTGGAGAGGCGAGAGGAGGAGCTACACCGACCGGCCATGGTGGAATGGATCTCTGTCGAAGGCACTCCGATGAAAGCTCGCGGAGGGAAGATGGTGTGAATTGGATCTAAATCCCCGTCTCTTTTATGGGCAGTTCATTAACGCAACCGGGGGGGGGGGTAAATGAAAAATCCCCTGGCTTTTCGCATTTGTTTGACACATGGAAGATGGTCATTATGGGGCACAGAAGCCGAGGAGGGCAGCACGCACTAGAAGCCGGACACTATTCCACGGGTACATGGACTTTGAAGAAGAACCCGCCTTGCAATGCCGAAGACAACTTGCGCGCCGGACTTATCGTCATTGAAGCCTGGTTTGGGGGCTACTGAGGGAGTCCTGGATTAGGGGGTGTCGGATGGCCGGACTATGACCTTTGACCGGACTCCCGGACTATGAAGATGCAAGATTGAAAACTCTGTTCCATGTCCGGATGGGAATTTCCTTGGCGTGGAAGGCAAGCTTGGCGATACGATATGAAGATCTCCTCCCATTGTAACCGACTCTGTGTAACCCTAGCCCTCTCCGATGTCTATATAAACTAGAGAGTTTTAGTCCGTAGGACGAACAACAATCATACCATAGGCCAGCTTCTAGGGTTTAGCCTCTCTGATCTCGTGGTAGATCCACTATTGTACTACCCATATCATCAATATTAATCAAGCAGGAGTAGGGTTTTACCTCCATCGAGAGGGCCCGAACCTAGGTAAAAACATCGTGTCCCTTGTCTCCTGTTACCATCCGCCTAGACGCACAGTTCGGGACCCCCTACCCGAGATCCGCCGGTTTTGACACCAACACCTCCCCTTATTGTTTCCGGCACACGACTAGCCGCTTTGTTTTGAGGATCCGGCATTCTCTATTGGTATGCTTTGCCGTCCTTCTAGGAGTACCGTGAATTTCACACGGTTGATTGAGTGTCTGGCTTGGGCCGAGTAGGCTTGAGCTGTTCTTTGTTCGTTTACCGGACTAAGAGTTGCTGGACTTGGCACCAGTTTCCCTGTCTTGACGTTTATGATAATTGCGCCGAGGCTTGAGGATGCCTCTTCGTGTATTCTTCTTACTATCTTGGACCGTAGTGATGTGTGGACGTCTGAGCATGTGCATGTGGTTCTCCTGCTTAGGTTGAGGTAGCCAGTTGTGCCAGATATGCCCTTTGTTAGGGTGGTCGAGTCCATACTTTTCGGTGGCCAGGATCTTGGTCCACCTGTCCACTAGCAGATATTGGTCAGCTTTGAGCTGCTCTTGCTTCCTTTGCTGGCTCCTTGCCATGGCCATGAGCCGTCGCTTGAAGCGAACTTGTTCCACTGGATCTTCAGGCACGCCGAACTCATCATTGCCGAGGCTTTCCTCGTCTTCGGAGGGGGGTGTGTAGTTGTCCCTCTCCAGGTATCCCACCGTGGCCGGTCCGGCCAACTTGAAGGTAGGGTGATCAGGGTTGTATTCCTCTTCGGCACCATCTGGATTGCTTTCATCTCCGAGGCCGGTGTTGATGTGGCGGCGCTTGGAGCGGCGTCGAGGACTCCCATGCTTTGCTTTTCCTCCTGAGGGGTTATCCTCCGTTGCCTCGTTGCCATTGGTTTCTTTCGGAGTGTCCACCATGTATATATCGTATGAGGAGGTGGCCGTCCACCGTCCTGTGAGCGGTGGCTCCTGTAATTCTCCTGCATCATCGTTCATATCATAGATGTCTTCGGAGTCGAAGTCAAGCACATCGGTTAAGTCATGGACCGTGGCAATGAAGTGGGTGGTGGGTGGGCAACGAATTCCTTCGTCGCCTGCTTCCCTCTCGAGCCGGACATAGTTCGGCCATGAATCTCCTGATAAAGAGAGAGATTTTAACGAGTTCAGTACGTCGCCAAAGGGCAAGTGCTGGAAGATATCCACAGCGGCAAACTCCATTACCGGAGCCCAACCATGCTCGGCGGGCTCGGGTGCGCGTGGACTGGGACCTGCAACCGAATACCAATCTGGGGGCCCGGGGTCACAGGCTTCCTCAGAAGTAAGGCATGTCTTCGGCTCCACCGCCGATGAGGGTACGGCCTGCGGGGCGGGGTCCATCCCTCCGTCCTTAGGCAACGCAGCCTGCTCCGGCTTTGAGTCCAGGGCTACTGCAGGGGTGATATCCCGAGTGTTGTCCGACAGCCGGTCCAAGCCATGCTCATCATGACTATCTGGTGCTCCTGGCGCGGGCCCGAATCTGTCGAAGATCAAGTCTTTGCGGACATCCATCGTGTAGTTCAGGTTTCCGAACCTGATTTGATGGCCAGGGGCATAGCTGTCAATCTGCTCCAGATGGCCAAGCGAATTGGCCCGTAGTGCGAAGCCGCCGAACACGAAGATCTGTCCGGGGAGGAAAGTCTCGCCCTGGACCGTGTCGTTGACAATGATTGAAGGAGCCATCGAGCCTTGCAGCGACGACATAGAGGAACTCTTAATGAAAGCACCAATGTCGGTGTCAAAACCCATGGATCTTGGGTAGGGGGTCCCGATCTATGCGTCTAGGCTGATGGTAACAGGAAGCAAGGGATACAGATGTTTACCCAGGTTCGGGCCCTCTCGATGGAGGTAAAACCCTACTTCCTTCTTGATTAATATTGAAGATATGGGTAGTACAAGAGTAGATCTACCACGAGATCGTAGAGGCTAGACCCTAAGAGCTAGCCTATGATGGTATGATTGTAATTGTGATCGGCCTTCTAAGGACCAACCTCTCCAGTTTATATAGACACCGGAGAGGGCTAGGGTTTACATGGAGTCAGTTACAAGGAAGGAAACTCAATATCCAGATCGCCAAGCTTGCCTTCCACACCAAGGAGAGTCCCATCCGGACACGGGACGAAGTCTTGAGTCTTGTATCTTCACGCCTCGATAGTCCGGACGATGTATATACGGCTGTCCGGATACCCCCTAATCCAGGACTCCCTCGGCCGTCCTTTTATTTCTCCCCCTCGCTGGTGGGGATCCGCTTTCCTCCTCTTCCTCGTCCACTTTGGAGGAAGAGCGGGCCTCGGAGTCTTTGGATACTATGTCCGAAGTACCTTGGCGATGAAGGTCGCCCCTGGTCTCTTTGGCCTCTTTCCCGGGTTTCTTCTTTGGCGCCTTGTAAGGCGCTGGGACCAGCATCAACGTCAGAAGTGGGCCGGCTTGTTCTTCTGGTAGTGGGGCCGAGCAGTAGATCCGCCTTGCCTTCTTCGTCCAGCCCTAGGAGAGTTGTTGGAAAGTACGTTAAGCGTTTCCCTTGGATTATGTAGATAAAGCATATGACTTGCCAACATACGACGACTTATCGAACTCGCGGGGCGGGACAATTGGTACTCGCATCCCTCGGCTGAATCCGGCCATGATTTGCCGGACTTAAAGAGCACCTTCCAGATGTCTTCGTGCGATGAGTCAAAGAACCCCAATAGGGTCTGGTGCTTGGCCGGGTCGAATTCCCATAAATTGCAAGCCATGCGTTGACAAGGGAGAATCCGGCGAACTAACATCAGCTGGACTACGTTGACAAGTTTGATGTTCTTGTCTTCCATACCCTTGATACGCGCCTGGAGCACCTCCAGCTCGTCTGGCGAAGACCAGTTCAGGCCCTTCTTGGGCCAGGACGTAAGCCGCAATGGAGCTCCAGATCGGAATTTGGGAGCCGCGGCCCATTTTGCGCTGCATGGCTAAGTGACATAGAACCACTGTTGTTTCCACCCTTTGATGGAATCATTGAAGGTACCTGATGGCCATGTGACGTTGGGAATCTTGCTCACCATGGCTCCTCCGCACTCGGCGTCCTCGCCGCTCACCACCTTGGGCTTCACATTGAAAATCTTCAGCCATAATCCGAAGTGTGGAGAGATGCGGAGGAAAGCCTCGCACACAATGATGAATGTCGAGATGTTGAGGAAGGAATTGGGGGATAGATCATGAAAATCGATCCCGTAGTAATACATAAGGCCGTGAACGAATGGGTGGAGGGGAAACCCTAGCCCGCAGACAAAGTGAGGGAGGAATACAACCCTCTCATGGGGTTCCAGAGTAGGGACAATCTGTCCCGCTGTCGAAAGGCGGTGGCCGATCTTCTTGGCCAGATACCCGACCTCCCAAAGTTTCTTAATATCCTTCTCCTGGACGGTAGAGGCCATCCACTTGCCTCCTGCTCCAGATCCGGACATTTTCGGAGAGCCTTTGTGGGCGGAGAAGGCGAATGCTTGGGCGCTGGAGCTTGAGCGAGAGAGAATAGGCGGAAGAAGAGGAAGGCGTGGGTGAAAAAGGGGAATCCTTGTCTCTTTATAAAGGCAGCAGAAATCGTGCGCCTCCCCACTTGCCCTAGAAACTCCCTCGCTTATTCCCCAAGCACCATGTTAATAGCGTGGTTGGGTCACCCACGCCCGTATTGATGAGAATCCCGTGATAAGGGGACACGATCTCTGCTTCGACAAGACGTGCCAATAAAACTGCCTCGCAAGATGTGCAGTAGCAGGTTGCGAAAATGGCTCAAATAATGTCCGGGCCGTGGAAAAGTTGTTAGCAGATTAGACTCGTGGAATATTGTGCTCTCTACGGTGGTATGTGGAATTTATTTTGCAGAGCCGGACATGATTCTTGTGTTCAAGATCTACTGGAGTATTCAGAGAAGGAACCCGCCTAGCAATGCCGAAGACACTCTGCGCGCTGGACTCATCTCATTTAAGCCTGGTTCAGGGGATACTGAGGGAGTTCTGGATTAGGGGTTCCTCATATAGCCGGACTATATGCTTATGCCGGACTATTGGACTATGAAGATACAAGATTGAAGACTCCGTCCCGTGTCTGGCTGGGACTCTCCTATGCGTGGAAGGCAAGCTTGGCAATTCAGATATGTAGATTCCCTTCTCTGTAACCGACTCCGTGTAACCCTAGCCCCCTCTAGTGTCTATATAACTAGTCCGTAGGACAACAACAATCAGAATCATAGGCTACCTTCTAGGGTTTAGCCTCTACGATCTCGTGGTAGATCAACTCTAGTAATACTCATATCATCAAGATCAATCAAGTAGGAAGTAGGGTATTACCTCCATAGAGAGGGCCCGAACCTGGGTAAACATCGTGTCCCCCGCCTCCTGTTACCATTAGCCTTAGACGCACAGTTCGGGACCCCATACCCGAGATCCGCCGGTTTTGACACCGACAGGCACCCCTACATGTGTGTGGCCCATGCATATGCATGCATGGGTGGTGTGCTATTTGAATAAGCAACGCACCTCCTTGACGTGGCATGTGCCTCACAAACCACACACACGGGGCAGGAACGTCGAGGACCGGCTGCGTTTGTCCGTGAGACAGAGTCTTTGGTGGGTGATCCCGTGACAGAATGGGCCTAGACTTGGTCTGTCATCTCGCGATGATATGTACTAACATGAAGAAGCAATTATTCACCATGTCCTACACGCTCTCGGTGCCGAACAACTCCCTAGACCGCCGGGGCCACCGGATGAGTGCTCGATCTAGAGACCGCCCGAGGGGGGAGGACACCCCCGCATGCGTGTGGCCCATGCATACGCATGCAGGGGTGGTGTGCTATTTGAATAAGCAACGCACCTCCTTGACATGGAAAGTGCCTCACAAACCACACACACGTGTGGGAACGTCGAGGACCGACTGCGTTCGTCCTAGAGACAGAGTCTTCGGTGGGTGATCCCATGACAAAACGAGCCTAGCCTTGGTCTGTCATCTCGCGATGACATGCACTAACACGGAGAAGTAGTTATTCACCGTGGGCTGTCGGAGCCACCGGAGGGATGCCGGTCTCTAAAACCGGGCGAGGCCCATCTGAAAAAGAAAACACAAGACGGTAATTATGATGTGCTAAGGTTGTTTGCCAAGCATGGAAGAAAACAACAAAAAAAATTATAATGCATACTGTCGAGAATGCACTAGAAGGAAAGAGATCTCGGTTAGATGCTTTACCAAGAGTGTCTCTCGGAAACAGTGGCCATTACCGATAGCCGATAATCGACCCTCGGTAACCACTGCTCTATTTTTTTCCTTCTCTTTGTGTTTTTTTGGCACTATCTTTTTTGTATCTCATATTTGATATGTTTTTACGAACAAAGTTTGAAAATTCCATGACTTTTGATGATTTTTTTTGATAAAAGACTTTTGATGCACTCATAGATATATGTATATGTATATGTATATGTATATGTATATATATATGCTTTTTGGGTTAGATTTGTTCAAAACTCAACTTTAAAGAGTGTAAAGTAATAAACATGAGAAGAAGCAGTTGTTGACCGTGGCCTACCCCCTCTCTCGGTGCCAGTCAACTTCCTAGACCAGCACCAAGAGAGAACTTTAAAGAGTGTAAATTAAAAACATGAGAAGAGGAAGTTGTTGACCGTGGCGTACCCCCTCTCTCGGTGCCGGTCAACTTCCTAGAACTGCACCAAGAGAGAACTTTAAAGAGTGTAAAGTAAAAAAACATGAGAAGAAGGAGTTGTTGACCGTGGCCTACCCCCTCTCTCGGTGCCGGACAACTTTCTAGATCGGCACTGAGAGAGAACTTTAAAGAGTGTAAAGTAATAAACATGAGAAGAAGCAGTTGTTGACCGTGGCCTACCCCCTCTCTCGGTGTCGGTCAACTTCCTAGACCACAGAGGCCACCAGATAGCCCATGAATATACATGTGATGGCCTCCTTTGAGAGCACAAGAAGTTTCGAGGCCAACGGAGCAACAGGACCCGCACTTCCTGCACAAACCGGACACATTCCCTCTCGATACCCATAGACTATCTCGAAGAACGGGCCTTGACTTGGTCTGTCATCTTGCGATGACATGCACTAACACGGAGAAGCGGTTATTCACCATGGACTACACATTATCGATGCCGATCAATGCCCTAGACCGCCGACGCCACCGGATGGGTGCTCGATATAGAGACCGCCCGAGGGGGGGAGGCCACCCCTCCAGGCGTGTGGCCCAAGCATATGCATGCAGGGGTGGTGTGCTATTTGAATAAGCAACGCACGTCCTTGACATGGCACGTGCCTCACAAACCACACACACGGGGCGGGAACATTGGGGACCGGCTGCGTTCGTTCGCGAGGCAGAGTCTTTGGTGGGTGATCCCATGACAGAACGGGCCTAGACATGGTCTGTCAGCTCGCGATGACTGATACGTCTCCGTCATATTTTTGATTGTTCCATGCCAATATTATTCAACTTCCATATACTTTTGGCAACTTTTTATACTATTTTTGGGACTAACAAGTGCCAGTTCCTGTTTGTTGCATGTTTTATGTTTCGCAGAAACCCAATAACAAATGGAGTCCAAACAGGATAAAAACGGACCAAGAATTATTTTGGAATATTTGTGATTTTTGGGAGGAACAATCAACGCGAGACGGTGCCCGAGGTGGCCACGAGGGTGGCCCACGCCACCACTCCAGGTGGGCGCGCCCCCCACCCTCGTGGGCCCCTCGTAAGGCGGTTGATGCTCTACTTTGTCTGCAAGAAAGCTAATTTTTGGAAAAATATCTGGGCGAAAGTTTCAATCCAATCGGAGTTACGGATCTCCAAATATAAAAGAAACGGTGCAAGGGCAGAATCCGAGAACGTAGAAACAGAGAGAGACAGAGAGATAGATCCAATCTCAGAGGGGCTCTCGCCCCTCCCACGCCATGGGAGCAAAGGACCAGAGGGGAAACCATTCTCCCATCTAGGGAGGAGGTCAAGGAATAAGAAGAAGAAGAAGGGGGGCCCTCTCCCGCTTGCTTCCGTTGGCGCCGGAAATCCGCCGGGGATCATCATCATCACCACGATCTTCAACATCTCCATCATCTTCACCAACATCTCCATCACCTTCCCCCATCTATATATAGCGGTCCACTCTCCCGCAACCCGATGTACCCTCTACTTGAACATGGTGCTTTATGCTTCATATTATTATCCAATGATGTGTTGCCATCCTATGATGTCTGAGTAGATTTTCGTTGTCCTATCGGTGATTGATGAATTGCTATGATTGATTTGAGTTGCACGTTTTATTATTGGTGCTGTCCTATGGTGCCCTCCATGTCGCGCAAGCGTGAGGGATCCCCGCTGTAGGGTTTGCAATATGTTCATGATTTGCTTATGGTGGGTGGCGTGAGTGACAGAAGCACAGACCCGAGTAAGTAGGTTGTTTGCGTATGGGATAAAGGGGACTTGATGCTTTAATTCTATGGTTGGGTTTTACCTTAATGATCTTTAGTAGTTGCGGATGCTTGCTAGAGTTCCAATCATAAGTGCATATGATCCAAGAAGAGAAAGTATGTTAGCTTATGCCTCTCCCTCAAATAAAATTGCAATAGTGATTACCGGTCTAGTAACGTAGTCAATTGCTTAGGGACAATTTCACAACTCCTACCACCACTTTTCCACACTAGCTATATTTACTTTATTGCATCTTTATCTAAACAGCCCCTACTTTTTATTTACGTGTTCTTTATTATCTTGCAAACCTATCCAACAACACCTACAAAGTACTTCTAGTTTCATACTTGGTCTAGGTAAAGCGAACGCTAAGCATGCGTAGAGTTGTATCGGTGGTCGATAGAACTTGAGGGAATATTTGTTCTACCTTTAGCTCCTCGTTGGGTTCGACACTCTTACTTATCAAAAGAGGCTACAATTGATCCCGTATACTTGCGGGTTATCAAGACCTTTTTCTAGCGCCGTTGCCGGGGAGTCATAGCGTGGGGTGATTATTCTCGTGTGTGCTTGTTTGCTTTATCACTAAGTAATTTTTATTTGTTGTTCTAAGTTGTTCTCTATCTTTAGCTATGGATATGGAACACAAAATACCAAAAAAATTAGCTGTACTTGCTACTCATGGAGATGGGGAACCTCCTAAAACCCTCGATGCTCGTTATGTGAAAGAAATTATGTACTACTTTGATAATCCTGAGAAAACCCCATTCAATTTTGTTATGGGAGACACGTTGGATCAACGTGAATACTTTAGGGATTATTGCTTGACACAAAAATGGAAACTATTATGGGATCAAATTTATATGTTATATTGGTATGCTCGGGAACTATGCTTGAGATATAATTATACTTGTTGCTCTAGGATGGAGGCTCCACACCTTCCCTTTTCATGCGAATTTACCGATAATAAAACCTTGGCTTCTTATGCTAATGGTATCTATGATTACTATGATGTGGAACAAATAGAAGAATTCGTTGCTTTTATGGGTGCTTATGAGATTGAATCTATGTTTAAAGAGTTTGAAGATTTTGATGATTCAGTTTATAGACCTGAAAATTTGCTATACTTAAATATTGTTATGATATTTATGAATACAATTCCAATATTGACGCACTTATTGAGAAAGTTTCCGCTATCCAAGAAGAGACTAATATTTTGCAGGAAGCTATGGGAGAAGAAATTGATGAAACTGTGAGCTCACTGGATGAAAAAGATGACGAGGAGAGCGAAGAACAAAAGGAGGAAGAGCGGATTAGCTACCCGTGCCCACCTTCTAATGAGAGTAACTCTTCAACTCATACATTGTTTAATTCTTCGTTCTTACCGAAGGATGATTGCTATGATAATTGTTATAATTCCGTTGATTCTCTTGAAATATCCCTTTTTGATTATGCTTGTGGCCAAGATCCCAATATGAATTATGCTTATGGAGATGAACTTGCTATAGTTCCTTATGTTAAACATGAAATTGTTACCATTGCACCCACGCATGATAGTCCTATTATCTTTTTGAATTCTCCAAACTACACTATATCGGAGAAGTTTGTGCTTATTAAGGATTACATTGATGGGTTGCCTTTTACCGTTGCACATGATGATTTTGATAGATAATATGCATGTTCTTTCTGCTCCTACTTGCAATTATTATGAGAGAGGAACTATATCTCCACCTCTCTATGTTTCCAATAAGATAGAATTGCAAGAAACTGCTTATACTATGCATTGGCCTTTACATGGTGTGCATGAATTGTTCTTTTATGTCATGCCGATGCATAGGAAGAGAGTTAGACTTCATTGTTGAATGATATATGTTACTTTGTGCTAACTACTAAATCGCAAATCATTCTTAATTAAAATTGGCTTTGATATACCTTGGGATCCGGGTGGATCCATTACTTGAGCACTATATGGCTAGCTTAATGGCTTTAAAGAAAGCGATGCCAGGGAGACAACCCGGAAGTTTTAGAGAGTCATTTATTTCTGTTGTGTGCTTTTATATACTTTAAAAACAAAAAAATAAAGAGGGGAACCTAAAACCTTTTCAAAAAGGAAAGTGAAAGTGAGAGAGACAAGCATTGTTGAAGTGGGAGAGCTCCTTTTGTTCATGCTCACGGAAACTTTGTGAATCTTAATTACAGAACATTTTCATCAAAAATAATTATCCCCTTGTACAATTCCATTGTATCATAAAAATAATGTGCCAAGGTTTGCCTTTAGGATGTTTACAATGCTTGTTGGTTTGTACGGTGCAGGACGGAAACTTTGGTTGTAGTGCGTGATTTTACATTTTTTTTGCTGGAACGTCAAATGGTTCTGATTCCTTTTGCAATGTCTTGCTATACAAATTGTTTATTTTTCCTATTTTTGGTAGAAGTTTTGGGGTACCAGAGAAGTATGGTGAATGTTCAGATTGCAACAGACCGTTCTGTTTTCGACAGATTCTGTTTTTGATGCATAGTTTGCTTGTTTTGATGAAACTATCAATTTCTATCAGTGGATTAAGCCATGGAAAAGCTATATTACAGTAGACACAATGCAAAAAAAATATGAATTGGTTGCTACAGTACTTATAGTAGTGATTTGCTTTATTATACTAATGGATCTTACTGAGTTTTCTGTTGAAGTTTTGTGTGGATGAAGTGTTTGATCGAGAAGGTCTCGATATGAGGAAAAGGAGCAGAGGCAAGAGCTCAAGCTTGGAGATGCCCTTGGCACCCCAAGTAAATATTCAAGGAGACTCAAGCGTCTAAGCTTGGGGATGCCCCGGAAGGCATCCCCTCTTTCTTCAACAAGTATCGGTATGTTTTCGTATTCGTTTCGTTCATGCGATATGTGCGAATCTTGGAGCGTCTTTTGCATTTAGTTTTCACTTTTCTTTTATGCACCATTCTGGTATGAGTTAGTCCTTGGTTGATTTATAGAATTCTCTTTGCACTTCACTTCTATCTTTTGAGTATGGCTTTATAGAATGCTTCACGTGCTTCACTTATATCATTTGAAGTCTGGATTGCCTGTTTCTCTTCACATAGAAAACCACCATTTGTAGAATGCTCTTTTGCTTCACTTATATTTGTTAGAGCATGGGCATATCTTTTGTAGAAAGAATTAAGCTCCCTTGCTTCACTTATATATATTTAGAGAGATGACAGGAATTGGTCATTCACATGGTTAGTCATAAAATCCTACATAAACTTGTAGATCGCTAAATATGATATGTTTGATTCCTTGCAATAGTTTTGCGATATAAAGATGGTGATATTAGAGTCATGCTAGTGGGTAGTTGTGGATTGTTGAAACACTTGTGTTGAGGTTTGCAAGTCCTGTAGCATGCACGTATGGTAACCGTTGTGTGACAAATTTGAAGCATGGGGTGTTTCTTTGATTGTCTTCCTTATGAGTGGCAGTCAGGGACGAGCGATGGTCTTTTCCTACCAATCTATCCCCCTAGGGGCATGCGTAGTAGTACTTTGCTTCGAGGGCTAATAAACTTTTGCAATAAGTATATGAGTTCTTTATGACTATTGTGAGTCCATGGATTATACGCACTTTTACCTTTCCATCATTGCTAGCCTCTTCGGTACCGTGCATTGCCCTTTCTCACCTTGAGAGTTGGTGCAAACATCACCGGTGCATCCAAACCCCGTGATACGATACGCTCTATCACACATAAGCATCCTTATATCTTCCTCAAAACAACCACCATACCTACCTATTATGGCATTCCCATAGCCATTCCGAGATATATTGCCATGCAACTTCCATCATCATCATATACATGACTTGAGCATTAATTATCATATTGCTTTGCATGATCGTAAGATAGCTAGCATGATGTTTTCATGGCTTGTCCATTTTTTGATGTCATTGCTACGCTAGATCATTGCACATCCCGATACACTGCTGGAGGCATTCATATAGAGTCATATCTTTGTTCTAGATATCGAGTTATAATATTGAGTTGTAAGTAAATAAAAGTGTGATGATCATCATTATTAGAGCATTGCCCCACTGAGGAAAGGATGACGGAGACTATGATTCCCCCACAAGTCGGGATGAGACTCCGGACTTAATAAAAAAAGAGAGGCCAAAGAAGCCTAATAAAATAGAGAGGCCAAAGAAGCCTATTCAAAAAAAAGAAAAAAAAGAAGAAAAAAAGAGAAAAGAAAAAATGAGAGAAAAAGAGAGAAGGGGAAATGTTACTCTCCTTTTACCACACTTGTGCTTCAGAGTAGCACCATGTTCTTCATATAGAGAGTCTCTTGAATTATCACTTTCATATACTAGTGGGAATTTTCATTATAGAACTTGGCTTGTATATTCCAATGATGGGCTTCCTCAAATGCCCGAGGTCTTCATGAGCAAGCAAGTTGGATGCACACCCACTTAGTTTCAGTTTGAGCTTTCATACACTTATAGCTCTTAGTGCATCCGTTGCATGGCAATCCCTACTCCTTGCATTGACATCAATTGATGGGCATCTCCATAGCCCGTTGATTAGCCGCGTCGATGTGAGACTTTCTCCCTTTTTGTCTTCTCCACATAACCTCCACCTTCATATTCTATTCCACCTATAGTGCTATATCCATGGCTCACGCTCATGTATTGCGTGAAAGTTGAAAAAGTTTGAGATTATTAAAGTATGAAACAATTGCTTGGCTTGTCATCGGGGTTGTGCATGATTAAATACTTTGTGTGATGAAGATAGAGCAACTGCCAGACTATATGATTTTGTAGGGATAACTTTCTTTGGCCATGTTGTTTTCAAAAGACATGATTTCTTTATTGGTACGCTCGAAGTATTATTGTTTTTATGTCAAATGATAGACTATTGCTTTGAATCACTCGTGTCTTAATATTCAAACCATGATTAGACATATGATAAAGATTATGCTAGGTAGCATTCCATATCAAAAATTATCTTTTTTATCATTTACCTACTCAAGGACGAGCAGGAATTAAGCTTGGGGATGCTGATACGTCTTCGTCGTATCTATATTTTTTATTGTTCCATGCCAATATTATTCAACTTTCATATACTTTTGGCAACTTTTTATACTATTTTTGGGACTAACATATTGATCCAGTGCCCAGTGCCAGTTCATGTTTGTTGCATGTTTTATGTTTCGCAGAAACCCAATATCAAACGGAGTCCAAACGGGATAAAAACGGATGAAGAATTATTTTTGAATATTTGTGATTTTTGGGAGAAAGAATCAACGCGAGACGGTGCCCAAGGTGGCCACGAGGGTGGACCACGCCACCACTCCAGGTGGGCGCGCCCCCCACCCTTGTGGGCCCCTCGTAAGGCGGTTGATGCTCTACTTTGGCCGCAAGAAAGCTAATTTTTGGAAAAATATCTTGGCAAAAGTTTCAATCCAATCGGAGTTACAGATCTCCAAATATAAAAGAAACGGTGCCAGGGCAGAATCTGAGAACACAGAAACAGAGAGAGACAGAGAGATAGATCCAATCTCGGAGGGGCTCTCACCCCTCCCACGCCATGGGGCCAAGGACCAGAGGGGAAACCCTTCTCCCATCTAGGGAGGAGACCAAGGAAGAAGAAGAAGAAGAAGGGGGGCCCTCTCCCCCTTGCTTCTGGTGGCGCCAGAACGCCGCCAGGGGCCATCATCATCACCGCGATCTTCACCAACACCTCCATCATCTTCACCAACATCTCCATCACCTTCCCCCATCTATATCTAGCGGTCCACTCTCCCGCAACCCGCTGTACCCTCTACTTGAACATGGTTCTTTATGCTTCATATTATTATCCAATGATGTGTTGCCATCCTATGATGTCTGAGTACATTTTCGTTGTCCTATCGGTGATTGATGAATTGCTATGATTGATTTGAGTTGCATGTTTTATTATTGGTGTTGTCCTATGGTGCCCTCCATGTCGCGCAAGCGTGAGGGATCCCCGTTGTAGGGTTTGCAATATGTTCATGATTTGCTTATGGTGGGTGGTGTGAGTGACAGAAGCACAAACCCGAGTAAGTAGGTTGTTTGCGTATGGGATAAAGGGGACTTGATGCTTTAATGCTATGGTTGGGTTTTACCTTAATGATCTTTAGTAGTTGCGGATGCTTGCTAGATTCCAATCATAAGTGCATATGATCCAAGAAGAGAAAGTATGTTAGCTTATGCCTCTCCCTCAAATAAAATTGCAATAGTGATTACCGGTCTAGTAACGTAGTCAATTGCTTAGGGACAATTTCACAACTCCTACCACCACTTTTCCACACTCGCTATATTTACTTTATTGCATCTTTATCTAAACAGCACCTACTTTTTATTTACGTGTTCTTTATTATCTTGCAAACCTATCCAGCAACACCTAAAAAGTACTTCTAGTTTCATACTTGTTCTAGGTAAAGCGAACGCTAAGCGTGCGTAGAGTTGTATCGGTGGTCGATATAACTTGAGGGAATATTTGTTCTACCTTTAGCTCCTCGTTGGGTTCGACACTCTTACTTATCGAAAGAGGCTACAATTGATCCCGTATACTTCGGGTTATCAATGACATGCACTAACACAAAGAAGCAGTTATTCACCATGGCCTACACCCTCTCGGTGCCGAACAACGCCCTAGACCGCCGGGGCCACCGGATGGGTGCTAAATCTAGAGACCGCCAGAGGGGGGAGGGCACCCCTACATGCGTGTGGCCCATGCATATGCATGCAAGGGTGGTGTGCTATTTGAATAAGAAACGCACCTCCTTGACGTGGCACGTGCCTCAGAAACCACACACATGTGCGGGAACGTCGAGGACCGGCTACGTTCGTCCCCGAGTCAGAGTCTTCGGTGGGTGATCCCGTGACAGAACGAGCCTAGACTAGGTATGTTATCTCGCGATGACATGCACTAACACAGAGAAGCAGTTATTCACCGTGGACTACATCCTCTCGGTGCCGATCAATGCCCTAGACCGTCGGGGCCACCGTAGGGGTGCCCGTCTCAAGAACTGGGCGAGGCCCATCTGAAAAAGAAAACATAAGGCGGTAATTATGATGTGCTAAGGTTCTTTGCCAAGCATGGAAGAAAACAACAAAAAAGTATAATGCATATTATCGAGAATGCATAAGAAGGAAAAAGATCTAATTTAGATGATTTACCGAGAGTTTCTCTCGGAAAATGTGGCCATGACCGAGTGCTGATGGCCGACCCTCGGTAACCACTGTCGGTGCGGCTCTCGGAAAAGCCCCCGAGATCTAGGTTAAGACTTTTACCGAGTTTCGCCAAAATTTGGCTCTCGGAAATGTTTCCCGCGGGGACTTATGTTGAATTTCCCCCTCGCGCGCGCGCACTCACTCCTCTCTACTCTCTATTTCTCTCGCCCCTGCCCCCTCTGTCCGCCGCTGCCCCTTAGCAC
>NC_041393.1:45515667-45520906 GCF_002162155.2 Triticum dicoccoides
CGTCCACCGCCACCCCGTCCGCCGCCGCCTCCGCCGCCACACCATCCACCACCCCGTCCGCCGTTGCTGCCGCCACCCCGTCCGCCCCTCAGCGCCCCGCCCCGTCCACCTAGGTCCACTGTAGCCGCCACCCCTCACCGGCACGGCCACGGCCGCCGAGCTCCACCGTTGTTGCCGACGCCACCGGGAGTGCCTCCACCTCCTCCGCCGTCCCCCCTGCCTCGTTGGTGAGTCCCTCAAATATGATTTTTTTATATTTAGGTGTGTATGCGCATATATAATGAATGGTGTATGTGAGTGTGTGTGTGGGAGAGGGGTGCTATTGATGTGTGTGTGTGTGTGCATGTGTGAGTGAGTGTGAGATGTGTGTGTATGGATATGTGAGTTTGATTGTGTGTGGGGTGTGTGTGAGTGAGTGTTATTGATGTTTGTGTGTATGACATATGATTGACACAACTTCATTCTTTCCTGCAGGACATGCATCTATTTTGACAATAGAGAGAGTGAATTTCGTTGCACGCTTCAAGGGTAATCTCTTCCCATTCATGTGTAGGTTTTCATTATTTGTAGATCACCTAAATAGTTGCGTAACCTAGGTGTCTCCCGTTCGAAAGGGTTGTATCTATAAATATGCAAGTCTTTGCATATTTATAACCTCAACTCTTTCGAATTGTCCACGTTTTCCATGGACAACCCGAGGATGTGTAGGCGGGTCGTTTTCATGATGTACTTAGATCTGAGACAGAATTTCGACAGTGTCTCCTTGTTGTTCTCTAGATACACATCCTCTTGGCTTATTGCTGAGACGTGTATTTGGAGAACAGCGGGGAGGTCCTGCCGAAATTTTGTCTTAGGTCGGAGTACGACATGGAAGTGGACCCAGCCTACACATTCTCGGGTGGGATTAGGACCTATCTTTACCTATTACATAGATCAGTGCATGTCGTAAAACTTGATGGAACCACTTGTTACATAAAAAATAATTATGTGTGTGTTTCACTTTATATCAGAGCTTGTAAGAACGTGAGTGGATGTACACCGGACATCCCAGCATGGAGGGTATGACCCCTGAGAGGAGGTCGAAGAACAATGATTTCCTGGAATTAGTATTTGCTGGAGAAACGCTAGTTCGTGGAATTTGGTGCCCATGCATGGAGTGTGATAACCAGACTGAAAGAGATAAGATTACTATGAGTAAACACTTAGGCAAATATGGGTTTGCGCCAGGCTATTATCGGTGGATTTTTCACGGTGAGTCAGAACAGTCCAGGGTGGAGGTGCTGCGACAATGCATCGGCGAATATGATACTCGGATTGAAAACCTGTTAGATGACATCCGTCGTGCGGATCCGTGGGAGGACCCTGAACTTCCGAGGAGCCACTGGAAAGCCCTGAAGAGTATCATGCAGCTTTGTTTGCGGCAGAGAAACCCCTTCACGGCCATACAGAGGTTACTCAACTAGATGGCATTGCATGCCTAATGGCCCTGAAGGCAAACCATAACATGAGCATAATTTGCTTCAATGAGTTATTGTCAGTTCTTGCTAGCCTATTTCTAAAGAAAATATATTGCCAAAGAACATGTACGATTCGAACAAGATCCTTGGTTCACTTAAGATGCCGTATGAGCAAATACATGCTTGTCCAAACGGATGCATGTTATTTAGAAATGAACGTAAATATATGAATTATTGTGTCAAGTGCAAATCCTCTAGGTATATTGAGGTAATAGATGATCATGGTAGTCGGAGGCAGCTCACAATTGCCATCAATATCCTGTGATATCTTTCATTCACATAAAGGATCCAAAGGCTTTATATGACAGAGGAAACTGCCCAATATATGAGATGGGCCGCCGAAGGGAAGATGTACAATTCAAAAAAGATGCAACATCCATGGGATGGTGAAGCATGGAAGAAATTTGTTGAAATTCATAAGAAAACAGATGACTAGAAGAGTGTAGCTATTGGGATAACAACCGACGGGTTCAATCCATATGGTTTGATGGCTACCATATATAGTTGTTGGCCAGTATATGTTATCCCCCTGAATCTGCCCCCTGGCGTTTGCATGCAACGACATCACATGTTCCTGACGTTGATAATTCTAGGTCCTAACTATCCTGGGAAGCATATGAGTGTGTATATGGACCCATTGGTGGACGGCTTACTTGTTGCTTGGAACAATGGGGTCCGGATATATGATGTCATTTCAAAGAAGCACTTCAATATGCATATCTGGTACCACACATCGCTACATGACCTACTGGCACGTGCGATATTTTGTGGTTGGTGTGTAAAGGGGAAGTGGCCTTACCCAGTGTGTCGACAGCGTGTGACTTTCATTTGGCTGGCTAAGGGTCACAAGTATGTATGCTTTGACCTACATAGGCAGTTCCTTTGTCTTGATCACCCATACAGACAAGAAACTATGCACTTCCAAAAAGGTGTTATTGTTGATGACCCGCCACCACCTAACATGACCAGTGCCCAGCTTAAGGATGAGTTAGATGCTCTCGAGGAAAAGCTTGATGGGAAAGGTTTTGTGGGATATGGAGAGACACACCAGTGGACTCACATTCCAAGCTTATGGAAGCTCCCTTAGTTTAAAGATCTTCTACTTCCACACAACATTGATCTAATGCACACTGAAAATAATATTGCACAGGCCTTACTTGGCACGCTCCTCGACACCGAGAAGTCAAAGGATAACATTCGGGCTAGGATCGATCAAGCCAAGCTATGCAACAGGCCAAAATTAAATTTGGTGCCCCGTGCAAAAGGTAATTCTTGGAAGAAGCCACCACCGCCTTTCACCCCTTCAATGCCCCAAAGGAAGGAAATTCTCCAATGGATTGTGAACAAATTGTACTTCCCTGATGGATATGTAGCTAATATCATGAGGGGAGTGAATATGGCTACAAAGCGAATAGGAGGCCTCAAGAGTCATGACTACCATGTATGGCTTGAGCGGATAATGCCTGTGATGTTTCGAGGGTATGTCAGAGAGGATATTTGGCGAGTGCTGGCAGAGTTGAGCTACTTCTTCCGTCAGCTTTGTGCCAAAGAACTAGATTATGAAGTGGTTGCAAAGTTGGAGGAACAAGCACCTGAGTTGCTATGCAAGTTAGAGATGATATTTCCGCCAGGTTTCTTTAATCCGATGCAACATATGATCTTACATCTCGCGTATGAGCATAGAATGAGAGGACCTGTGCAGTTCCGATGGCAGTATGCACCTGAACGGGAGTTCAAGCACCTTTGTTGGATATGTAAGAATAAAGCCAGCATTGAAGCCTCCATAGCCGAGGGATACCTGAACGAGGAGGTGGCCACGACCACGACAAAGTACTATCATGACAGTATTCAGTCTAGGTTAAATCCAGCTCCTCGTTACAATGAAGAACCCACCAGTAATGTTTCCGACCTTAGCCTCTTCGAAGGCCAAGGTGGCAAAGCAAGTGGACCGAAGCCCAAGAACTTTTCACCTACTAAGTGGTTGACTATTATGATCTATGTCTTGACCAACATGGAAGAAGTGCAACCGTACATAAAGTAAGTGTAGAACACCTTTATTGACAACTACTCACTAGTCTTGAGTTCTAACTTGAATTCTTCCCATTGCTAGGGAATTCCAGAACGAAATATGGAAGCTACCACTACCCCCTAGCGATGAAGAATCAGCAAACCTTCTTGAAGATACCAATGCTGATGGCGGTTTCATTTCTTGGTTCTCAAGAAAAGTAACTTTTCTAACTTTATGTTACTTCAAGTTGATCTTACTTGCCAGTAATGCTTCCACTAATGAACCACACAATCTCCTATTAATCTTGTAGGCATATCAGGAGGTTGATATGGACGTCAAAGTGAGAGAAGTAGCCAAAGGTTTTGAATACGAGGCCAAGTCATTTAAGGCTTACGACATGAATGGGTATCGCTTACACACTGATAAACACACGCGTGAGAGGCCCAACCAAAGGTCAATAAATAGTGTGGTCTATTGTCTAGGGACATATGGACGTCACTACTATGGAACCATCGAAGAAATTTATGAGCTGCAGTATTGTGGTTTACAAGGAGTGAAGCCCATCGTATTCAGATGCAGCTGGCTCAATCCTGAGAAAGTGAGACGAACCTCTAGTATTGGGTTGGTCGAAGTTGAACGAGCATCAAAATATGCAGGAAATGATGTCTATATTATGGCTCAACAGGCTACACAAGTGTTTTTTCTCCCGTACGCATGCACATCTACGGAATATATCGATCTCTTGAAGTGGGATGTCGTGTACAAGGTAGCCCCACGTATCAAGGTACCTACCCCAAACAAGGACGATTACCATATAAACCCTAACACATACGAGGGAGAGTTCTTTCAAGAAGCAAACACTCACAAAGACGAAGATGGTGCAGGGGAAGATGATGGCGTGCATCACGAACATGGTGCTATGGAACATGAGGCCATGGATGACATGGAAGTAGATAATGCAGAGGACGAATACAAGGATGTTCCTGACCCTCGAGATTTGGCATTACTTATGCGATGGCACATGGGGATAGATGAGGATGAGGGCCCCTGAAGACTTCGAGGATGAATGTTTGAACAGGCGTGATAGAGATGATGAAAGCCCTGATCCAAATGTTGCACCTAATATTGACCCTTATTTCTAACAACTCCATGTAATCATGTGAGCACTCTATGTATGTGTGTCACAACTCTATGTATTCGTGTGTGTAACAACTCTATGTATTCGTGTGTGCAACAACTCTATGTATTCGTGTGTGCAACAACTCTATGTATTTATCTGTGTAACAACTATATGTATTATTGTGACAATTCCATTTATTCTTCAAATGTGATATATTTATTGTATTTACATCAAGTTGTATCATCTGTACTAACTGGTTTGTTCTTCTTCGTATCAGGTGATTGAAACATGACAGGTAGCAACAAGAATCCAAAGGAAAGTTTGAAAAAAGTGAATGATCTATACAATGATCAACTTGCTCGATCGTGAAAGCGGTGGCCGCTCCTTCATCGGTTGCCACAGCCGCCAAAAAGGCCAAGGGATTGGCGGGTCTAGACACCCATCCAGAAAAACATGTGAAACAAGGTCGAGTACCACACGGGGGAGGAGTAGGAGGCAGACGAGGTGGAGGCAGACGAGGAGGGGGAGTAGGTGAGGCAGGAGGAGGAGGCGGACGAGGAGGGGGTAGTAGGTGAGGCAGGAGGAGGAGGCGGA
>NC_041393.1:45521200-45524301 GCF_002162155.2 Triticum dicoccoides
AAGGAGGTAGACGAGGAGGCGGACGAGGTGAGGCAGGAGGAGGAGGCGGACGAGGAGGGGGAGTAGGTGAGGCAGGAGGAGGAGGCGGATGAGGAGTACGTAAAGCAGCCCGGAGTAGAGCACCTCTTTCTTCTCGTGGACCCTCTGATGCAGTGATTCGCCGTGCACAGGAGGAGGAAACAGAGGATAGGGATGAGGCGAGTGAGGAGGAGGACGAGGAGGATTTTGCGGAGTAGGTGGTGGAGGATGAGGAGGAGGAGGTGGTGGAGGACGCAGCTGCCGAGAGGAGGCTGGTTGTTCGTCAGGTTTCTGAGGGTGGGGATGGACCCTCACGGGCGACAGAGCACCATGAGGTGAGCAGTTTGCAACCGAGTGGTTCGACTATCAGCACTACTTCTAGAGGGAAAGTGTGGCTGCATGGTCCTTCAAAGCTTCCAAGATGTCCATATGTGCATAGAGACGTGTTGATTAAACCAATGGGAGAGAAGTAAGTGGTTACCTCGACTCATCCCATATAAATTGTACCTTTTGTTATTTCCTCACATATAATATGACTTCACTCTTCGTAATGCAGAAGTTTAGTAAAAGGTGGTGAGAGGCGTCTCCCACGGTCGCCGAGTGGCATCATTGGGGGTCTTTGTAGGTTAAATTATCCTGGACTGGTCACTTTGCCGAACGGTATCATTGAGCCAGCTTGGTCATGGGGTCACTACAAACTTGCACCGGATTTCCTGGATATGCGTCAGAGGGTTTATGATAAAAGAACCATGCAAGTGGTCAACGATTTCTGGGTAAGTCCTTTCAAACACCTAAATGTCAATACCAAAAGGTTTAAATTTGCCATAGTCATGATTTAACCCTTCTCACATGTATGCATGTTTGTAGGATTTCTATACATGCGTTGAGGGTCAGAAGGATCGTGCAAATGTGGTAGTTGAGAATATTGCCAAGAAACTAGTCCACGACATGCACTATGAGGAGTGCGTCCGGTTAGTGGTCAAGTGTCACACGAACTATCTCAACCAGAGGATTACCAAACAGGAGGCTCGAGGGAAGCACCTTTCATGGGACAATTACTTCAAGGCAAGTGACGATGGATGCTTGCTATTCCCTACATTACCGCAAAATTAGAATCCTTACTAAGATGTATTTGTTTAATTTACAGGTGATTTCCTTGGTGCTGCGCTGACAAACATCCGTGTTGGGAGAAGATCGTCGAACGGTGAACAGATCCAGGGTGGCAGGATGAACACAAAGCAATATCGGAACGACGTAAGTTGATGGGTTGTCCAGGACACCGTCAACGCAACCTAACCATCCCAGGTGTCGTCTCAAAACATGTAGGCAACCACATCCTTTTCTTTTCATCATGTTCTTTTTCATTTGTGAGAATACCCTTGATTGTTTGGATCACTTTCTTTTGCAGAAAGAAGACACTGGCAAGGATATCACTTACTTCGAGGCATGGATCATCAAACGTACCAAAGACGACAAGGACAAGGACCCTCTCCACCCGAAGAGGGACTAGATCAGCTCTAAAGCCCGGTCAGATGGACAGAACTACACAAAAAAATTGAAGGAGACGTACGGGCCTGACGCTGATCCTCACGTGCTACCGTTTGACCCTCTTGTGGCCATTGCCGCGGCAGGCGGTGGACCGAATGGCCGGATGGCGGTTCACCTTGATTCTGTCATAACCTCCTCCCTTCCGAGAGTCAACACACTCCGTGCTATGAGTACTAGCTCTACTCCTACCGTAGAGCGGCACGTACCACATTCCGTGAGCATTATTGAGGATATTCAGGTCAGTGCTTCTTCATTGATCCTTCATGGTCCTACATATTTGCATTTCAACATGAATGTCATTTGCATTTCCATATTGTAGACTCGACTGATTGACACCGAGAAAGAACGAGATGAAAACCGGGCCAAGCTGAAGGCACCAGATGATCTAGTGAAGTCTTTACAACGTATGGTGGCCAATATTTATTCCATGAAAGTCCAACCAGTGCCAGAGATGCCACCGACGCCAGAGTGGAACATTGTGAGTTTCGTTCAAACTATTTCTATCACCATTTTCGGCATTACCATATGCATTCATCTCACTATTGGGTCAATCCATCACAGCTCAACCCATCACAAGGGTCAAACAATGTTCCGGTAGTTCCACCTCAAGTTGGTGGAGTTGTGGCAGCAAACGGAATGACGCTTTCTAATGTTGATGTTATCACTCCGATCTCCAAAATCGCGTGAACTTCATGTTATGTTCTGTTTGAATCTGTTCCTTGTATGTGCTTGAGAATTAAACTCTTGCATCTTGAGACTTGTAAACCTGCGTTGGTCGAGTGTCTTGACTACTATTTCACCTTTTAGGCACTATTGCTTTTATGTGGAATGTTTTTCAGAATCATTGCTTTTTTGTTCAATGATGCCTATATGTGACATGTTCTATGTGTGATTAACTATATGCTGCTGCTGTATATGTTTCGCTGCAGGAAAGAAACAGAAATGAAAAAGGCTGCTGGACACACCAATACCGAGGGCACTCTCAGTAAAGACTGTGAAATTGGACCAGCATGCACCCTTTACCGAGAGGGATCTCGGTAAAAGTGTACCAACCAGTAGAACCTAGCACTTTTACCGAGAGGCCTCTCGGTAAAGGGTAATAACCTGTAGTGCTCTTGACAACTTTACCGAGAGGCCTCTCGGTAAAGGCAAAAGGATTGCCGATGGTGGCCCTCCGCAAAGTATGGGCACGGCTTTTAGGACAAGTGACGTGGCCCTCCCCTATTGGCTCAGTTTGCTGAGCATCGCACTAGGCACAGATAGAGTTTGCCGACAGTGGCTCTCGGCAAAGTTGGCCCTCGGCCTGTTCTCGTGGTCCCACATGTCAGGGAGTGACACGTGTCAGCCTCCTATTGGGTCTGTTTGCTGAGACGGACTCTCGGCAAAGTTGGCCCTCGACCTATTCTCCTGGTCCCACATGTCAGGAGCTGACACGTGTCCACCTGCTACTGGCTCTCTTTGCTGAGTGGCGCTCTCGGCAAAGATGGCCCTCGTCCTGTTCTCCTGGTCCCACATGTGAGGTGCTGACACGTGTT
>NC_041393.1:45524550-45556408 GCF_002162155.2 Triticum dicoccoides
CTTTGCCGAGTGGTGCTCTCGGCAAAGTTGGCCCTCAGCCTGTTCTCCTGGTCCCAAAAGTCAGGAGCTGACATGTGTCGACCTGCTACTGGCTCTCTTTGCCGAGTGGAGCTCTCGGCAAAGTTGGCCCTCGGCCTGTTCTCCTGGTCCCATATGTCAGGAGCTGACACGTGTCGACCTGCTACTGGCTCTCTTTGCCGAGTGTAGCTCTCGGCAAAGTTGTCCCTCGGCCTGTTCTCTTGGTCCCACATGTCAGGAACCGCCGTCCCTGTCTGCTATCTGTTAGCTACTTTATTTTGCCGAGCTGTACTGTTTAGCTCTCGGCAAAGTCTTTGCTGAGTGCCCATGTTCCGGCTCTCGGCAACTTCCTATTTGCCGGAGAGGTGTGCGCCGGGTGGCTTTTGCCGAGGGTGACACTTGGCAAAGGATTTGCTGACGGTTTTCGGCCCATTGCCGAGTGTATGTGGCACCCGGCGTACAACATAATTCCAGTAGTGTATGTGGAATAGACGCTAAATACATGAAATAGCCGGTTGTAGAGGGTTATAGCTTCACCATAGCTGATTTGGAGGGCCACCGCTATTTGCCATAACCTGCTATTTATTTAAAACACTATTAGGTACACTCTGTATGGTTGCTTCAAGAACAATAATCAAGAAAAACAAAAGAATTATAAAATAAAATAAAAACTCAAAAACCACGAGCAAAAAGCAAAGGGTTGTGCTTGCGTCCAGCTCATGATATGTGGTGGAGAGCACCACGTGGAGCGCTGGAGCATTTCCACGCCAACGAAAGCGGAGGCTACCGCCAACAAGATTCATTTGCATGTGGTATAGGGACTAGGGACATTCACAGTATGCAATCGGCCTCTTCCACGGCCGTCTTCTTGGCGGCATCATCTTTAAACATGGGGAAGTAATCGAAGCAGAGAACGAAGACGGGTCGAGAGCAATCACACCGAGATGCTCCTCGCCGGAAGCAGCACATAGCTTGGAATAGTAAGTGACGACTAGGGTTGCGCGAGGAATGAGTGAGTATGCGGGCGAGTCAGCCGAGGCGTGCGGCGGCGGAGGAATGCACACGTATCACTCATCTTCTCAAGTTTCCAATGACATGTGGTAGAGCAGCCTTTATAAAATAAAAATATATAGGTAACTCCCGTAAGTATCCCGTTTGGGCCAATTCACCCCTCAACTATTGAAAACCAGACTCACCCCCTTTGACCCCTGTTCAGCGGTGTCTGACGGCAATTTTGCCAACATGGCGAGACGATGGTGCCAGACCATTTTGCCGAACACTTGGCCTGCACATATGAAGAAGCCAGCGCCCACAGCAACCGGAGGAGATGGACGAGGCCATGGTGTCGACCTGAGCTGGTAGCGTCCCAAGCCGCTGGAGGCATCACGCCCTATGAGGGCGGTGGTACCATGTCCACATTAGGAGTCGCGGTTGAGGCCGTTGGCGGCGACTATCCAGAGCTGGACGTGTTTCCGGGATCCACTTGCGCCGTCGCACCAATCAAGACCTCCACACGCGGCGACTACATCAGCAGTGTGCTGCCAGACAAGATGGATGACATACTCTTCTGCGCACGAGCTGCCGGCCCTTGTCATCCCGACAAGCACGCACAACTTGCGCCCCGACGCTTCCATGTTCCCCACGGCCATAGTTACAGGTAGGGATAAAAACGAAGCGGAAACAGAGGTAACTAAGTGCTATCGTATTTGTTTTTACATTTTTTTTGCAAAAGCAAAAACGAATATAAAAACCCGTAAATGAATACGAAAACAAATACTATTAGAAATAGACATGGAGCGAATATAGAGCGGACACGGAAACGAAAGTGAGTGTTGGACGGAAGTTTAAAACCCCTTGAATTGTAGAGAAATACACACAAAAACAAACAAATTTAATGAATTGATAACATGGCTATAAAATGATATGATTATTTAAGCAACCCAGCGTAGTATTGCAGTAGTACTGGATAATTGCATATAGGGTCTAGTTGAATATGTGTGTGATAGTGGAAGTTGGGTTTCAAATGATTTATTGTGCTCATTGTGTCATTCTGTATTGTTTGGTGGTTGGGCTACAAAGTAGCCATAAACCAAGTTCAAAAAAGCAGCCATATGGCTATAGTAAAAAACAAAAATTTCATATTCACGGAAACGGAAAGTTTTGTTTCCATGTCTGTTCCACCGAAAACACTGTTCAGTTTTTGTTTTTGTTTCCATATAAAAAAGTTTATTTTCACTTTTTTTTACAGATCTCCGTTTCCGTTGTCATATTTTCTCACAGTTTTCAAATTTCTGCTGAAAAAGGGAAAATTTTCACTTCATTTTCATCCCTAGTTACAGGCCGCTTCGCCTCGTCGGAGATCATCATCCTTGTGCAAGACTGTCAAACAAACCGGTGAAGCCGTCGATGACGAGCAGCGCAGCGCCTCCACGGGATCTGCTAATCTGCGGAGTAACTCTGATCTTTTCTTCTCTCTCTATCTTGTAAAGTACATCTATACTTTTATACGATGTGGTAACCACTCTTCAGCATCTCCCGCGAGCATACTGATGTTCCATGGCCGGTGTTAAGAACCGCGTAGGTGGAAAACAGCACGAGCGGAAACGGCTCACCATGCACGCACAAGTATGTGCTCACTAGCCGGTTACGGAGCCCAAGTGCCCAACATGTATGACCTGCCTGCCTGCTTTCCATCGCATCGAGCAGCGCCTCGTCTCGCCCGCGACGCCGTGGGGCTCCTCATGCATCTGCTATTGTCGGCTTCTCCGTTTGTCTTTCGTCCTCTTGGCTGCTTCGGCCGGTGGCGAAGCAGCCCGCGTTGCTTGAGCGCCTTGGCTCGGCGCGCGGCCAGGAGAGCACGCTGCGACACACGGAGAGGAGAGATAGTCGGGGCCTACATTATTACACGGCGTGGGTGGCCTGATCGGATAGGATTCGTGTGTGTGGACTCAAAAATTTCTTCTTGCAGACATTGTCACAATCGCAGAGGTACATCAGTTCCTGTTATCTCCATCATCAAATCCAAACAAGTGTTCTGATTCCTTTTCTAACCACGAGCCCTGGGAGACAATGAGAAAGCATATGCTATCATCAAACATGAGTCTACGCACGAACCAAATTAGCCCATTAAATACAGAAATTCAGGAATCAGAAGATGGGGACTGCAGAGGAATAACCTTGAACATATATTTTCTGCCTGAGAATTAGAAAATGGTGACAGCAGAGGAAGAAGCTTGAACTGACGACTCCTAACCATGGCAACAATGTGAGCGGCGAGCCGATGAAGCTCTGCCTGCCGTCCACCATCTCGATCCATCCGGTCGTTATGCCAACCCGGTGCCGCTCCTCCTCTCAGCGGCTGGCGGTTCCATCGATCTCATTCACCAGCATCCTCTTAGTCCCTCCCACCAGCTGCCATACTGTCATCCACTCTGATCATCATCATAGTGTGGCAGGAGCAGCAAGGCCGGGACGAAGGCTCTCCCAAAGCGGCATAAGCTGATTCCCCATGCCGAGCACTCACAACTCGCCCTAGTCAGCGGCTCAGCACCCAGTAAGGGCCTTTTTGATTCGTAGGATTTTGAAAATGGAGGAATAGGAGGAGTATAGGGTTGGAGTGGCACGCCCACTTAAATCCTATAGGATTAGCAATGAATGTTTGATGCCACAGGAAAAATAAAGAAATTATAAAAAGAGGTTGGAGTGGATGTTAGATTTCCTATGAAATGTAGTACAAAAAATTCCATAGAAAAAATTCCTATGGAATCCAATCCTGTAAATCAAAGGATCAACATAGGAAAGAATCCTAAGGATTTCAATCCACCAGAAATCCTATATAATCAAAGGAGCCCTAAGGTTGTGTTTGGTTGATAGGGTTGTGAAGGGGTTTTGGCAGGGATTGAGGTGGATTTAATCCCCTACGAGTCAACCCCCTCCCTCCCAAACACACAAAAGAAAACCCCCCTCAATCCTCTTGACAAAGGGTGTAACCAAACAAAGCCTAAAGGAGGTTGTGTGGTGGCCGGGCGGAGAACCAATCAGAATTGCAATGGCGCTATCCCTAGGCGTCGGCGGCGCAGAATCCATGAGGGATGGCTGGACGGGGGCGTCGCAGAATCCAGGAGGGAGGGGTAGATATAAGAATCTCGGGTGACTACTGAGCAAAGGTGAGGGAGGGCCTAGAGACTCGACTGACGATCCGAAATGATGTGAAGAGAAGATTTTTGTTCCGTGAAGTAGAAGAAAGAGGAGAGGAGGACATGTGTTGTATTGCGGCGAGGATATGGGAAATTGCTTTTGGAGGCCGAGTTCCATGAAGGTCTCCAAATGTAAAATTTAAAATTCTTGAAAATTCATACTTTTATATTTCAAAAAAGTCTGAAAAATGTATAGAGATAGATGAAGGCATAGTGCACAAGTGTTTAAATTTTCAAAACAAAATACATTAAACGAGGGTTGTGCAGAAAAGACAAATCCAAGGCTTTTTAACACATGATATTATCCGTTCTCTCGTACCATGAAATTGTTTTTTTTTGTATAGATTGCATTTCAACGTATTCCATGCTGAAATTTTACACACATACGCCTGGCATCATTGTTTACTTGTACGATTTTTTCGGATTTTTTTTTAAACAGAAGTTTTTGAACTTTGAATTTTTCAAAAAAAAATCAGCCTCAAAGGAGGCGGAGAGCCAAAACGCTGTTCTTCGAGGATACGGAGTTGGAGTTGACCTGAGCTGAGAAAAAGAAACATAAATGCATGTGAACGAACAAAGAAAAACAGATCAACCAGCGGCGTAGGAAGGATGTGGTGGTCACCGTGACTCCGAGTCTTATCAAGCAACCTGGGTTTGTATCCTCTCGGCAACCTGTAAAGATTCATTTTGACGATTATGGCTATCTTAAATTTGACAACCGCTAGAGCTGCCCCTATACAGCCCATTGCTCAGAGTTTCAGGTTTCTTTCAATTTTTCTCTCCCTTTCTAATAATAGCATCATGTTGTTTATTTGTAGCTCCAGTTGCCTTCAATGAAGAAGAAGGCCAAGAACGGACAAGAGAAACTCAGTCAGACGAGTGAGATAGCTGCTGCAATCCTGCCCACACGACGGTGCACGTTGCTGACACGTAAAAGAGGCGTATGCCCGTGTCATACGTCGTCTGTGAGAGCGATCCCGCCGCGGTCGCCGGTCGGTCTGTGTCACCGTCGCTGCCCGCCCCTGGTTTCTATGCCGACGGCGAGCCACGTGCCTCGTCACATCACGCTGACAACTCGACTGTCCATGCCAGCCACACGTCTATCGTCGGTAGCTTCCGATAAGTGTACATCCAACCACTGCTGACTGCTCGCCGTTTCTTTCTTTCACTTGTCTCAAGCCCTCCCGTTTCCACCCACGCCGTCGATCGGCCCGTGGTCACCACCGGGCACCGGCGACATGGATCCCCTCCGCATACTCCTCCCCCGCGCCCAGGCTCAGCCATTGCTTCCGCTCCCCGCCGGCGTCCCAGCACGGAGCGTCAGCCCCCGCCTCGTCCCGCGGCGACGGGCGCGCCGCCACCGCAACGGGGCCGCGCGGATGCTGCCAGCGTCGGCCGTGGCGTCCGAGTCGCCGTGGACGGAGCAGGAGCCGGCGTCCGGGGAGAAGGATGAGCGGTTCGACTGGCTGGACCAGTGGTACCCCTTCGCCCCCGTGGAGGACCTGGACCTCGGCGCGCCGCACGGCAAGATGGTGCTGGGGATCCGCGTGGTGGCCTGGTACGACCGCGGCGCCGGCGAGTGGCTCGTGTTCGACGACGCGTGCCCGCACCGCCTGGCGCCGCTCTCCGAGGGCCGCATCGACGACAAGGGCCGGCTCCAGTGCGTGTACCACGGCTGGTGCTTCGACGGCCGCGGCGCCTGCAAGTTCATCCCCCAGGCCCCCGCGCTCGGCCCGCCAGTGCACAACAACAGCAAGGCGTGCGTTGCATCGTACCCGTGCGTGGTGCAGAACAAGATCCTCTGGTTCTACCCGCGCGCCGAGCCGGAGCACAGGGACGTGCTGCAGAGGAAGCGGCCGCCGTTCATCAAGGAGATCGACGACCCCTCCTTCGTAACCTCCTTCCTGGTCAGGGACATGCCCTACGGGTGTGTCTACCGCGCGCAAGCCGATCGTGTTCATTTTCTTTTCTGAATCCTCCTCCATTGATGTACGGAAGCTGCACTGCATTCCGCAGGTACGATGTGTTGGCGGAGAATCTCATGGACCCTTCTCACGTCCCCTACGCGCACAAAGGCTTGCTCCGCGGCCTCCCCCGGCTTGTAGACCCCGGCAGATATGTCCCTGCCCTCATACTCAAAAATGATCCACTATGCTTCCCTGAATTTCACTAACCGGGAAGAACCTTCATTTCTTCTTCTTCACAGAGGAGTACGACAAAGAAGGCGGCGTGCCGATGGCGGTGAAGGTAGAGGATTCGAGCGTGAATGGGTTCGCGTCGTCGCAGGGCCCCGGCTACTCCAAGTTCGTCGCACCTTGCACGTACTACGGATCGCCGGCTTCAAAGAAATCAGAGGTACGTAGGACTAAGAATTGGCCAGTCCCCTGTCAAACACGGAACAGCAGTTGAGCACACGTTTCCTCCTCCATTCCGGCCTGTGTGCAGAAGAACAAGCCTCACATCATGCTGGTGTTCATCATCGTGCCGGTCGCTCCGGGGAGGAGCAGGGTGATGTGGGCCTTCCCGAGGAACTTCGGCCTCTGGCTCCACAAGATCACGCCGCGGTGGTTCGACCACATCGGCGTCAACGCCATCTTGGATTCCGACATGTACCTCCTCCACATCGAGGTACGAAGCCATTCCCCTCTCAGCTCATGATCAGTGATTCCACTGGATCCGATTCAGGCCATTGATGAGTGAACCAAATCTTCTTCATCTTCTCTACGTTTCGTTTCAGGAGCGCAACTTCGCTAAGGCGGGCATCGAGAACTGGCAGAAGAGTGTGTACGTGCCCACGTCGTCGGACGGCACGGTCGTCGCCTTCAGGAACTGGTTCAGGAAGTACTGCAGGTTCCAGGTCGGCTGGGCCGCCCCGACGGTCGACCAGCTGCCGGCGACCCCCACCAAGGACAAGCTCATGGACAGGTACTGGTCGCACGTGGCGCAGTGCACGAGCTGCAGCGCCGCCCTCAAGGCCATGAAGGCGCTCGAGGTGGCCCTGCAGGTGGCGTCGATCGCCGTCGTCGGGCTCCTCGCGGTGGCCAAGGGGACACTTCTCACGTCGGTCGTCCAGCGGGCCGTCATCGTGTCCGCGGCTGTCCTGTGCTTCGCGGCCTCCCGGTGGCTCGCGGACTTCATCCAGAAGAACTTCTATTTTGAGGACTATGTCCATGCTTACAAGTGACTTAGCAAATCATCCAGTAGGGAAAATTATCTGTAGGGATATACGTAGAAAATACATCTAGGCCCGTTGTTTCTAGTCCAAAGATCAAGTTTGAACACAGAACAACACGCTTCTATCAGGTACCACACGTTCTGAAACAATGTTGCCGCTCCCAGAACAAGCCAAGGATTGCACTAGGATGTGAAACCTATTGAGCCACGGTCTCACGGCACCACCAAAGGCCAGTTTGTCCTTTTGTATGAATTTCATCATGACAACGAAACATCACCACTGTAAGGTTTCGATCAAGGTGGTGGTTGAACACTGTTTGACACGAGAAAAATGTCTTAAACTCCGGAAGAAGGGGAGAAGGAGTGTATTCCTAAAAAAGAAAATTATGCAGACGTGCCAGTGTGCCATAGTATATAGAAAAGGAGATAGGGGAAACAAGTATTTCATCAATCTGATTAGAGAAATAAAATTACAAGATCCCATAATAAAATTACAAGATCCCACAATAAAAATGTAATCTATCATTGTGTGTAATTTCTTGGAACGAGACACACAAACAACTTTGAAAGATGCATGCATTTGAACTGGCATATTGTATGTGTTGATTCTAATTGACGCATTTGAACATCGAACTAGAATTTAATTTGAGATGAATTGCCTATGTATTGAACTCAAATTGATGCATATTTATTTCAGTTTAATTCATGTTCTACAAATATATGATGTACAGAATTTAATCGCTGCACATAACTAGAAGTTCATATGGAAGGCGTACTGGCATAGATGAAGCATACTATTGATTTGGCACTCCTTTATATCCCCGTATATTCTTTTGTCTTGTTTTTGTATATTTTGTTCGATCGTTAAGCAGTGAGTTTCAGTTCTGCATATATTCTGGAACTGAGCAAAGTATGCTCGAGATTCTAAATTTTTTAGGGTTGTGATAACCCACAAGTGTAGATGATCGCCAACAACTTTCAAGGGTAAAGTATTCAACCAAAATTTATTGATTCGACACAAGGGGAGCCAAAGAATATTCTTGAGTATTAGCAGTTGAGTTGTCAATTCAACCACACCTGGATAACTTAGTATCTGCAACAAAGTATTTAGTAGCAAAAGTGGTATGATAATAAAGGTAACAATAGCAAAAGTAATATTTTTAGGTTTTGTAGTGATTGTAACAGTAGCAACGGAAAAGTAAATAAGCGAAGAACAATATGTGAAAAGCTCGTAGGCAATGGATCAGTGATGGATAATTATGCCGGATGCGATTCCTCATGTAATAGCTATAACATAGGGTGACACAGAACTAGCTCCAATTCATTAATGTAATGTAGGCATGTATTCCGTAAATAGTCATACTTGCTTATGGAAAAGAACTTGCATGACATCTTTTGTCCTACCCTCTCATGGCAGCGGGGTTCTAGCGGAAACTAAGGGATATTAAGGCCTCCTTTTAATAGAGAACCGGAACAAAGCATTAGCACATAGTGAATACATGAACTCCTCAAACTACGGTCATCACCGAGAAGTATCCCGATTATTGTCACTTCGGGGTTGTCGGATCATAACACATAATAGGTGACTATAGACTTGCAAGATAGGATCAAGAACACACATATATTCATGAAAACATAATAGGTTCAGATCTGTAATCATGGCATTCGGGCCCTAGTGACAAGCATTAAGCATAGCAAAGTCATAGCAACAGCAATCTCAGAACATAGTGGATACTAGGGATCAAACCCTAACAAAACTAACTTGATTACATGGTAAATCTCATCCAACCCATCACCGTCCAGCAAGCCTACGATGGAATTACTCACGCACGACGGTGATCATCATGAAATTGGTGATGGAGGATGGTTGATAATGACTACGACGACGAATCCCCCTCTCCGGAGCCCCGAACGGACTCCAGATCAGCCCTCCCGAGAGAGATTAGGGCTTGACGGCGGCTCCGTATCATAAAACGCGATGAAACTTTCTCTCTGATTTTTTTTCTCCCCGAACATGAATATATGGAGTTGAAGTTGAGGTCGGTGGAGGTCCAGGGGGCCCACGAGACAGAGGGGCACACCCAGGGGAGGGGGCACGCCCCCACCCTCGTGGACAGGGTATGGGCCCCCTGGTCTTGATTCTTTCGCCAGTATTTTTTATATTTTCCAAAAAGTGCCTCCATGGATTTTCAGGACATTCCGAGAACTTTTCTTTTCTACACATAAAACAACATCATGGCAATTCTGCTGAAAACAACGTCAGTCCGGGTTAGTTTCATTCAAATCATGCAAGTTAGAGTCCAAAACAAGGGCAAAAGTATTTGAAAAAGTAGATACGTTGGAGACATATCAACTTCCCCAAGCTTAAACCTTTGCTTGTCCTCAAGCAATTCAGTTGATAAACTGGAAGTGATAAAGAAAAACTTTTACAAACTCTGTTTGCTCTTGTTGTTGTAAACATGCAAAGCCATCATTCAGGTTTCAGCAAATATTATGAACTAACCATACTCACAATAACACTTAGGTTTCACAATTACTCATATCAATAGCATAATCAGCTAGCGAGCCATAATAATAAAACTCGGATGACAACACTTTCTCAAAACAATCATAACATGATATAACAAAATGGTATCTTGCTAGCCCTTTCTGAGACAGCAAAACATAAATGCAGAGCACCTTTAAAGATCAAGGACTGACTAAACATTGTAATTCATGGAAAAGAGATCAAGTCAAGTCATACCCAATATAAACCAATAATAATGAATGCAAATGACAGTGTGCTCTCCAGCGGATGCTTTTTAATAAGAAGGGTGATTACTCAACATAAAAGTAAATAGATAGGCCCTTCGCAGAGGGAAACAGGGATTTGTAGAAATGGCAGAGCTCGATTTTAAAATAGAGATTGAATAACATTTTGAGCGGCATACTTTTGCTGTCAACGCAACAACTATGAGATGGCTGTATCTTCCATACTACATGCATTATAAGCAATTCTCAAATAGAATGGTAAAGGTTTATACTCCCCCAACCACCAACAAGCATCAATCCATGGCTTGCTCGAAACAACGAGTGCCTCCAACTAACAATAGCCCTGGGGGAGTTTTGTTTAATTATTTTGATTTGCTTTGATCTTTTTGGATCATGCGACTGGACATCCCGGTTACCGGCCCTTTCTCGTGAATAAGGAGCGGAGTCCACTCCTCTTGAGAATAACCCACCTAGCATGGAAGATATAGGCAGCCCTAGTTGAAACATGAGCTGCTCGAGCATACAAAATAGAATTTCATTTGAAGGTTTGGAGTTTGGCACATACAAATTTACTTGGAACGGCAGGTAAATACCGCATATAGGAAGGTATGGTGGACTCATATGGAACAACTTTGGGGTTTATGGAGTTTGGATGCACAAGCAGTATTCCCGCTTAGTACAAGTGAAGGCTAGCAAAAGACTGGGAAGCGACCAACTGAGAGAGCGACAATAGTCATAAACATGCATTAAAATTAATTCACACCGAGCACAAGCATGAGTAGGATATAATCTACCTTGAACATAAATATCATGAAGGCTATGTTGATTTGTTTCAACTACATGCGTGAACATGTGCCAAGTCGAGTCACTCAATTCATTCAAAGGAGGATAGCATCCCATCATACCACATTATAATCATTCTAATAGCATGTTGGCACGCAAGGTAAACTATTATAACTCATAGCTAATCAACCATGGCACAAGCAACTATAATCTCTAAATGTCATTGCAAATATGTTTACTTCATAATAAGCTGAATCAGAAACGATGAACTCATCATATTTACAAAAACAAGAGAGGTCGAGTTCATACCAGCTTTTCTCATCTCAATCAGTCCATCATATATCGTCACTATTGCCTTTCACTTGCACGGCCAAACGATGTGTATAATAAGAGTGCACATGCATTGGACTAAGCTGGAATCTGCAAGCATTCAACTCAAAAGTCAAGACAAGTAATATGGGCTCTAAGTTAAATAAACAATCATGCATTTGGGAGCCACTAAACATTTTCAATATGGTCTTCTCGACCCCCAAAGGAAAGAAAAGAAAATGAAACTATTTACACGAGAAAGCTCCCAACAAGTAAGAAGAAGAACTAGAAATCTTTTTGGGTTTTCATTTTAAATGCTACTACAAGCATGGAATTTAAACTAACTATTTTTTTTGGTTTTTCTCAAGGTTTATCAAACACACAAGAAGAAAGCTAGAAAAATAAATTTAAACTAGCATGGATAATACAATGAAAGATTATGAGCACCGACGACTAGTGTGTGAACATGAATGTAAAGTCAGTGAGAAATACATACTCCCCCAAGCTTAGGCTTTTGGCCTAAGTTGGTCTAGTACCAAGGACCGCCTGGCTGATATCCGTAAGTGAAACTGGGGTTGTACTGCGATGCAGCGGCAACCGCCTCCTGAGCTGCGGCGTGTTAGCGAGCTGCCTCCGCTCTCCCCTCGTGTTCAGCTGCTTCCTCCCTGGTGATTGCCTGATAATCAAAAAGGCAGGGAGTAGGAAGAGTAACATGGACGACGTTGCGTCTGTCATAGATTAGTCGATATTGGAGGAATTGTTCATTCCTCCTTAGAAATTGATGATTGACCATAGCTTCATAATCCAAATAAACAGGAGGTATCAACATATCTCCCTCTCGTGGGGTCATACCAAGATAATTAGCCACACAGGTTGCATAAATTCCTCCAAATAAATCTCCATTTCTACTATTATTCTGCAACCTACGTGCAACTATTGCCCCCAAGTTATAACGTTTATAACCTGACACAACACTCTTGAGGACACAAAGATCAGGGACACACATATGACATGCTTCACCTTTACCGTTAAAGCATCTACCAATAAAGAGAGCAAAATAATGTATAGCAGGAAAATGAATGCTCCCTATGGTAGCTTGTGCTATGTCCCTAGATTCCCCCACAGTAATACTAGCAAGGAAATCTCTAAATTCAGATTTGTGAGGATCATTGATATTACCCCACTGCGGGAGTTTGCAAGCAGTTGTGAAATCCTCTAAATCCATGGTATAAGATGTATCATAAATATCAAATATGACACTAGGAGAATTACGTGCACAGTTATATTTAAACCTCCGCACAAAGAAATCAGTCAATTGATAGTACTGAGGACACTTATCTTGTAAAAAGTCCTCCAGCTCAGCATTACGCACAAACGCGTCAAATTCCTCCTTAAAGCTTGCTTCGACCATAAAATTATCGGATGGCCACTCACAAACTCGTACATCCGCGTCCCTCGGCAATTCAACATCTTGCTCACGTATGGCAATCCTAGGTCCTTTCTTCATCGAGGAACCACCTTGGTACGTTCTTCTAAGCATAATTCTTTTTCTAAAAAAATTCTGAAATTTTAGTAACTTCAAAATAAAAGTGAATAAAACTAAACAAGATTGATAGCAACTACTCCTACAAGTGCCTAGAGCCTATATAATGCATTGGAATTGCTTGGGACCTCATAAATTTAACATGCAAGCTCAAGAACATGGTCACCTATGCAGCAAAATTTTGCAATGAATAAAGAACTAGAACAAAAATTAATTGGGCCAATGGAGGAGTCACATACCAAGCAACAATCTCCCAAAGCAGTTTTGTGAATGGAGCTTTGAGCAAGGAGATCAAAAATCGCAGCAAAATGAGCTAGAACTCGTGCTTGAGCTGGATGGGGATTTTTTTGGGTAGAAGATGAAGTGTGTGGGTGCTGGCATAAGTGGAGGGGGCCCACCAGGGGCCCACGAGACAGGGGGCGCGCCCAGGTGGGGTGGGCGCGCCCTCCACTCTCGTGGCCTGGTGCTTGCCCCTCCTGCAGTTTTCAGTGCCTAAAATCCTCAAATATTCAGGGCATTTGGAGCACTTTTATTTTTGGGCTATTTTTTTAATGCACGAATAATTCAGAAAACAGACGGATAATATTACTTTTGCGTTATTTATTCTAAATAACAGAAAGTAAAAAGAGGGTACAGAAGGTTGTGCCTTCTAGTTTCATCCATCTCGTGATCATCAAAATGAATCCACTAACAAGGTTGATCAAGTCTTGTTAACAAACTCATTCTGAATAACACGGAACCGGAGAAATTTCGAACAACACTAATTTACCTCAATGGGGATATGAAAATCCCCAACAATAAGAATATCATACTTTTTCTTGACAGTAGGAAGAGGAAATTCAAAACCACCAATAATGATAGTTGCAACTTTTCCAATAGAATTGATGCTATGAACTTGAGATTGTTTCCTCAGAAAGTGTACCGTATGCTCATTACCATTAACATGAAAAGTGACATTGCCTTTTTTGCAATCAATAACAGCCCCTGCAGTATTCAGAAAAGGTCTACCAAGGATAATCGACATACTATCGTCCTCGGGAATATCAAGAATAACAAAGTCCGTTAAAATAGTGACATTTGCAATCACAACAGGCACATCCTCACAAATACTGACAGGTATAGCAGTTGATTTATCAGCCATTTGCAAAGATATTTCAGTAGGTCTCAACTTATTCAATTCAAGTCTACGATATAAAGAGAGAGGCATAACACTAACACCGGCTCCAGGATCACATAAAGCAGTTTTAACGTAATTTCTTTTAATGGAGCATGGTATAGTTGGCACTCCCGGATCACCAAGTTTCTTTGGTATTTCACCCTTAAAAGTGTAATTAGCGAGCATGGTGGAAATTTCAGCTTCCGGTATCTTTCTTTTGTTTGTAATGATATCTTTCATATATTTAGCATAAGGGTTTACTTTAAGCATATCAGTTAAGCGCATACATAAGAAGATAGGTCTAATCATTTCAGCAAAGCACTCAAAATCATCATCATCCTTTGACTTGGATGGTTTAGGAGGAAAGGGCATGGGTTTCTGAACCCATGGTTCTCTTTCTCTACCGTGCTTCCTAGCAACAAGATCTCTCTTATCATAATGTTGATTCTTTGATTGTGGGTAATCAAGATCAACAGCAGGTTCAATCTCTACTTCATTATTTTTGCTAGGTTGAGCATCAACATGAACATTATCACTAGGTTCATGTTCATCACCTGATTGTGTTTCAGTTCCAGAGATAGAAATATCATTGGGATTCTCAGGTGTGTCTACAGTAGGTTCACTAGAAGCATGCAAAGTTCTATCGTTTTTCTTTTTCTTATTTTTAGAAGAACTAGGTGCCTCTAGATTATTTCTTTGAGAATCTTGCTCGATTCTCTTAGGGTGGCCTTCAGGATATAAAGGTACCCGAGTCCTTCTACCAGTTCTCGTAGCCACTCTAACAGCATAGTCATTTTTATTATTTAATTCATCAAGCAAATCATTTTGAGCTTTAAGTACTTGCTCAACTTGAGTAGCAACCACAGAAGCATATTTGCTAATGAGTTTAAGTTCACCTTTAACTCTAGCCATATTATCGCTCATGCGTCCTATCTTGAAAGCATTATTCTTTAACTCTCTACCAACATAAGCGTTAAAACTTTCTTGTCTAGCCATAAAGTCATCAAATTCATCTAAGCATGGGCTATGAAATTTAGTAGAGGGGATTCCAACTTTATCATATCTATAGAGAGAATTTACCTTTACTACCTCTGTCGGGTTATCAAGACAATGTGGTTCTTCAACAGGCGGTATATTAAGACCATGTATTTCTTCAATAGGTGGTAAATTCTTAACATCTTCAGCTTTTATACCTTTTTCTTACATTGATTTCTTTGCCTCTTGCATATCTTCAGGACTGAGAAATAAAACACCTCTCTTCTTCGGAGTGGGTTTAGGAATAGGCTCAGGAGTCGGCTTAATTCGTTCAGGAATTGCCTCAGGAATTGGCTCAGGAAGAGTCCAATTATTTTCATTAGTGAACATATTATTCAATAGTAATTCAGCTTCGTTAACTGTTCTTTTCCTGAAAACACAACCAGCACAACTATCCAAGCGGTCCTCGGAAGCATCGGTTAGTCCATTATAAAAGATATCAAGTATTTCATTTTTTAAGAGGATGATCAGGCAAAGCATTAAGCAATCGGAGAAGCCTCCCCCAAGCTTGTGGGAGACTCTCTTCTTTGATTTGCACAAAATTATATATTTCCCGCAAGGCAGCTTGTTTCTTATGAGCAGGGAAATATTTAGCAGAGAAGTAATAAATCATATCCTGGGGACTACGCACACAACCAGGAGCAAGAGAATTATACCAAGTCTTAGCATCACCCTTTAATGAGAACGGAAATATCTTAAGGATATAAAATTAGTGAGATTTATCATCATGAGTAAACAGGGTAGCTATATCATTCAACTTGGTAAGATGTGTGCCATAACAGTTTCAGATTCAAGGCCATAAAAAGGATCAGATTCAACCAAACTAATAATCTCAGGATCAACAGAGAATTCATAATCCTTATCAGTAACACAGATAGGTGAAGTAGCAAAAGCAGGGTCAGGTTTCATTCTAGCATTAAGAGATTGCTGCTTCCATTTAGCTAATAATTTCTTAAGATCATATCTATCATTGCAAGCAAAGATAGCTCTAGCAGCTTCTTCATTCATAACATAACCCTCAGGAACAACAAGCAATTCATAATCATTGGGAGAATTTTCATCATCACTATCATCAATAATAGCATCTTCAATAACACTACAAGAAATATGTCAACTTGTGACCACCACTATTGGTCACTGAAAGTTCATGGTTTTTCATTTGCGACCTTTTTGTGACAAAAAAGAGAAGGTCAAAAGCTGGCGGTCGTAAACTGACTATAGCGACCTTTCTTCTGGAATGGTCAAAGACGTTTATGACCAAAATATGTCCACTGTGGCATTTTGGTCACTAGCAACCTCCCCAGGCCACGTAGGCATCCAGCGTGGCAAGCTGATGTGGCATAAGATTCAGCCCGGTCCAATTCGGTGTTTATATGGGCCGAGCCCATTAATTCAGCCCATTTACATTTTTTTCCTATGAATTTGTTGTCAGCTTCTTGGACCAAGCCCAACATTGCAGCCTTTTTATTTATATTTTTCCTATTATTTTTTACTAGCTACATGGGCCTAGCCCAGCAATTCAATGTTTTTTATTCTTGGCCATTGCCTTTTATAGTCCATTTTTTTCGCCCTCAACCCTTTTATAGTCCATTACTGTTTTGGGCCTCACCTTTTTACATTCCATATACTTTTTGGGCCTTGGCCTTTTCGTTTGTCCCACGGGTCATCTTTCCATTTCTCACACTTTGACAATAAACAAATGAAAAATATTTCAAATGGCAAGAGAACATATGAAACTGTAAAATGATAGCCAATATTAGCACCAAATATGCTGACTACTGTACAAATACAAAATTACAGTTCATACAACTAGATATGCTGGCTACTGTACAACATAACTAGCACTACATTATTACTCGCTACTCTTTACTTTGTCCGGCTTCAAGCTTCTTCAAATTTCTTCAGCCCAGAGCTCCTGTAAAGAGAGGTAACACCACACTTTTAGAGCTAGATCAAGGCACAAAATTTTTATTTGGTTGGGTCATGCTGCAGCAATCACATAGAAGCATAATTATAAGCACAAATACATCAATCATCTCAGTTCAAGCAAATCATCTATAGTAGCAAAGCATGAAAAAGGAAGCAGCACATGGCAGGAATGTTTACAACAGCTCAGTTGATGACTTCAAATAGGAATAATGTATACAAGTATAATACAAAAATATGAGAAACTATCATAGTACAGAAATGGTATCACGGATATATATAGCTAATATATCACAGTACTTCAATGACAAATTGAAATGTTTTACTCAATGTATGGAACTCAAAGAACTTTTCTGGTTAGTCACCAGCCTCGCGCATTTTACTCATACCAGTCTAAAAAAGACTACAACAGTACCTAACTAATGCTGCAAATTATATTGTCGATGCATACTTTGTGATGAGAAAAATGGTTAGATCATCATCCAACGACATTGAACAATTACGCCATACAAAAGAAACTGGCAGTTCTCCATCAATTGCTTGTTCAAGCTAGATTAGAGTTATAAATGAATGTTCAGACTGCCCCTTATATTTTATAGCTAGGATCACACATTGCAGTTGTAACCACAATGGGAACCTGATGATGTGCACATTTGAACAACCTGAGACACAAGTTACAGAACAAGCTACTACCTGATGCTGATGATGTGATACTACTACCTGATGCTGTATGGGAACCTCTCTTATCATTTGAACAAGTTACAGAACAAGCTACCGCACACATGTATTCACCGTCCTACTACCTGATGATGTGCTACTACTTCGAGGAAGAGGGGGAGGGAGATGGAGATGGAAATGCTACCTGCCGTTGTAGGTCTATCATGGTCGTGCTTGGGACGGTCGGAGATGGACTCCCCCATGTTGTGTACCATCTAGGTGGGAAGCATCCACCTCGCCCGTCTCCTGAGCGCCCCGCCGATGATGCCCCTGAGCATGTTCATGCGGCCACTGCACCACCCCCGCCCTGAAAACCAGCAAGACACCAAAAACGTCAGATCTGAGCCGTCCCTGCTATGCACAAACATAGTGGTTTGCATTAATAATTCTTATAAACACATGAAACTAATCCTAGTTGTAAACTGAATAAACATATGCAAAGTTCAGACCGAATAAGACAACACCATATACTTGTTGTGCGGGTATATATATATAATAAATCAACATTGTATCTTGCAAGTCAAGAGTTATCACAGAGAACAAGATACCATAAGATGAATGAAACTTTAGTTTTAATCACAGGCATCTGCAGTTGAAGCAAGTTGTTACCCAATATGGTTTTAATCGCAGAAGATCTAATTAATAAAAATCGCATCTGCATCCGCAGTTTACCTCGGTAGAATTGGTTTTAATCGCAGAACATATAATTGATAAAAATCAGTTTGCTGCTACTGTTATTGGAAAACTGTTGTCGATTTGTTTTGATATAGAAGGTAGAACTGGTAAAATCTGTTTGCTGCAACTCTGTCGTGGATTTGTTTTAATCGCAGACGACAGAATTGGTAAATAATATCCTACTAGCATGTAGCGACTAAGATTTAAGCAGGTATGACAATCCATATGTTACTATTCCACAAAGACAGCAAAGAGATATTCTAGAGGTGAAGTAAATGGGGCACATTTTGAGCCTGAATACAAGCACACGCCCTGGCCAGCCAAAATGTCACCTCTCCCTACAGAATGATGCCATGCTGTGGCTCCCATATTAGCCCACTAGCCAGACGGCACAACTACAGTAATTCAAATGACCCCAGTTATGTAGTTATGGTATCTTGTATCCTATAATTACCAGTTTTATTAGATAAGCTGAGATCACAAAACATAAGCAAGGTGAGAACTGCTAGTTCTGGTATCTTGTATCCTGGCCTACCAAAATGTCACCTCTCCCTACCTGATGTTGTATGGGAACCTCTCTTACAAAAAGAAAGCCTTTCTACTCAGGTGATGAAATGAAACTAGCATATAATTTCAGGAAAACACCAGTCCAAATCAGTGGTACCTATCAAGGGGTGGAAAGGCCACACTGGACATGACTTGAGGATAAGGGATTCTAAGGTATGCAAGCTTCAGACAAAAACTAGATACAGAATCACAGATAAGGGATTCTAAGGTATGCAAGCTTCAGAGGAGAGGAACACCAAATGTACTTTGATCCACTATGCAGTAAATTGTCTTCCCATACAGCTCCCCCCTTCTTCTAGAGCTTTCTGCCCACCAACAATGAACCATGAATCTTACGGTAAAGAAGCAATAATATCAACTAGAAGCCCAACAGAGTCACATGTCCTATATATACCTCTAAATTTTGAAAGTTCCAGTTGAACTCCTTTATCTTGTCAATGTTTTCCCACTGCAGGAACAGATATAGACAATCAATAAGAGCAAGCAGAAGTGCATAACACATAGTTGTCAAAATAATGCGCAACAGTAGATAGGTATGTGCATAGACCTCGGTTCCAATGGGGAAGGCCGACAACCAAAGATCCTCCTGAACACAGCAACACACCATAGGTCAGGATGAACGAAAAGCGATACAGCAACCTGGTAAACAAGGGACGATGCATTTATGCATACTCATGAAGTGGTCAGACACTTTAAATCATATAACAGAGCATCAAAAAGCGGTTATCAGGGTCAGCGATAGCAGCATGGTCAAAGAAACTTCTGACCGACAGCTCTATCAAAACCATTCGCACACTATCTTGCAGGCCAGTGCGCGTGTAGCAGAAAATCGGCACTGCACTGATCGTCTATATCTGTTCCTAGTGGGAAAATATGATGTGATTGGGCTGGCAAAAACATGCCCTGTAAGCCTCGCGGCAAAATCACTGATCGACAAAGATCGCCTGCACGACAAAGATGCATGAGAATTGAGAAGCAGGGGCGATTACCTTGTCCTGGTTCTCTCCGAACGGAGCGGCCTCGCTGCTCTGACCCACGAGGTAGCACAGCATGCAAGACACCACACTAAGCGCCAGAGAAGCACCGAGAACGGCGAGGATGCCGTACATCCTCCCGCTCCCGCTCCCCTTGGGCTGTCCTGGCGCCGCGGTTAACGGCGACGATGCGCCGCCGCACGAGGCTCTGAGGCGGCTGATCGTGACGCGTAGCCTGCAGGCGCGCGTGGCGTGGCAGCTCGCGTCCCTGATCCTGAAGCTCTTGATGCCGCACGAGCGCTCGGGCTGAACCGTGTCCTCCGCCGTGATGTCCCTCGCCCAGTCCGAAGTCGAGGAGCCACGGGCGCACGTACGACGCCGACGTTGACTTTGTCGGAGGAGGGGTCGGCGAGGAAGGCCTAGGTGACGCCGAGGGGGGTCCTTTGGCGCCAGCTCGATGTGGCCAAAGAGCGACGCCATGGCCCGCGCCGGGAGCAGGAGCAGCGCCAGGGCCCCGCGCTGCCGGATCACGGAGGCCGCACGGTGGTACATCGCCATGGCGGGCTGGCGAGAAGGGGGCGGAGGCGGCGGCGAGGTTCTTGGCCGGAGAAGGGGAGGAGGGGAAAGGTGGGAGGAAATCTATGGGCTGGTTGCGGTGGAGAGGAGGAGGAGAGGCCGCCGGTGGCAAGGTTTGGGAGGAATACAAGGGGGAATGGGATCGGGGAGACGAGGGTGGCGGCGGTGATGTGAGAGACAAGGGGAGTGAGATCTGGATCGAGCGAGGAGAGGGGGGCTGCTAGGGTTTGGGTTGGGTTGGGTTGAGAGGGGACCTGAGAGATGTTGGATCCATCGGATGTGGACGGTCCAGATCGGCTAAGGGGTGATCCGCATGAAGAGCTCTGATTGGTTCAGAAAAATTATGATTTAGAATAGTTTCTAAGTACTAAAACTAGGAGGGTTTTGTGAAGCAACTATCATAAATATTTTGCAAAATGGCACAACTAAAATTTTCTATCAATTTAGAGCATATTTTATGGATGATAGCCAGTTTGCATGCAATTTTTTATCTTTGTAGCTATTTTTAGTCATTATTCGAGTGCCCAAAATGAGTTTTTTTGTGAAGGGCCTACCAAATAATTGTTGAAAAATTGTACCAAATCATTTTTCTAAAATACTAGGACATATTTAAACCACAATTTACCAAATTGTTGGGTGTGAGAAGTTTTGGTCCACCTCTGGTGAAAAAGACAACTTTCCGCCGATTCAGCTGGAAGCGGGTCAAATTTGAACTGCAGCTGCCTCATAGTTTGCTCTTTATTTTTTCCAAAAATCATTTCTAGGTACGTAAGTATCCATTTAATAAGAGAAACATCAAAAGTTCTCCAAGATTGAACAACTAGCTAGGAACGGTCATGCCCGCCGTTTTGACCGCATTTTGAAACGGGCATAAAAAATTCAAAAAATAAATAAAAAATTGGAAAACCTTTGCATTGTGTCATTATATGTGACCAAGTTTCCAGGAAAAATAATAAACTTGCAATACGGTAATTATTTTAAAAAATTGTTCTCAGAAATGAGCTATCATGCATGAAGATTCATTGCTTTCAAGCCAAATGATCAATCTTATGGCCACATTCATGGCATAGTTTGTTCAAATGATCTCATATTGTGCACAAGGGTGCATCTTGGAATTCCAAACAATGTTGCCTAAGGGAGTTTTCATTTTCTTTGCACGGAAAATTCATTTTCCATTTTCCGAGTGCCCGAAATGAGATTTTTTGTGAAGGAACTACCAAATAATTGTTGCAAAAATGGACCAAATCAATTTTACAAAATACTAGGACATGATTAATGCACAATTGACAAAATGGTTGGGTGTAAAAAGTTTTGATCCACCTCTGGTGATAAAGACAAATTGTTGCTGATTTAGGTGGAAGCGGGTCAAATTTGAACTGCAGCTGCCTTGTAGTTTGCTCTTTATTTTTTCCAAAAATCATTTCTAGGTACATAAGTATCTATTTAATCAGAGACACACCAAAAAAATTCCAAGATTCAACCACTAGATAGGAATGGTCAAGCCCGTTGTTTTGACCGCATTTTGAAACGGGCATAAAAAATTCAAATAAAAAATAAAAAATTGGGAAACCTTTGCATTGTGTCATTATATGTGGCCAAGTTCCCAAGAAAAATAACAAACTTGTAATACGACAATTATTTTAAAAAAGTGTTCTCAGAAACGAGCTATCACGTGTGGAGATCAATGACTTTCAAGCCAAATGATCAATCTTATGGCCACATTCATGGCATAGTTTGTTCAAATGATCTCATATTGTGCACAAGGGTGCATATTGGAATGGCAAACAATATTTCTTAAGGGAGTTTTTATTTTCTTTGCATAGAAAATTCATTTTCCATTTTTCGAATGCCCGAAATGAGTTTTTTTTGTGAAGGACCTACCATATATTTGTTGCAAAATTGGACCAAATCATTTTTATAAAATACTAGGCCATATTTGATTCACAATTGACCAAATGGTTGGGTGTCTAAAGTTTTGATCCACCTCTGGTGAAAAAGACAAATTCCTGCTGATTCAGCTGGAAGCGGGTCAAATTTGAACTGCAGCTGCCTCATAGCTTGCTCTTTATTTCTTTCCAAAAATCATTTCTAGGTACATAAGTATCTATTTAATTAGAGAAACACCAAAAAAATTCCAAGATTCACCCACTAGATAGGAACGGTCAAGCCCGTCATTTTGACCGCATTTTGAAACGGGCATAAAAAATTCAAAAAAAATCAAAAAATTGGAAAACATTCGCATTGTGTCATTATATGTGACCAAGTTTCCAGGAAAAATAATAAACTTGTAATACGGTAATTATTTTAAAAAAGTGTTCTCAGAAATGAGCTATCATGCGCGAAGATTCATGGCTTCCAAGCCAAATGATCAATCTTATGGCCACATTCATGGCATAGTTTGTTCAAAATGATCTCATATTGTGCACAAGGGTGCATCTTGGAATTCCAAACAATGTTGTCTAAGGGAGTTTTCATTTTCTTTGCACGGAAAATTCATTTTCCATTTTCCGAGTTGCAAAATTGGACCTAATCAATTTTATAAAATACTAGGCCATATTTAATGAACAATTGCCAAAATGGTTGGGTTTCAAAATTTTTGATCCACCTCTGCTGAAAAAGACAAATTCCCGTCGATTCAGCTGGAAGTGGGTCAAATTTGAACTGCAGCTACCTCATAGTTTGCTCTTTATTTTTTCCAAAAATCATTTATAGGTAAATAAGTATCTATTTAATCAGAAATACATGGTTTGATGGCGAGACATCGAGGTTTGGACGGTGGCCGAGGGCCCCAACTCTAGAGCACGTAAGCTCGCATGCCCGCCGCGTGGTCACGGTGTGACCGTGGCGTTGCCATGTGTTCTGGGTGGCCTAGGCATGTCTAGTGGGTTGGGCACTCCCCAGGTAGGTGCTAGGAAGAAAATCACAACATAAGATTCTCACAAGGAGACCGATCGATGCTCAAACATGAATAAGTAGCCAAGTGTTTGATTTGCGGTACGGGAAATGCACATGGCTAATGGGCGTGAGTTTTGGCTGAGGATGATCAGTTACTAAGAAGACCGTCTTCACAAATTTTCACCTCAAAAGGAGGAGCCTAGGTGGTACTTGATTTGCAAAGTACCACACTGGACATAAATACGAATGTTGAAGCTGGGCTCAAAATAATGAATGGATTGAGCTGGCATTTGGTGGAGGATGGTTATTTGGGCATAGGAAAGCACTGTAGAAAATCGATACCATTTGGACATGCCAAAGTGGTACTTCCTTCACAAAGTGCTGCTCTGAACAGAATAGGAAAATGAATATTTTCAAATTATTTTTGAACTAGGCAAGGAATGTTTTTGGTATATTTGATGAAGATATGATCCAAAACATTTATGAGATTTTTTTGGGAATTTTTGGAATAACAGAAATATAGGTTGCTTCACAACCTAGGGCAAAAACTACCACATGGACATGACACATAGGCAAAACTGATGAGATGGCGCCTAGTCATCACAACCCACCACAATCTACAAGGCTATGACCATCTATATTGGTCATTAACAACTAGAAATAAGGCATCGGACTAGCACTGTTTGCTTTGTGACCATTTCGTGTAAGGAAATTACGACCTTTCTGACCAAAATGGTCGCAATGGTATATGGTTTGGAGCCCCCCGAACAGCTTTTGACCAATTGGTCTTAAATGGTCATAGATCTATGACCAAATCTTCCAGGGTCACTGACAGAAGGTCACTAGTTGACATATTTCTTGTAGTGTAATTTCATTCCCCTAACTCTAGCAAGTTGTCCATCAAGAAATTCACCTAATGGAAAAGTAGTATCACGCACAGAAGTAGTTTCATCATAAGTATCATGCAAAGCAGAAGTGGCATCATCAATAACATGCAACATATCAGAATTCATAGCAGTAGCAGGTTTAGGTGTCGCAAGCTTACTCAAAATAGAAGGAGAATCGAGTGCAGAGCTAGATGGCAGTTCCTTACCTCTCCTCGTAGTTGAGGGATAAATCGTAGTTCTGTCGTCTTTCAAGTTCTTCATAGTGATCAACAGATATAAATCCCAAGTGACTCAGAGAATAGAGCTATGCTCCCCGGCAACGGCGCCAGAAATTATTCTTGATAACCCACAAGTGTAGGGGATCGCAACAGCTTTCGAGGGTAAAGTATTCAACCCAAATTTATTGATTCGACACAAGGGGAGCCAAAGAATATTCTTGAGTATTAGCAGTTGAGTTGTCAATTCAACTACACCTGGATAACTTAGTATCTGCAGCAAAGTATTTAGTAGCAAAAGTGGTATGATAATAAAGGTAACGATAGCAAAAGTAATATTTTTGGGTTTTGTAGTGATTGTAACATTAGCAACGAAAAAGTAAATAAGCGAAGAACAATATGTGAAAAGCTCATAGGCAATGGATCGGTGATGGATAATTATGCCGGATGCGATTCCTCATGTAATAGCTATAACATAGGGTGACACAGAACTAGCTCCAATTCATCAATGTAATGTAAGCATGTATTCCGTAAATAGTCATACGTGCTTATGGAAAAGAACTTGCATGACATCTTTTGTCCTACCCTCTCGTGGCAGCGGGGTCCTAGAGGAAAGTAAGGGATATTAAGGCCTCCTTTTAATAGAGAACCGGAACAAAGCATTAGCACATAGTGAATACATGAACTCCTCAAACTACGATCATCACCGAGAAGTATCCTGATTATTGTCACTTCGGGGTTGTCGGATCATAACACATAATAGGTGACTATAGACTTGCAAGATAGGATCAAGAACACACATATATTCATGAAAACATAATAGGTTCAGATCTGAAATCATGGCACTCGGGCCCTACTGACAAACATTAAGCATAGCAAAGTCATAGCAATATCAATCTCAGAACATAGTGGATACTAGGGATCAAACCCTAACAAAACTAACTTGATTACATGGTAAATCTCATCCAACCCATCACCGTCCAGCAAGCCTACGATGGAATTACTCATGCACGGCGGTGAGCATCATGAAATTGGTGATGGAGGATGGTTGATGATGACGACGGCGACGAATCCCCCTCTCCGGAGCCACGAACGGACTCCAGATCAGCCCTCCCGAGAGAGATTAGGGCTTGGCGGCGGCTCCGTATCGTAAAATGCGATGAAACTTTCTCCTATTTTTCCCCCGAACGTGAATATATGGAGTTGGAGTTGAGGTTGGTGGAGGTCCAGGGGGCCCACGAGATAGGGGGGCGCGCCCAGGGGGAGGGGGCGCGCCCCCCACCCTCGTGGACAAGGTGTGGGCCCCCTGGTCTTGATTCTTTCGCTAGTATTTTTATATTTTCCAAAAAGTGCCTCCGTGGATTTTCAGCACATTCCGAGAACTTTTCTTTTCTACACATAAAACAACATCATGACAATTCTGCCGAAAACAATGTTAGTCCAGGTTAGTTTCATTCAAATCATGCAAGTTAGAGTCCAAAACAAGGGAAAAAGTGTTTGGAAAAGTATATACGCTGGAGAAGTATCAGGCTGTATTTTGTATTTCGACCCAGGCCCCCAAATTCCTGGAAACGGCCCAGCTCCATGCCCTACTAGCCCGGCCAGGCTAACTGTGGCGATTTTGTGATCTCTTGGTTTCCGGAGCCTCAGAAGGCTCCCGGTTAATTACTCCCACGGGTTGCTCCGCGGGATACCTCGGATTGAGCTATGTGGTCGTCTTCGCTTTGCGTTCTCCATGCATGGTGATGGTGATGTGTGTGTGGGTGGCGGCAGGGCCTGTGTCCTCATCGGTACACGCGCATGTCGGATTCAAGGCTCCACAGACCCAAAAATGGTTCGAACTCTGGGGCATGTGCGAAGAACTCAACCTATCCAGCCTACTGGCTCGTCGCCCCACAGCCTAGCCCATTTGTGTGAGCAAGGAAGAAGATGAACACAGGAGTTTACCCAGGTGTGGGCCACCTTGCGGTGTAAGACCCTACCCCTGCTTTGTGGTGGATTAGCCTCACGAGTGGCTGAAGATGAACTAGTACAAGGGATGAACAACCTCGCGAGGTTGGGGGTGAGGAATGAGTCGAGCCCTTCCACGGTAGTGGCTAACCTATATTTATAGTGGCATCGGTCCTCTTCCCCCAAAACTTAGGCGGGAAGGGATCCCACATTGGCCAATTTAAAAGGGGACAAGTATTACATCTTATCCTGGCGAAAGGTGGTTTTTTCCTGCAAAGCTTCTGGTCGTGATGCAGCGGTGGGCTCAATGAAACATCCGTCTTGCCGTCCTGGCGGTCCTGGTCTTGTTGCATCGAAATGGAAACCTTTACCAGATTCCTCTGGAACCCACGCCTGTCCTTGCCTCCTTTGCACCAAAGAGGAAACTGCCTCTTCTGCGCCCGATGGCTCCCGCCTGCCTTCGTCGTCATGGCGTGTGTCATCATAGCCTCATGAGGCTGGGTACCTGCATAGAAATCTCTGCTTCTCGGGAGGCTGTCTGGGAGGCTGCTCCCTTCGGAGGTCTTGGTGTCGTCCACCTCGCGAGGCTTGGCCCCTTGCGAGGGTCTTGTCTTGATGGTCTTGGAGGTGGGCCGTACCAGGCAGTCGAAGGAGCCATGCCATGGGTCGCAGGCAGGCAAGTCTGGGTACCCTGGTTTCCAGAACGCTGACAGTAGCCCCCAGGCCCAAGGCGTGCTCGGGCTTGGCTTCGTGGCGAAGCCAAAGGGCATGGGCGAAGCGCTGTGGGCCCCAATCGCCTGCAGGCCAGGCTGACGTGTGGCGCTTGGCCGGACGCGGATGCCTTCGCTCCCCCACATTGCCTTGGCAACTGCTCGACTTGACAACTGCCTGGTGCACACACCCAAGCCATCATTGCCCTGATGTGCACTTGCCTTCTACCTCTTCTCCTCCTCGCGAACTCGCGTCTTGCTGAATTCTGCGATAGCTCCAATCCACCTTGTTGTCGTGGCTCCCAGGAAGAAGAAAGGCAAGACCCCTTCGTTCGTGGAACCCTCGTCAGGGCTGGGACCATCTCTGGGCGGTCCATGGTGATCATCCACGAGGGGCGGGATAAGGTTCGACACGCCATCGCTGCTGATTCCAACGAGTGGAAGGCGACGAAGATCTGGCCTGCCTCCCGGACCTTGTCCGACATGAAGGCCACCGAGACCCCCCTTCATCTTCATGCCCTTTTTGCCGGCCTGTTGCCACCGTTTTCTGATTTCTTCAACGTCGTGCTCTCACAGTACCAAATCAATGCGCTGCATCTGGATCCCGGACCCATCGTCCTCCTCTCCGCCTTCGCGTTTTTGTGTGAGGCATTTATGGGCATTGCTCCGTCTGTGGGCCTGCTCTGCCACCTTTTCTCACTCCAGTTGGTCGACGCCGATCAACACTCGGGGTGCGTGTCACTTTAGGCGGTGGCGGTGATCGTAGGCCATGGCATCGACTCCACGCTCCGCCCATACGCAAGGGGATTATGGAGGCAGTGGGTGCATGTAGACGCCACCATGTACAACCCCCTTCTCCTGATCCCGTCTGCCCCCGCGAAGCCAAGCTCCGGGTGGGGGCACGCAAGGCTGGTCGACCCGCGGCTTGCCCAAGCCATGACTAGGTTGGCTAACCTGAGGAAGGCGGGGGTGACGATGGTGATGGTGGTGAGGGAGTTCACCCGGCGGCGCATCGCCCCACTCCAACGCCATTCCCACCAGATGTGGGCATTCACCGGCCCCATGGATGACATGAGGCTTCAGCATCCTCGCCTTCCGTCCAGTACACTGTGTGTACTGCTTCGTCTCCTGACCGGCGAAGAACCCGCCGGGCTCCCTCCGGATGGGTTCCCTCTTTACGGTCACCCGGAGGGGGGAGCGCTCCGTCAGGGCCCTGAGGGGCCTCATGACAACCCCCTCTTGGTGACTCCCCAGCACGAAGGCCCCGAGGTGCACACTCCCGAGGTGGTCACGTGGGAGCGGGCACCACCATAAGCCCCCGAGGCATCCGCTCCCAGCCCCACGGGCGGCGGGGGAGGAGTCCCGCCCGTGGATGCAGTTGATGTCCCCGCCGTGCAGGGCTACACGCCAGCCCCCAGCACGTCTTCTTTGGATCCCGGGGCATCCCGCAAGAGGAAAGAGCTCGGGAGCCTCTGCAATCCTGCCCCAAGGACCCTGAAGAAGACCAAGTATTTCACTGTGGATGAGTAAGTACCTTGCCTTCCTCTTGACTCTTGCATATCGCGTCTTCGTCTGACTTTTGCCCTAGGACCCCTTCCATCGAGGGAGCGAGTGCGTCCTGAGCGCCACCTTTGGAGGGCACCGGCCCTGTCCCGACCTTGGGCCTCACGAGTCGGGCGGTTGCGCGTGAGGTGGTGCCTGTACCCGAGCCAAGGCCATCACTGGGGGGCGCATGCCTGCATTCCCGGCATCCTTCTTCTAGGGCGATCTGCGAAGCGCAGGGGCCATGCCAAGGGCTCCCCTGCTGATCCTTGTCGGTAGCTGGGCGCCATGCGGGAGGGCACCATCCTCAAACAGTGGGGCGAGTCCGCGTTAGGCCCCACCTCGGGCCGCAGGAGCGGGCGAGGGAGTTCCAGCCCCGGGGCTCTTGCTGGAGGTGGGCGAGTCTTCGCACGCCTCCCCAGCTGACTGGGGTGCAGAAGAAAGCCCACGCCGAGCGTTGGAGTCGGTCGATGTGTGGAGTAATAGTAGTAGATGCAGGCAGGAGTCGGTCTACTTGTCACGGGCGTGATGCCTATATTCATGATCATTGCCTTAGATATCGTCATAATTATGCACATCAATTGCTCAACAGTAATTCATTTACCCACCATAAGTTTTCTTTCAAGAGAGAAGCCTCTAGTGAAACCTATGGCTCCCGGGTCTATTTTCCATCATATATTTTCAGATCTATAAACCAAAAAACCCAAAAATACCTTGCTGCACTTTATTTATATTTACTTTAGTTTGCTCTTTTATTTATATTTTAAACGTACCTCTGTTAGATCTCACTCTTGTTCGTGACCATGAAGGGATTGACAACCCCTTTTTCATGTGGTGTGCAAGTGTTTGTTAGTTTGTGCAGGTGCATATATTGGGGACTTGCTTGTGCCTCCTACTGGATTGATACCTTGGTTCTTAACTAAGGAAAATAGTTATCTCTACTTTAATGCATCACCCTTTCCTCTTCAAGAGAAAATCAATGCAAGCTCAAGAAGTAGCCCCTACCTTACTCTAGGATGAAGACGCCAAGTCTTAAGCAAAAATTCAGGTGTATAAATAACCTGCTCCGAGCGGTGTTAAAACCTTACCAACTCTCCCCACCCACATCCACAATCGCCAGGACCTTGTCTACGATGGCTGAATAGGACAACGGCAAGGACAAGGCGTCAGTGCATACTCCTGAGGAAGTGGACTCCAACAGCAACTCCGGGTTAGGCTCGAGGCACTGGAGTGTTGCGGTTCCTCAAGGGTGTGTTTGGTTGCCCGCATTAGCCAGCCTGGCCCGGGCGGGAAGAATTTGGCCCGTTTGGTTTACTGCATTCACTGTGCGGCCCGCATCACATGAAACTTAAAGCATGTCCAGGCCTGGCCCAGGGGAAATGCACGATTCGGCAGTAGCTCGCGAGCCTGGCTCAAGCGAGGCAGGGGAGGGAAACGTGCTTCTCCCCTCGTGCAAGCAGGGGAGATGGCGCGAGCTCGCCGGCGTCGCCAAAAAATCGGCGGGAGGATTTCGGATCACCTCCCGCCGCTCCACCCCTATTTAGCCCCTCCCTCACCGCCCCAACTCCCGCCACCATTCTTCCTCCATTCGCACTTTCCCGCCAACGCGCATCGGCACCGACGAGCAGGTAAGCGGCGCATCTTCATCGGCCGGCGGTCGACGGCGTCGGAGCTCCTTCCCCGGCCGGCGTTCATCTTCCACCACCGTCCCCCCTCATCCTCAAGCTGCAGCCATGGCCTCTGTGAGTTCAATCCCCCTTTCTCTCTGTTCCTTCTAGCTAGATCTGAGCTGCAGCTAGGGTTTGATCTAGATGCATGGTTGATTAGTGGTCTAATCTGTGAGTTGATATGGTTGGTTGCTATGCTGCGGTTGCAATTTGTGGTAGGGCTAGATGTTCAAGCATGTGGTAGGCTAGATTAGTAGTAGAGTTTGAAGTTGAACCTTGTGCTTGTGTTGAATCATGCTTAGATCTGTGATTTGTAGCTATTGGTGGTCCATTTGTAGCATGTTGTTTGTTGTAGATGTATGTTCCTGCTCATAGATTGTCTGGTATGCTTAGTATGATAGTGATGAAGCATGTGCTTGCTATGATAGTGATGAACCATGTACATGTATGCTCCTGCTTTCATGGATTGTCCGGTATGTTGTGTGCTATGCTCACTGTCAATGCGTGCTACGATTGTAGGACATGACCACGCAGACGCAAGATCTTAGTCAGGCCCTTGTCGTGTCTGACAGCCAGTTTTCTCCATCGTTTGTCGAGGACTCGCATCCTATGTCCGAGATGGCACCTGATTCAGAGGTGTTCGAGTCTGATTCCCTCTATGTGCCAGTAGTGCTCGTTGAGCCAACTCCTGATGCTGCTGCTGCTGCTGCTGCCGCTGCAATCAAGCTAGCAGCAGCAAAGGCAAAGAAGGATGGTAGGTCCAACAATATGAAGTGGCAGCCGTTCATGTCCACGTTCGTGCTGAACAAGATGTGTGAGCTCATCTCTAGTGGAGTTAGGACTGACAAGGGCTTCAAGAAGGTGAACTTGCTATGCCGTATGATCATGCATGCTTTACTTCTCTTCTGCCCCATTGTTGTTTTTGTGTTACTTTGCTTGCTACTTGTGCTCCATTGATTTGCTGCTTCAACTCTTGCTCTTGTGCATTGCTAGGGCAAGTGGTATGACGTGTTCATCGGTGAGGTTCCAGGGGTTTATAGTTCATGGGAAGAAGCCAATGCACAAGTGGCATCGTATAGCAATAGCAACTATAGATGGTTCAAGACTAGGTAGGCAGCAGAACAAGCTTACTCCGCCTGGGTGCGAAAGCACGGAGGCAGCAGTGTCGACAGTGCCAAGGTTGGAGCTGTCAAAGTGGAAGCTGCTAAGGTGGATCGTCAGTTTGGCCTGAAGCTGAAGAACTTCACATCTTCGCCCAGTTCGTCACCATTGCTGTGTTATGGCATTGGTGTGCTAGGTGTGATCTTTGTGGGTAAGCTCACCAACTAGGGTACAAGGTAAGCACAACATGTACGCCGTATGCAACCAAACGCCATGTTCATGTGCCGCTAGGGCCAATGCAGCCAACCAAACAAAGTGCAGTTGGGTATTACCTAATGTAGGGACTAGGGATGCAGGCACCCAAACAAGTTGCATATGGCGTATTAGGACCTATTTTTCCTCAACCAGGCTGGGTTGAGAAGGGTATGCAATGCGACTACTGTTCCAAACTGGAACCAAACACGCCCCAAGGGAGCACGGTGACATGTTAA
>NC_041393.1:45556624-45558476 GCF_002162155.2 Triticum dicoccoides
ATGGTGAGAATGACCATACGGTTGCCCCTGTGTTCCACGTTAACATGGATATGCAGAGGTCGAATGGGGCGGAGTTGAACCTGGCTAGGCAGAGGGCGACCATGCGCTCAAGGTGGATCTTCGTCAGCTTGCTCTTCTCGGTGTAGATCTTTTGCATCGGAGGACTCTTCCATGAGCTCAAAAACATGTGGGGACTGATGGGGCGCCTCAGCGACACCTGCCTCCAGAACAACCGGTTCCACCTCGAGTTTGAGCGCTAGGGGGATCCCCGGTTCATCCTTAACAATGGTCCATGGACCCACAAGGGGATGCTTTCCTATGGCAGCCACCGCCCTATATTAGCCTCACCATGGAAGAGGAGGGCAGGAGGGCGACGACTAAAGACGACCATGGCAACGACGGCGGTCTAGTTTTTTTAGTTTCAAGTTTAGTTTGAATGTGTGGCCGTGAGACTTTGTGGACGTTTAAGTTTTAATGTAATATATATTGTTTTAGTTATTTGCAATGTTATTTTGGGTCGAAATTTAAAAGTCTAAAATGTGGAGACAAGTCTTAAATGCGGCAGACGGTTGGGCAAACTGATGACCGGACGGTCGCTTTCGGACGTTGTTGTTCGGTTTCTGACACAAATGAACACAACTGGACAAATCAAACATTACGCCAACTCCAACGCATGACCTCAAATCGTCCGACTTCATAAACTTGTGGCAAAACTTGGCCCAACCGACATACCCAAATGGACAACTTGCACTGGCGTCCGTTTATTGACTGACCCAACCCTAAATCTGGAGAAAATTTAAGCCACAAATGCGTCCGAAACGGGCAAAAGTAAACGCTCTCGTCGCCCGATGTGTCCGCCCATGTCCGCCCTGGGTCCACAAAACAGCGACCACACCCTCTCGTCTGGGTCCCCGCTGCAGGCGCCATCGAGCAGGCTGCCGTTGCACACGTCGCCGCATCTCGTCCCCGCGCACGTTGTCGCATCACATCCCGCCACCGCCATCACCGTCCTGGCCTGAGGAACATGAGCGCGGGCATGGCTTGGTAGTCTGGCCGGTTGCCGAGATAGGATTGTGTACTCCAGCTCTCTAAGGCGGGCGTAGCTGTCGTGGAACGGGAAGATGCGCCCCAAGTGGTTTAGCGGGTCACCGCCGAGGGCGATGAGCATGTCCGTGTGGCGGCTTCGAGGCGCGCCTCGATGTCGGTGCAGAGGCGGATGAGGCCGCCCCTCATCCTCGCAGGCTCGGGCCCCAGCACGACCATGTCGATAGCGGGGCTCAACGTAACACACGGGGCGAGGAGCGTGGTGAACAGTGTGTCAGCCTCGGGGAACAGGCTCAGCTACGACAACTTGGAGAGGTTGGCGTGGATGTAGGCGATCTTTTTCACCAGGGCGGCGACCTCCTTGCTCTACACCTCTATCTGGGCGTTGTGCTTATGTGGTAAGGTCGACACTGACGTCCAAAGCTCGGAGAAACTGTCCATGTTGGGCAGCAGCCATGCCTCGATGACCCAGAGGTCGAGGTCGATCCCCGTATAGAAGCACCGGCTTGGCCGACGAGGGCGACTCGTTACCGCCCAACGACGACATCGATGACGACACGGACTGGGGAGTGCAGCGTGCCACTGTGCTTGAGAGGTGACCGGAGACGCAAGAGTTGCCGGTTCGGTCCCCGCCGTGGCCAAGGAAGGGCAATATAAGAGTTGCCCATACCGAGGGGCTCCCTGGACTCCGCCTCCATTGTGTTCAACGAGTCGACGCGCCCGCCCAGTGCTAACTCTAGCTCGTCCTTCTCCGTCGCCACCCCTGCTGCCACCCGCCCAACATCCCGCCCACTCATGCACGTTGGGT
>NC_041393.1:45558978-45617978 GCF_002162155.2 Triticum dicoccoides
ATGTCCGCGTCCGTTTTGGGATCTAGTCGTTGGAGTTAGCCTAAATCGGCGTCATTATTTTTTTAACGGAAAATCTTCTGATTTATTCATCTTCAATCATTATAGTACAATGAACACCAGAAAAAATAAAAATTACATCCAAGTCCTAAAACACGCCATTATGCTAACTTGACGATGTGGAGTACAGGATGAGCAACACCGCACCTGAAATGTTGATTGATGTGAGTGTACACTGGCGTGTCGTCTAGCCAAAAGCCAAGCATGAGAGCAACTCCAATGGGGCGACCCATTTCGTCTGCCGCCGTCCGTCTGGGTCCGCGCGAACGAAAGAGGAGGCCCAACGCGCCGACCCAAACCCAAATCGAGTCCGCTTCACGTCCGCGCTGAAGCATTTGCGGTCCAAATTTGCGCCCCAAATGTGTCAGCGCGGACGCGGAACGGACGCCACGCCCGCCTTCTCGGTGTCCGCTGCGGCCCCACCCGGCGATCGTCCAACTGCCTGCGGTCAGCCTGTTCAGCTTAATTTATGACCATGGGCCCATGCGTCAGCGGCGGCGATTGATACGTCTCCGTCGTATAACTTTTGATTGTTTCATGCCAATATTATACAACTTTCACATATTTTTGGCAACCTTTTATATGATTTATTAGACTAACCTATTGATCCAGTGCCTAGTGCCAATTCATGTTTTTGCATCATTTTGTATAATAGAAAATCCATATCAAATAAAGTTCAAACGTGATAAAAATTTACGGAGAATTATTTTGGAATTTATGTGATTTTTGGGAGGTGGAATCAATGCAAACGGGGGCCCACAGAGCCCACAACCCACCAGAGCGCGCCACGGGCCCCAGGCGCGTCCTGGTGTCTTGTGCCCTCCTCGAACATCGTTGGAGCCCTTCTTGTGGTGCAAGAAATATAGTTTATGGAAAAAAATCGTGTAAAAATTTCAGCGCAATCGGAGTTACGGATCTCCGAAAATTTAAGAAACCGTGAAGGGCCAGATCTGGGGGACGCGAAACAGAAGAGAACAGAGAGGGAGACCCAATCTTGGAGGGGCTCCTGCCCCTCCGCAGCCATGGAGGCCATGGAAAAGAGGGGGAACTCTCCTCCCATCTAGGGAGAGGCCAAGGAAGAAGAAGAAGGAGGGGTGGCTCTCTCCCCCTCTCTCCTGGTGGCGCCGGAACGCCGACGGGGCTAGGATCGTGACAGCGATCTACATCAACAATCTTGCTACCGTCAACACTAACTTTCCCCCCCTCTATGCAGCGGTGTAACACCCCTTCTCCTTGATGTAGTCTCTACTTAAACATGGTGCTCAACTCCGTATATTATTTCACAATGATATGTGGCTATCCTATGATGTTTGAGTAGATCCGTTTTGTCCCGTGGGTTAATCGTTATCTTGGTTGGTATGATTGTATATTTTATTTATGTTGCTGTCCTACAGTGCCCTTCGTCTCGCGCAAACGTGAGGGCCCCCCGCTGTAGGGTGTTGCAATACGTTCATGATTCGCTTATGGTGGGTTGCGAGAGTGACAGAAGCTTAAACCCGAGTAGGTGGGTTGTTGCATATGGGATAAAGAGGACTTGATGCTTAATGCTATGGCTGGGTTTCACGACCTTAATGATCTTTAGTAGTTGCGGATGCTTCCTAGAGTTCCAATCATAAGTGCATATGATCCAAGTAGAGAAACTATGTTAGCTCATGCCTCTCCCTCATATAGAATTGCAAGAATGATTATCAGTACTTGTTATCGATTGCCTAGGGACAAATGACTTTCTTGTTGACAAAAGCTATCCACTTTTATTTCCTTGCTTATTATTCGTAGTTTTATTCTCGCAAAGTACTCATAGTTTTATTCTTGCAAAATAGTTTCATACTTGTTCTAGGTAAAGCAAACATCAAGTGTGCGTAGAGTTGTATCGGTGGTCGATAGAACTTGAGGGAATATTTGTTCTACCTTTAGCTCCTCGTTGGGTTCGACACTCTTATTTATCAAAGAATGCTACAGACGATCCCCTATACTTGTGGGTTATCAGCGGTCGTACTTTTTTAAGTCAACAGTGCGGCAGGGCCATTCTCATTTGCTTCCAGCCAGCCCCCATCCCCATCTAGCCACACTCTGCTCCCCCATCGGCGGCAAACCCTAGCCATCCCAGCGAAGCTAGATGGGGCTCTTCTCCGGCCGGCAGCAGCAAGTCGAAGGGCAAGGCCCTCGCCATTCCTTTTCCCTCTGAGTTCCTCCCGCCTCCGCCGGCGCTAGCTCGCCGGCCGAGTGATGACCCACAAGTATAGGGGATCAATTTTAGTCCTTTCGGTAAGTAAGAGTGTCAAACCCAACGAGGAGCAGAAGGAAATGACAAGCGGTTTTCACCAAGGTAATGTTTGCAAGCACTGACAATATAAGTAACGAGTAGTTTGATAACAAGATAATTTATAACGAGCAAGTAACGGTAACGATAACAGAACTGCAGCAAGGTATGCCAATCCTTTTGAGGCAAAGGACAACCCAAAATGGTCTCTTATGATAAGAAAAGTGTTCTTGAGGGTACACGTGAATTCATCTAGTCACTTTCATCATGTTGGTTTGATTTGTGTTCGCTACTTTGATAATTTGATATGTGGGTGGACCGGTGCTTAGGTGCTTCTCTTGCTTGAACAAACCCCCTACTTATTATTAACCCCTCACAAGCATCCACAACTACGAGAAAAGTATTAATGATAAATTCTAACCATAGCATTAAACTTTTGGATCCAAATCATCCCCTTATGGAATAGCGCGTAAACTAGGGTTTAAGCTTCTGTCACTCTCGCAACCCATCATCTAATAACTACTCCATTATGCATTCCCTTAGGCCCAAGTATGGTGAAGTGTCACGTAGTCGACGCTCACATGAGACCACTAAGGGAATCACAACATACATATTATCAAAATATCAAAAACATATCAAGTTCACATGATTACTTGCAACAAGATTTCTCCCGTGACCTCAAGAACAAAAGTAACTACTCACAAATGATAATCATTCTCAAGATCAGAGGGGTATTAAATAGCATAATGGATCTGAACATATAATCTTCCACCAAATAAACCAAATAGTAATCAACTACAAGATGTAATCAACACTACTAGTCACCCACAAGCACCAATCTATAGTTCTGGTACAAAGATTGAACACAAGAGATGAACTAGGGTTTGAGAGGAGATGGTGATGTTCAAGATGTTGATGGAGATTGCCCTCCCCAAGATGGGAGAGTTGTTGGTGATGATGATGGCGATGATTTCCCCCTCCGGGAGGGAAGTTCCCCCGGCGGAATCGCTCCGACCGAGGGCAAAAGTGCTCCTGCCCAAGTTCCGCCTCGAGATGATGGTGCTTCATCCCGAAAGTTCTCCCCTTAATTTTTTCTCTAGGTCAAAATGACTTAAATACCAGAAGAGGGGCACCGGAGGTAGGCTGGGCTGAGCACAACCCACCAGGGCGCACCCTGGTGTCTTGTGCTCACCAGGTGGCCCCCTTTGGTAGTTATTCGCTCCATTATTTCTTATTTATTCCATAAAAATTCCTCTTGAAGTTTCAGCTCATTTGGAATTGTGCAGAATAGGTGGTCTGCCATAGCTTTTTCAGGTCCAGATTTCCAGCTGCCAGAATTCTCCCTGTTTTGTGAACCTTGCATATTATGAGAGAAAAAGCATTAGAATTACTCCAAAAAGCAATATTATGCATAACAACAGTATAAATAATAGTAGGTAAACATGATACAAAATGGATGTATCAACTCCCCCAAGCTTAGATCTGGCTTGAGCGAAACCGAAATCGAAAAACATGTCCATATGCTTAGAGAGAGAGGTGTCGATAAAAACAAAATACGGACATAGAAGCATCATGTAAATTATTATAACAGCAACAAACTTTAACATAAAACTTTTATCATAGAACTTTTATTATAGACTTCTCATGAACAAGTAACAATTCATCACAACATCGAAGTATAAAGCATAAACTCTATTGAAAACCAACAAACTATGTTCTTAGTCAACTTTGCAACTAAAATTCATCATCATCTTTTCACGAAGGGTCACGTGTCGGAGCCTTTTTTGGCAAGTCCACATACTCAACCATCATATAGTCTTCTATGATTGCTAACACTCACCGCATACACATGAGCAAAACGTTTCAACCAGACACATAGAAAGATATGGGCTTATAGTTTTGCCTCCCAACATACTCACCTTGAGGGTGATGTCAACAATAATAACTCATGCTACTCATATCCAACTGGATATATGTGCCTAGATCTTTCCTCCACATGATGCTTGCCAAAAGAGAAAAAAAAGAATAGAGAGAAAACTTTGACTCTTGCATGAAAGTAAATACATAAAAGTAAAACATAGGCCCTTCGCAGAGGGGAGCAGAGGTTGTCATGCGCTTTTTGGTTGTATGCTCAATCCCTTAGTGCAAAAGAACGTCACATTATATTGCCCCTTGTGATAGCAACCTTTATTATGCAGTCTGTCGCTTTTATTCTTTGCCATCACAAGTTCGTACACCGCTCAATTTCCTCTTACACTAAATGATCTAACACTTTTAGAAGCAATTTTTTATTGCCTTATTGCACCGATGACAACTTACTTGAAGGATCTTACTCAGTCCTTAGGTAGGTATGGTGGAATCTTGAAAATAAGATTTGGGTTTAAGGGTTTTTGGATGCACAAGTAGTATCTCTACTTGGTGAGGATTTTTTTGGCTAGCAAAGATAGGGGGCAATCACCACATGTTGAAGGATCCATATCAATATAACTTCTGTATGAATGTGAACAAACATAAATCATTATGTTGTCTTCCTTGTCCAACGTCAACAATTTTGGCATATAATATTTTGATGGGGCTCACAATCACAAAAGATTTCCAAGATAGTGTATTTGCATATGAATCTTCTCTTCCCTTATTAATTCTTTCATGAATTGCATCATTGACCAATGATATGTTTGTCAATCTCCAATAAAATTTTCTACTTATACTTTTGCTTATGTGGTGTCATTACTTACCATAATATTAGCATATGATGCTTTTTATTTGTTTCCTTTCTTTTTATTGAAACATGAAAGTAAAGAAAGCAAAACTCAAACTAAACTTTATTACAAGGATATATCACCAAGCAAACTTTCAAAAAGAAAGGATTGAACTAAACGTTTATTCATCTAAAGAAAAAAGATAACTATGGATCGAACTAAGGTAAATAAAGGCAAAAGATAGTGGAGGTGATACAATACTGGGGCACCTCCCCCAAGCTTGCCACAAGCCAAGGGGAGTCCGCATACCTGATAATACATTTTCTTTGGGTGGTGAAGGAGGTGGTGGTGATGAAGTGGTGGCGATCTTGTCCTCGGGTTTCCATGGCAGGGGCTCACCATTATAAGAGGAGGAGTGAGTTTCTCAGGTCATTATAAAAGGAGGCCGAACTCATACCTTTAAACCTTGCCTCATATTCAAAGACTTTGTTTTGAAGGTCCTAGATCTGGCTCTGGAGGAAGTTGATTTGCTCATTGAAGGAGAAGACGATGTCCTTCATGGACTTGCCATCCACCTTGAGATCACGGGTGCAGTCCGCGATCATGAGGTGATTGGCATTGAGTCCACGTTCCACCATCCCCTTGCACCGGAAGACTTCCTGCTCCATAGCTTCAAGCCTAGCCTCCACGGATCCAGTCCCCTTGGGGCCTTGCACATCGCGGATGTGGAGCACCCCCTCACACATCTGGATAGCTTGAGGGTGCTGCATCACCTCCCGCAAATATGGGTTCAATACGTTCTCGAAGAACTTGTCCTTGGAGGAGCTTGAAGCAGCCATGGTCAATTAGATCTGTCAGAAAGCAGCAAGAAAAGAAAAAACAGAAGATTTCTCGGCGATACGGAGGCCAATAGGTTCGGGGGGTATATAAAGATTTTTTATCTTCGGAAAGAAGGAAACGGAATAAAAACAGAGTTCGGAAGGTACCCGAGGTGGGCACAACTCACCTGGGAGCGCCTGGCAAGCCAGGCACGCCGTGTTGTGATCTATAAGCCCAAAGTGCATCATCTAATTTCTTAGACCAATTCTTCGGGGACCTATTGACAGTCTTTTGTAGAATTCATTTTATTTCCTATTGCTAAGTTCAACCTGACCACTAGACTGAGGATGATAGGGTGATACAAATTCTATGGTTAATATCATACTTGGCAAGCATTTTACGGAAAGCACCACGGCTAAAGTGTGAACCACCATCGGTCATTAAATATATAGGGACTCCAAACATTGGGAAAATAACTTCCTTAAACATCTTAATAGAGGTGTTGTGATCAGCACTACTAGTTGGAATAACTTCTACCCACTTAGTAACATAATCAACAGGAACAAAAAAAACAGTATACCCATTAGAGGAAGGAAAAGGTCCCATGAAATCAAATCCCCAAACATCAAATGGTTCAACAGCAAGTGAATAATTCATAGACATTTCTTGATGCTTACCGATATTACCTATTCTTTGACATTCATCACAAGATAAAACAAACTTACATGCATCCTTGAAGAGAGTAGGCCAATAAAACCTAGATTGCAATACCTTGTGAGAAGTTCTATCTCTTGCATGATGTCCTCCATAAGCTTCGGAGTGACATGATACGTCTCCAACATATCTACAATTTTTTATTGTTCCATGCTATTATATTATCTGTTCTGGATGTTTTATGGGCTTTATTATGCACTTTTATATTATTTTTGGGACTAACCTATTAACTGGAGGCCCAGTGCAAATTGTTGTTTTTTGCCTATTTCAGTGTTTCACAGAAAAGGAATATCAAACGGAATACAAACGGAATGAAACCTTCGAGAGAATCTTTTGGAACAAACGCAATCCAGGAGACTTGGAGTGGACGTCAAGGAAGCAACAAGGTGGCCACGAGGTAGGAGGGCACGCCCAGGGGGGTAGGCACGCCCCCCACCCTCGTGGGCCTCTCGTGGCTCCACCGACCTACTTCTTTCACATATATATACTCATATACCCTGAAAACATCCAGGAGCACCACGAAACCCTATTTCCACCGCCGCAACCTTCTGTACCCGTGAGATCCCATCTTGGGGCCTTTTCCGGCGCTCCGTCGGAGGGGGAATCGATCATGGAGGGCTTCTACATCAACACCATAGCCTCTCTGATGATGTGTGAGTAGTTTACCACACACCTTCGGGTCCATACTTATTAGCTAGATGGCTTCTTCTCTCTCTTTGATTCTCAATACAAAGTTCTCCTCGATCTTCTTGGAGATCTATTCGATGTAATACTTTTTGCGGTGTGTTTGCCGAGATCCAGTGAATTGTGGGTTTATGATCAAGATTATCAATGAACAATATTTGATTCTTCTCTAAATTCTTATATGTATGATTTTATATCTTTGCAAGTATCTTCAAATTATCAATTTGGTTTGGCCTACTAGATTGATATTTCTTGCAATGGGAGAAGTGCTTAGCTTTGGGTTCAATCTTGCGGTGTCCTTTCCCAGTGACAGCAGGGGCAGCAAGGCACGTATTGTATTGTTTCCATCGAGGATAAAAATATGGGGTTTATATCATATTTCTTGAGTTTATTCCTCTGCATCATGTCATCTTGCTTAATGCGTTACTCTATTCTTATGAACTTAGTGCTCTAGATGCATGCTGGATAGTGGTCGATGTGTGGAGTAATAGTAGTAGATGCAGAATCATTTCGATCTACTTGTCACGGACATGATGCCTATATACATGATCATGCCTAGATATTCTCATAACTATGCGCTTTTCTATCAATTGCTCGGTAGTAATTTGTTCACCCACCGTAAGATATGCTATCTTTAGAGAAGCCACTAGTGAAACATATGGCTCCCGTGTCTCTTTTCCATCGTATATATATCTTTTATTTACATTGCATCTCGTTTACTATTTTGCAATCTTTACTTTTCAATCGATACAACAAAAATACCAAAATTATTTATCTTATTATCTCTATCATATCTCAATTTTGCAAGTGGCCGTGAAGGGATTGACAACCCCTTTATCGCATTGGTTGCAAGGTTCTTATTTGTTTGTGTAGGTACAAGGCGACTTGCGTGTAACCTCCTACTGGATTGATACCTTGGTTCTCAAAAACTGAGGGAAATACTTAAGCTACTTTGTTGCATCATCATTTCCTCTTGAAGGGAAAACCAACACATGCTAAAGAGGTAGCAAGAAGGATTTCTGGCGCCGTTGCCGGGGAGGCTTATGCCAAGTCAAGTCAAGATTTGATCTCTCGACAACTCACCGATTTCTGGCATCGTTGCCGGAAAGATCTACGCACAAGTCAAGATATACCAAGTACCCATCACAAACTCTTATCACTCGCATTACATTATTTGCCATTTGCCTCTCGTTTTCCTCTCCCCTACTTCTAAAACGATTTTCGAAAACCTTTGCCTTTTCTTCGCCCTCCTTTCGTTCGATCTTGTGTTACCATGTGCCTTCTTTTTGCTTGCATATTCGCTTGCTAAAAGTTTATGGATCCTCATTCCCTTGCTAATCTTTTTAAGAGATCCAATTATGATGAACCAATTTCTAGTGATTTGAATGCACTAGATTATCTTTATGAGGTTTTGCTTGAAATTCGTGAATCTGAAAATTGTGAAGAAGAAATTTATGAAGAGATTCACAATAGCTCCTTGAATAAAAAGCATGATTGCAATGATTTTACTATAAATTCTCTTGATGTAAATTGTGCTAATAATATGAAAAACCATAAGCTTGGGGATGCTAGTTTTGCTATGTCTATTGCTTGTTGCAATGATCATGATTGGGGTGATTCTTCTTATGATCTTGAAATTTTATTTAAGCCCCATGATGAATATGAGATTGATAATAGTGTTTGCAATAATATTGAAAGTGGGTTTGGAAGAGTGTCAACATTAGATCCCACATATTTGGAGAATGTTCAATCTTGTGAAATTTTTGATAAAAGTGGGTTTGGAGAGGTCATGACTTTAGTTAATGTTAATCCCACTATTTCGGAAGAGTGTCAACTTTGCATGCATGTGGATCATGTTGAAAATATTTTATGTGATAGCTATTTTGTTGAATTTGCTTATGATCCCACGTGTAATTATTATGAGAGAGGAAAATATGGTTGTAGAAATCTTCATGTTACAAAAGTACCTCTCGTTATGTTGAGATTGGTATTGTTTCTTTCTTCTTCCTTGCACATGGAGGTTTTTGCTTGTCTTGATAATTTGTTTGCCTATAAGATGCCTATGCATAGGAAGTATGTTAGAATTAGATGTGTTTTCACATGTTTTATGATGCTCTCTTTGTGTTTCAATTACTATCTTTCATGTGAGCATCTTCGAAATTATCCTTGCCTAGCTAGGGGCGTTAAACGATAGCGCTTGTTGGGAGGCAACCCAATTTTTTTTGTTCTTTACTTTTTGTTCATGTTTAGTAATAAATAATTCATCTAGCCTCTGGTTATATGTGGTTTTGTGTTTTAATTAGTGTTTGTGCCAAGTAAAACCTTTAGGATAACCTACGGTGATAGTTAATTTGATCTTGCTGAAAAACAGAAACTTTTGCATGCACGATATTAGTTTTCATAAATCACAGAAACGTGCTTTTCAGTTGATTCTTTTCTCAGAAGATTAATAAACAAATTACCTAGGACTTCCTAATTTGGTAGAAATTTTGTGGTTCTAGAAGAATTCGAGAGTTACAGATTTCTACACACTGTTCTGTTTTTCGACTGATTCTGTTTTTCGTGTGTTGTTTGCTTATTTTGATGAATCTATGGCTAGTATCGGGGGTATGAACCATAGAGAAGTTTTAATACATTAGGTTTAACACCAATATAAATAAAGAATGAGTTCATTACAGTACCTTAAAGTGGTGGTTTGTTTTCTTGCACTAACGGAGGTCATGAGATTTTCTGTTGAGTTTTGTGTTGTGAAGTTTTCAAGTTTTGGGTAAAGATTTGATGGATTTTGGAATAAGGAGTGGCAAGAGCCTAAGCTTGGGGATGAACAAGGCACACCAAGGTAAAATTCAAGGACAACCAAAAGCCTAAGCTTGGGGATGCCCCGGAAGGCATCCCCTCTTTCGTCTTCGTCTATCGGTAACTTTACTTGAGGCTATATTTTTATTCACCACATGATATGTGTTTTGCTTGGAGCGTCTTGTATGATTTGAGTCTTTGCTTTTTAGTTTATCACAATCATCTTTGCTGTACACACCTTTTGGAGAGACACACATGAATCAGAATTTATTAGAATACTCTATGTGCTTCACTTATATCTTTTGAGCTAGACAATTTTGCTCTACTGCTTCACTTATACCTTTTTAGAGCATGGTGGTGGTTTTATTTTGTAGAAATTATTGATCTCTAATGCTTCACTTATATTATTTTGAGAGTCTTTTAGAACAGCATGTTAATTTGCTTTGGTTATAAAATTAGTCCTAATATGATGGGCATCCAAGTTGGGTAAAATAAAAACTTTCATATGGAGTGCATTAAACACTATGATAAATTTGATACTTGATAATTATTTTGAGATATAAATGTGGTAGTTTTAGAGTCATGCTAGTTGGGTAATTATGAAATTGAGAAATACTTGTGTTAAAGTTGGCAAGTCCCGTAGCATGCACGTATGGTGAATGTTGTGTGGCAAGTTTGAAGGATGGGGTGTTCTTTGATTGCCTTCCTTATAAGTGGAGGTCGGGATCGTGCGATGGTTAACTCCTACAAACCCTTCCCTAGGAGCATGCGTAGTAGTACTTTGCTTCGAGGGCTATTAAACTTTTGCAATAAGCATATGAGTTCTTTATGACTAATGTGTCTATGGATTATACACACTCTTACCCTTCCGCAATTTGCTAGCTTCTATGGTATCATGCATTGCCCTTTCTCACCTTGAGAGTTGGTGCAAACATCGCCGATGCATCCAAACCCCGTGATACGATACGCTCTATCATACATAAACCTCCTTATATCTTCCTCAAAACAACCATCATACCTACCTATTATGGCATTTCCATAGTCATTTCGAGTTTTATTGCCATGCAACTTTTCACCGTTCCGTTTATTATGATATGCTCCATCATTGTCATATTGCTTTGCATGATCATGTAGTTGACATCGTATAAGCCACCTTTATATTTCTTTCATACATGTCGCTCTCGATTCATTGCATATCCGGTACACCGCCGGAGGCATTGACATAGAGTCATATTTTGTCCTAAGTATCATCTATTATATACTTAAAACAAGAGTCAAACAAGCCATCACGTTCGTCCACATATATTAAATTACCTCAATCGTCAATTTTATAGATTAATGGTTAAGATTTAAAAAAGCAGCATTACATACAAAAAAAGTTACATACAAACAAATAAGCATGTCACGTAAAAATAGATTGACACGTCTGTCCTTGAATCATATATTTTTGTATTAAAATAGTCTATCCAAGAGAATCACACCTGAACGTGCATAGCATTGGAAAGTACAGCCGCTAGCTCCCTTAGAACAAGACTCGGTTGTCAAAGAGCTAAAAAAAGCACCGCTCCCATACAAGGGAATGTGAGCGGCCAAAGAAAAAAGAAAAGAGTCCGATCACAATACTACTGATGATGTCATCTATGATTTGGGGGAAAATATTGGGATATGGTTTTAGCAAATTAATCAATTCAGGCTCCTTTTTACAGATAATCTCTGGATAACTACACTAGCACTCCACGTTATCATAACAAACTTTCTCTACCCATGACAAAAATCTTTCTTTATCCAATTAGAAACCTAAAAAAAATGTTCATTGTGTACGTACATGATCACATCCTTTCTCCACCCATGTGTACGTCGATGCGATGAGTGTGGGACAAACAAATTGGCAATATACTTTTGTTTAGTAGTATAAAAAGTATGCCTATAATAGTATGTTAGCGGCGCTAAATCATGAATGGACAGCCGAGACCCAAAATACATGTATATCTATATAAGGGCAAAAATATATTTCTATCCTCGCAAGTTTTTTTAAAATGAATTATGAAGTGTGTTTTAGTTACAATGGTTGACTATATGGTAATGGTGAAAAATATATGAAAAGGTTGTGTGAGAAAACGTAATTCTATGAAGTTATGAGAAATCTATACCAATAATTATATAACCTTAGAGGAAGTGCAATAATGCTTTTTTTAGCATCAGTACAAACACAAGCGCTCATATAAACGCGCATACACTCACCCCTATGAACGCACACACGGACACCATACCCCTATGAGCATCTCGGAGAGACTGAGCCGGCATATTATCTCACCAGGATTTGAACCCTGATGGGTTGGGGATACAACTATCCACTTAACCATCTCAACCACATGTTGGTTCGTTGAAGTCCAATAATGCTGAGATGTACATCTTGCCCATATTTTTATATTATACCTGATGTAAACTAATCAAATTAAAGAAGATCGGAAAAGAAAAAAAATCAAATATAACAATGTATAGCAAATCCAGATGCGCAAATATGTCTGCCATCTTATGGTTATCACTTAAAATAAGAGTATGACAAGCTACTATACAAATAGACTAAATTATGTCTACCATCAATTACGTGGGGTAAAGATTTAAAAGTCTAATACTTAGTACAACAATGTTGATGTTGAATCAATCATAAGCAAAATATTCTATCTGGCTAGAAAATATATTGGCATCAGGGTTACATCATCAGGTCAATATTGAATCAAACTGACCATTGCGACCATTGCAACATTGATATGCCATTGTTCCTCTACCGGCAAAGCGGCCATGATGCCGCGAGCATGGCAGCGACACCCCCAGGGCTCCGCGTCTTGGCAGTTTGTCCTTCGGACTGGCAGGGCATCTACCATAACATCTCTGATAGGTGAGATATTCAACAGCTTGCGCAGCAGCCAAATTACGATCGCAAGAGTTACAGCTCCATGACAAATTCACGAGCCGACGTTTATGCAAACAAAGAGACAAGAAAGAGGCAAACAAAGAGACGACTAAAAGAAGTACTTCTATGTCACAGGTGCTTAAGCTTACAGCTAGCTAGCAAGCTTAGTGGGTACTGCTCTGCTCCAGGAAATCGAATGTGATTATCAATTTCATACTTACGTGACCAAACAATGGGTTCTCAATACAGGAAAAATCAAACTTGGCAACTTGATTATGCCCTCCTAAATAATTTGAAGTTAACCATTGATAATATGATGCCTTGTTGTCCATCCTTTCTACCACACTGCAGTTGTAAATATAGTAACAGAGATAGACTGATGGCGATGACATGTGAACAAACAAATAACGGACTGACGAGTGAACATATAGATTCTACATATGTGTACTCTTTCTTTATAGTGGAAGTATGTCTCCAATTTAAGTGATGAAAGCAGCTACCACAATTCTTCGACAAATAACCAAAACCTGCAAGAGTATTGGCTACAATTATTTTTTACAAATGGGTTTCACTGTATATTTTCAATAAAATTATGTAATTTTGCAAGTCTAACATCCTATACAAACATATATTGGGTACAATTATTTTCCACAAACAGGTTTCCACACACTGTGTATCGTCAATAATATTATGTAATTTTCCAAGTCTACCATCCTATGCAAACATCTCAATACTAATTTAGGTATAAAATACATTTTAAGAAATCTAGCCGCGCAAATGCGCGGGTCACACCGCTTGTTGAGTTGTAATTCTTGAGTTGTAAATAAATAGAAGTGTGATGATTTCCATTATTAGATCATTGTCCCATGTGAGGAAAGGATGATGGATACTATGATTCCCCCATAAGAAAAAAGGGGGAAAAAGAAGCCAAAGAAGCCCAAATAAAAAAATAAGAGAAAAAGAGAGAAGGGACAATGTTACTATCCTTTTTCCACACTTGTGCTTCAAAATAGCACCATGATCTTCATTATAGAGAGTTTCTTATTTTGTCACTTTCATATACTAGTGGAAATTTTCCATTATAGAACTTGGCTTGTATATTCAAATGATGGGCTTCCTCAAAATGCCCTAGGTCTTCCAGAGCAGGCAAGTTGGATGCACACCCACTTAGTTTCTTTTTGATGAGCTTTCATACATTTATAGCTCTAGTGCATCCGTTGCATGGCAATCCCTACTCCTCGTATTGACATCAATTGATGGGCATCTCCATAGCCCGTTGATTAGCCGCGTCAATGTGAGACTTTCTCCTTTTTTGTTTTCTCACATAATCCCTATCATCATACTCTACTCCACCCATAGTGCTATGTCCATGGCTTACGTTCATGTATTGCGTGAGGGTTGAAAAGGATGAAGCGCGTTAAAAAGTATGAGCCAATTGCTTGGCTGAAACCGGGGTTGTGCATGATGGGAGCATTTTGTGTGAAGAAAATGAAGCATGGCCAAACTATATGATTTTGTAGGGATAAGCTTTCTTTGGCTATTTTATTTTGATAAGACATAAACTTCTTGGTTAGCATGCTTAAAGTATTACTATTTTATGTCAATATTAAACTTTTATCTTGAATCTTTTGGATCTGAACATCCGTGCCACAATAAAGAGAATTACATTGAAAATTATGTCAGGTAGTATTCCACATAAAAAATTCTGTTTTTACCATTTACCTACTCGAGGACGAGTAGGAATTAAGCTTGGGGATGCTTGATACCTCTCCAACGTATCTATAATTTTGCTTGTTCCATGCTATTACGTTATCTGTTCTGGATGTTTAATAGGCTTTATTATGCACTTCTATATTATTTTTGGGACTAACCTATTAACCGGAGGCCCAGTGCAAATTGCTATTTTTTTTGCCTATTTCAGTGTTTCACAGAAAAGGAATATCAAACGGAGTCCAAACGGAATGAAACCTTCGGGAGAATCATTTTTGGAACAAACGCAATCCAGGAGACTTGGAGTGGACGTCAAGGAAGCAACAAGGTGGCCACGAGGTAGGAGGGCGCGCCCAGGGGGGTAGGCGCGCCCCCCACCCTCATGAGCCCTCGTGGCTCCACCGACCTACTTCTTTCGCCTATATATACTAATATACCCTGAAAACATCCAGGAGCACCACGAAACCCTATTTTCACCGCTGCAACCTTCTGTACGCGTGAGATCCCATCTCGGGGCCTTTTCGGGCGCTCCGCCGGAGGCGTAATCGATCACGGAGGGCTTCTACATGGACACCATAGCCTCTCCGATGATGTGTGAGTAGTTTACCACAGACCTTCAGGTCCATAGTTATTAGCTAGATGGCTTCTTCTCTCTCTTTGATTCTCAATACAAAGTTCTCCTCGATCTTCTTGGAGATCTATTCGATGTAATACTTTTTGCGGTGTGTTTGTCAAGATCCGATGAATTGTGGGTTTATCATCAAGATTACCTATGAACAATATTTGATTCTTCTCTGAATTCTTATATGTATGATTTGATATCTTTGCAAGTCTCTTCGAATTATTAGTTTGGTTTGGCCTACTAGATTGATCTTTCTTGCAATGGGAGAAGTGCTTAGCTTTGGGTTCAATCTTGCAGTGTCCTTTCCCAGTGACAGCAGGGGCAGCAAGGCACGTATTGTATTGTTGCCATCGAGGATAAAAAGATGGGGTTTATATCATATTGCTTGAGTTTATCCCTCGACATCATGTCATATTGCTTAATGCATTACTTTGTTCTTATGAACTTAATACTCTAGATGCATGCTGGTTAGCGGTCAATGTGTGGAGTAATAGTAGTAGATGCAGGATCATTTCGATCTACTTGTCACGGACGTGATGCCTATATACATGATCATGCCTAGATATTCTCATAACTATGCGCTTTTCTATCAATTGCTCGACAGTAATTTGTTCACCCACCATAAGATATGCTATCTTGAGAGAAGCCACTAGTGAAACCTATGGCCCCGGGTCTCTTATCCATCGTATTATATCTATTTTATTTACATTGCATCTCGTTTACTATTTTGCAATCTTTACTTTTTAATCTATACAACAAAAATACCCAAAATATTTATCTTATTATATCTATCATATCTCACTTTTGCAAGTGGCCATGAAGGGATTGACAACCCCTTTATCGCGTTGGTTGCAAGGTTCTTATTTTTTTGTGCAGGTACAAGGCGACTTGCGTGTAACCTCCTACTAGATTGATACCTTGGTTCTCAAAAACTGAGGTAAATACTTACGCTACTTGCTGCATCACCATTTCCTCTTCAAGGGAAAACCAACGCATGCTCAAGAGGTAGCATGGCATTTTTGTAGGATTTGTCACTGTTCGTGCTCAGGTACACAACGTCTAATAATACCATCTACTCCTTCTTTATAAAGATGTGGGTCATCCCAAAAGTAAGTCTTAAATCATAGACTTTTTTTCTTTTGTTGGTATGTAAAGCTAGGGGGAATGTATTTAGTAACAATATAATTAGCATAGTCAGCATACCAAGGTGTACTACTAGAAACATTTATTGCAACTAACTGCTCATCAGGAAAACTATCATTAATAGGTTGTGGGTCATCAAGAGTATTTTCAAGCCTAGACAAGTTATCAGCCACAGGGTTCTCCGCTCCTTTTCTATCAGTGATATGTAAATCAAATTCTTGTAGCAAGAGAACCCATCGAATAAGCCTAGGTTTTGCATCTTTCTTCTCCATAAAATATTTTATAGCAGCATGATCAGTGTGAACAATTAATTTTGAATCTACAATATAGGATCTAAATTTATCACAAGGAAAGACAACTACTAAAAATTCTTTTTCAATAGTTGCACAATTTCGTTGGGCACTGTCTAGAGTTTTACTAGCATAGTGAATAACATTTAGTTTCTTATCAACTATTTGTCCTAGAACAGCACCAACATCATAATCACTAGCATCACACATAATTTCTAAAGGAAAATTCCAATCAGGTGGTTGAACAACAGGTGCAGAAATCAAGGCTTTCTTTAGTGTTTCAAAGGCAACCAAACAATCATCATAAAAAAAGGAATATCCTTTTGCAAAAGATTTGTAAGAGGCCTAGAAATTGTAGAAAAGTCTTTCATAAATCTCCTGTAGAAACCAACATGACCTAGGAAACTACGTATACCTTTAATATCTTTAGGACATGGCATTTTCCCAATTGCATGATCCTTAGCCTTGTCCACCTCAATACCTCTTTCAAAAATTTTATGGCCCAAAGCAATACCTTCGTTAACCATAAAGTGGCACTTCTCCCAATTCAAGACAAGATTGGTTTGCTCACATCTCTATAAAACTCGATCAAGATTGCTTAAACAATCATCAAAAGACTTCCCATAAATAGAAAAGTCATCTAGGAAAACCTCAACAATCTTTTCACAAAAATCAGAGAATATAGCAGTCATACATCTTTGAAAGGTTGCAGGTGCATTGCATAAACCAAAAGGCATACGTCTATAAGCATAAGTTCCAAAAGGACAAGTAAAGGTGGTCTTTTCTTGATCAGGTTGAGAAACAAGTATTTGTGAAAAAATAGGATATCCATCAAGGAAGCAAAAATGTGTGTGCTTACATAATCTTTCTAGCATTTGATCAATAAAAGGCAGAGGGTAATGATCTTTTCTAGTTGCTTTGTTTAATTTTCTAAAATCAATTACCATTCTATAGCCTGTAACAATTCTTTTTGGAATTAGTTCATTCTTATCATTAGGAACAACAGTAATACCTCCTTTCTTAGGGACACAATGCACAGGACTTACCCATCTACTATGTGCTATAGGATAGATTATACCTGCTTCTAGAAGTTTTAATATTTCCATCCTTACCACTTCTTTCATCTTCAGATTCAACTGATGTTGGTGATCAACAACGGGTTTAGCATCAGGTTCCATATTGATCTTGTGTTGACATAGAGTGGGACTCATGCCCTTAAGATCATCAAGAGTATATCCAATAGCAGCTCGGTGCCTCCTTAGAACTTTCAACAATCTTTCTTCTTCATGTTCATCTTCGAGTTCCCAATCTTTAGAGTTGTTTTTAATTCTTTCTAAAAGATCCCACCGGAATTCAATAGTCTTCTTCTTAAAGGAACCAATACAAGAAGTATCGAGCATGGACCGATCATTATGAGAAAGCCGAGCATAAAAATTCTGAATAATAATTTCTCTTGAGAGCTCATGATTGGGGCATGAATATAACATTGACTTAAGCCTCCCCCAAGCTAGAGCGATACTTTCTCCTTCACGAGGCCAAAAATTATATATATAATTCTGATCACGATGAACTAGATGTATAGGATAATTTTTTTGATGGAATTCCAATTTCAATTGATTCCAATTCCAAGATCCAATATCATCGCATAACCTATACCATGCCAATGCTTTTCCCTTCAAAGATAAAGGGAAAACATTCTTCTTAGCTTCATCTCCGGGTAAACCTGCAAGCTTAAAAAATCCACAAATTTCATCCACATATGTTAAGTGCATATCAGGATGTTTGGTTCCATCTCCTGCATAAGGATTAGCTAGTTGTTGTTCTATCATACCTGAAGGAACTTCATATTCAATATTTTCAGTAGGTGCAGTATGTTGAGAGTAACTAACTATGGTTCCAGTACCCCAAACAAACCCCCCAAAGGATTGTTCTCCATAGTAACAAGTGACAATAAATTTCAGCACGTAGTAATAATTTTTTCCTTACCAATTTCCACTTACCAAGAGTGCTTCACTCCCCGGCAACGGGACCAGAAAAGAGCCTTGATGACCCACAAGTATAGGGGATCAATCGTAGTCCTTTTGATAAGTAAGAGTGTCGAACCCAACGAGGAGCAAAAAGAAATGACAAGCGGTTTTCAGCAAGGTAATGTCTGCAAGCACTGAAAATACAAGTAACGAGTAGTTTGATAGCAAGATAATTTGTAACGAGTAAGTAACGGTAACGGTAAAAAAAGTGCAGCAAGGTAGCCCAATCCTTTTGAGGAAAAGGACAGCCCAAAACAGTCTCTTATGATAAGCAAAGTGTTCTTGAGGGTACACGGGAAATTCATCTAGTCACTTTCATCATGTTGGTTTGATTTGTGTTCGCTACTTTGATAATTTGATATGTGGGTGGACCGGTGCTTAGGTGCTACTCTTACTTGAACAAACCCCCTACTTATGATTAACCCCCTCGCAAGCATCCGCAACTACGAGAAAAGTATTAAGAATAAATTCTAACCATAGCATTAAACTTTGGATCCAAATCAGCCCCTTATGGAATAGCGCATAAACTAGGGTTTAAGCTTCTGTTACTCTCGCAACCCATCATCTAATAACTACTCCACAATGCATTACCTTAGGCCCAAGTATGGTGAAGTGTCATTTAGTCGATGTTCACAAGACACCACTAAGGGAATCACAACATACATATTATCAAAATATCAAACACATATCCAGTTCACATGATTACTTGCAACAAGATTTCTCCCGTGACCTCAAGAACAAAAGTAACTACTCACAAATGATAATCATGCTCAAGATTAGAGGGGTATTAAATAGCATAATGGATTTGAACATATAATCTTCCACCAAATAAACCATATATATATAGTAATCAACTACAAGATGTAATCAACACTACTAGTCACCCACAAGCACCAATCTATAGTTCCGGTACAAAGATTGAAGACAAGATATGAACTATGGTTTGAGAGGAGATGGTGCTGTTGAAGATGTTGATGGAGATTGCCCTCCCCAAGATGGGAGAGTTGTTGGTGACAATGATGACGATGATTTCCCCCTCCCGGAGGGAAGTTCCGCCGGTGGAATCGCTCCGCCGGGGGGCAAAAGTGCTCCTGCCCAAGTTCCGCCTCGAGACGGCGGCGCTTCGTCCCGAAAGTCCTCCCCTTATTTTTTCTAGGTCAAAAAGACTTAAATACAAGAAGAGTGGCACCGGAGGTGGGCAGGGCTGAGTGATACGTCCATTTTGGATCATGCTTTTATATCAATATTTATTGCATTATGTGCTGTTATTACACATTATATCTCAATACTTATGGCTATTCTCTCTTATTTTACAAGGTTTACCATGAAGAGGGGGGATGCCGACAACTGGAATTCTGGCTGGAAAAGGAGCAAATATTGGAAATGTATTCCGCACAGCTCCAAAAATCCTGAAACTCCATGGAAGTTATTTTTGCAATTAATAAGAATTATTGAGCGAAGAAAACACAAGAGGGGGCCCACACCCTGGCCAGGAGGGTGGGGGCGCGCCCCCTGTCTCCTGGGCCCCCTGTTGGCCCTCCGGTGCCCATCTTCTGCTATATGAAGGCTTTTACCCTGGAAAAAATCAGAGGCAAGCTTACTGGACGAAACTCCGCCGCCACGAGGCGGAACCTTGGCGGAACCAATCTACGGCTCCGGCGGAGCTGTTCTGCCGGGGAAACTTCCCTCCGGGAGGGGGAAATCATCACCATCGTCATCACCAACGATCCTCTCATCGAGAGGGGATCAATCTCCATCAACATCTTAACCAGCACCATCTCCTCTCAAAACCCTAGTTCATCTCTTGTATCCAATCTTGTATCCAAACCACAAATTGGTACATGTGGGTTGCTAGTAGTGTTGATTACTCCTTGTAGTTGATGCTAATTGGTTTAATTGGTGGAAGATCATATGTTCAGATCCTTAATGCATATTAATACTCCTCTGATTATGAACATGAATATGCTTTGTGAGTAGTTACGTTTGTTCCTCAGGACATGGGTGAAGTCTTGCTATTAGTAGTCATGTGAATTTGGTATTCGTTCGATATTTTGATGAGATGTATGTTGTCCCTCCTCTAGTGGTGTTATGTGAACGTCGACTACATGACACTTCACCATTATTTGGGCCTAGAGGAAGGCATTGGGAAGTAATAAGTAGATGATGGGTTGCTAGAGTGACAGAAGCTTAAACCCTAGTTTATGCGTTGCTTCGTAAGGGGCTGATTTGGATCCATGTGTCTAATGTTGTGGTTAGGTTTACCTTAATACTTATTTTGTAGTTGCGGATGCTTGCAATAGGGGTTAATCATAAGTGGTATGCTTGTCCAAGTAAGGGCAGTACCCAAGCACCGGTCCACCCACATATCAAATTATCAAAGTACCGAACGCGAATCATATGAGCGTGATGAAAACTAGCTTGACGATAATTCCCATGTGTCCTCGGGAGCTCTTCTCTCATTATAAGAAATTGTCCAGGCTTGTAATTTGCTAAAAAAAGTATTGGGCCACCTTGCTGAACTTTATTTACTTTCATTGCTTGTTACCCATTACAATTTATCTTATCACAAAACTATCTGTCACCTACAATTTCACTGCTTGCAGAGAAAACCTTACTGAAAACCGCTTGTCATTTCCTTCTGCTCCTCGTTGGGTTCGACACTCTTACTTATAAAAAGGACTAAGATAGATCCCCTATACTTGTGGGTCATCAAGACTCTTTTCTGGCACCGTTGCCGGGGAGTGTAGTGCTTTTGGTGAGTGGAACTTGGTAAGGAAACATTTATATAGTGTGTTGAATTTTTCTGTCACTTGTTACTATGGAAACTAATCCTTTGAGGGGCTTGTTCGGGGTATATTCACCCCGACCAGAAGAGCAAAGAGTTGCTCCTCAACCTACTGAACCTACTGAAAATATTTACTTTGAGATTCCTTCGGGTATGATAGAGAAACTGCTAGCTAATCCCTCTGCAGGAGATGGAACATTGCATCCCGATTTACACCTTATCTTTGTGGATGAAGTTTGTGGATTATTTAAGCTTGCAGGTATTCCCGATGATGTTGTTAAAAGGAAGGTCTTCCCTTTATCTTTGAAGGGAGATGCATTGACATGGTATAGGCTATGTGATGATACGGGATCTTGGAATTATAAACGATTGAAGTTGGAATTTCACCAGAAGTTCTATCCTATGCATCTTGTTCATCGTGATCATAATTACATATATAATTTCTGGCCTTGCGAAGGAGAAAGCATCGCTCAAGCTTGGGGAGGCTTAAGTCAATGTTATATTCATGCCCCAATCATGAGCTCTCAAGAGATATGATTATTCAAAACTTTTATGCTCGGCTTTCTCTCAATGATCGCACCATGCTCGATACTTCCTATGCTGGTTCTTATATGCTGAAGACTACTGAATTTAAGTGGGACTTATTGGAAAGAATTAAACGCAACTCTGAAGATTGGGGTTCTGATGATGGCAAGGAGTCAGGTATAACACCTAAGTTTGATTGTGTTAAATTATGGGTACCGATGCTTTTCGTGGATTTAGCGCTAAGTATGGACTTGACTCTGAGATAGTAGCTGCTTTTTGTGAATCTTTTGCTACTCACGTTGATCTCCCTAAGGAGAAGTGGTTCAAATATAATCCTCCCATTGAAGTAAAAGTAGTTGCACCTATTACAGTTGAGGAAAAGACTGTCACTTATAATGATCATATTGTTCCTACTAGTTATGTTGATAAACCACCTTTTCCTGTTAGGATAAAGGATCATGCTAAAACTTCAATTGTTGTTCGTAAGACTAATACTAGAACTTATACACCTCCTGAGCAAATCAAAGTTGAACCTAGTATTGCTATGGTTAAAGATCTCTTAGATGATAATTTAGATGGGCATGTTATTTACTTATGCGAACAGGTTGCTAATATTGCTAGACCAGATGCTAAGATACATAGACCTATTGTAGGCATGCCTATTATTTCTGTTAAAATAGGAGAACATTGTTATCATGGCTTATGTGATATGGATGCTAGTGCTAGTGCAATACCCTATGACTTATATAAAGAAATTATGCATGATATTGCACCCGTTGAATTGGAAGGTATTGATGTTACTATTAAGCTTGCCAATAGGGACACAATTAAACCAGTTGGGATTGTTAGAGATGTCGAAGTCTTGTGTGGGAAGGTTAAATATCCTGCTGATTTCCTTGTTCTTTGTTCCCCACAAGATGACTTTTGTCCCATTATTTTTGGTAGACCCTTCTTGAATACTGTTAATGCTAGGATTGATTGTGAAAAGGATACTATTACAATCGGCTTAGGGGATATGTCTCATGAGTTTAATTTTGCTAAGTTTCATAGACAACCCCGTGATAAAGAATCACCTAGTAAGGATGAGATTATTGGTCTTGCTTGTATTGTCGTGCCTCCTACTGATCCGTTAGAACAATATTTGCTAGACCATGAAAATGATATGTTTATGAATGAAAGAAGGGAAATAGATGAAGTGTTCCTTCAACAGGGTCCTATTCTGAAACACTACTTACCTATTGAAATCCTAGGGGATCCCCCTCCACCCAAGGGTGATCCCGTGTTTGAGCTCAAACCATTACCTGATAATCTTAAGTATGCTTATCTTGATGAAAAGAAAATATATCATGTTATTATTAGTGCTAACCTTTCAGAGCAAGAAGAAGAAAGATTATTGAAAACTCTGAAAAAGCACCGTGCTGCTATTGGATATACTCTGGATGATCTTAAGGGCATTAGTCCCACGTTATGCCAACACAAAATTAAAGTGGAGGAAGATGTCAAACCAGTTAGAGATCCTCAACGATGATTAAATCCTAAGATGAAAGAAGTGGTAAGAAAGGATATACTAAAGCTCCTTGAGGCAGGTATAATTTATCTCGTTGCTGATAGTGAATGGGTAAGTCTTGTTCATTGTGTTCCTAAGAAGGGAGGTATCATTGTCGTTCCAAATGATAAAGATGAATTGACACCGCAAAGAATTATCACAAGTTATAAGATGGTAATTGATTTTCGTAAATTAAATAAGGCTACTAAGAAAGATTATTACCCCTTACCTTTTATTGATCAAATGCTAGAAAGACTATCCAAACACACACATTTCTGCTTTCTAGATGGTTATTCTGGTTTCTCTCAAATACCTGTGTCAGCGAAGGATCAATCAAAAACTACTTTTACTTGCCCTTCCGGTACTTTTGCTTATAGACGTATGCCTTTTGGTTTATGTAATGCACCTGCTACCTTTCAAAGATGTATGATGGCTATATTCTCTGACTTTTGTGAAAAGATTTGTGAGGTATTCATGGATGATTTCTCCGTTTATGGATCCTCTTTTGATGATTGATTGAGCAACCTTGATCGAGTTTTGCAGACATGTGAAGACACTAGCCTCGTCTTGAATTGGGAAAAGTGCCACTTTATGGTTAATGAAGGCATTGTCTTGGGCATAAGATTTCTGAGAGAGGTATTGAAGTTGATAAAGCTAAAGTTGATGCTATTGAAAAGACGCCATGTCCCAAGGACATAAAAGGTATAAGAAGTTTCCTTGGTCATGCTGGTTTTTATAGGAGGTTCATTAAGGACTTTTCTAAAATCTCTAGGCCTCTGACTAATTCATTGCAAAAAGATATTCCTTTTGTCTTTGATGATGATTGTGTAGAAGCATTTGAAATACTTAAGAAAGCTTTGATCACTGCACCTATTGTTCAGCCACCTGATTGGAATTTACCCTTTTAAATTATGTGTGATGCTAGTGATTATGCTATAGGTGCTGTTCTAGGGCAAAGAGTTGATAAGAAATTGAATGTTATCCAGTATGCTAGTAAGACTCTTGATACTGCCCAGAGAAATTATGCCACTACTGAAAAAGAGTTTTTAGCAGTCGTATTTGCATGTGATAAGTTTAGGCCTTATATTGTTGATTCCAAAGTTACTATCCACACTGATTATGCTGCTATTAAATACCTTATGGAAAAGAAAGGTGCTAAGCCTAGACTCATTAGATGGGTTCTCTTGCTCCAAGAATTTGATTTGCATATTATTGATAGAAAAGGAGCTGAGAACCCCGTTGTAGACAACTTGTCTAGGTTAGAGAATGTTCTTGATGACCCACTACCTATCGATGATAGCTTTCTTGATGAACAATTAGCGATTGTTAATGCTTCTCGTACTGCTCCTTGGTATGCTGATTATGCTAATTACATTGTTGCTAAATTTATACCACCTAGTTTCACATACCAGCAAAAGAAAAAGTTCTTTTATGATTTAAGACATTACTTCTGGGATGACCCACATCTGTATAAAGAAGGAGTATATGGTGTTATTAGACGTTGTGTACCTGAGCATGAACATGAACACATCCTACACAAGTGTCACTCTGAATCATATGGAGGACACCACGCTGGAGATAGAACTGCACATAAGGTATTGCAATTCGGTTTTTATTGGCCTACTCTCTTCAAAGATGCTCGTAAGTTTGTCTTGTCTTGTGATGAATGCCAAAGAATAGGTAATATTAGTAGACGTCAAGAAATTCCTATGAATTATTCTCTTGTTATTGAACCATTTGATGTTTGGGGCTTTGATTATATGGGACCTTTTCCTGCCTCTAATGGTTACACACATATTTTAGTTGTTGTTGATTACGTTACTAAGTGGGTAGAAGCTATTCCAACTAGTAGTGTTGATCATAACACCTCTATTAAGATGCTTAAAGAAGTTATTTTTCTGAGGTTTGGAGTCCCTAGATATCTTATGACTGATGGTGGTTCACATTTTATTCATGGTGCTTTCCATAAGATGCTTGCTAAGTATTATGTTAATCATAGAATTGCATCTCCTTATCACCCGCAGTCTAGTGGTTAAGTAGAGTTGAGCAATAGAGAGCCCAAAATAATTTTGCAAAAGACTATCAATAGATCTAGAAAGAATTGGTCTAAGAAACTTGATGATGCATTATGGGCCTGTAGAACTGCATATAAAAATCCTATGGGTATGTCTCAGTATAAGATGGTTTATGGAAAAGCATGTCACTTACCTCTTGAACTTGAACATAAAGGATATTGGGCTATTAAAGAGCTCAACTATGACTTCAAACTTGTCGGTGAGAATAGGTTGTTTGACATTAGCTCACTCGATGAATGGAGAACCCAGGCTTACGAGAATGCCAAACTATTCAAATAAAAAGTTAAACGATGGCATGATAAAAGGATACAAAAGCGTGAGTTTAACGTAGGTGATTATGTGTTATTATTCAACTCTCGCTTAAGATTTTTTGCAGGAAAACTTCTCTCTAAATGGGAAGGTCCTTACGTTATCGAGGAGGTCTATCGTTCCGGTGCCATAAAAATCAACAACTTTGAAGGCACAAGTGCGAGGGTGGTGAACGGTCAAAGAATCAAACATTATATCTCGGGTAATCCTATCAATGTTGAAACTAATATTATTGAGACCGTAACCCCGGAGGAATACATAAGGGACACTCTCCAGAATGTTTCAGACTTCGAAAAGGAATAGGTATGTGGTACGGTAAGTAAACCGACTCCAAAACAGTTCTAATAGCAATTTTTCTCCGTTTTAAAATATTTAAGAATTTTGGAAATAAAGAAGTAATCCGGGAAGGACACGAGGCCTCCACGAGGGTGGAGGGTGCGCCCACCCTTCCTGGGCGCGCCCCCTGTCTTGTGGCCACCTCGTGTGCCTCCCGGACTCCATTTTCTTGCACATTACGTATTTTAGTCGGTAAAAATTCATTATATAATCTCCCGAAGGTTTTGACCACCGTATCATGCAATTATCCTCTGTTTTTGTTTTGAGCTATTTTCTAACAGATCTAGAGCACCATGACGTCTCCAAGCGCTCCCAAGGACAAGTTTTTTGAGAGGGTTATCAACCCCTATCTCGCGGAGGTGCTGCAACACCCTCAAACCATTGAGATGCATGAGGGGGTGCTGCACATCCACGATGTGGAGGGACCAAGGCGTACCGGAAGCGTGGAGACAAAGCTCGAAGCCATGGAGCAACAAGTTTTCAAGTGCCAAGGGATGGTGGAGCATGGACTCAACGCCAACCAGATGATGATCACGGAGTTCACCAACAACCACAAGCTAGATGCCAAGATCATTGGGGATACCATCTTCAAGCTTCAAGAGAAAATCAAACACCTCCAAGCCCAGATCTATGACCTGCAAAACCAAAACTGTGAGTATGAATATAGATTCAAGAGGATGAGTTTGGCTGTAGCTTTGAGGATTTCGGAGACTCGATCATCCTTCTATGATGGTGAGCCTATGCCTTGGAAGACGGACGACAAGCCTGCATCATTAACAACTCCTACTTCACCACCACCGAGGACATAATTACATGGGTATGGGCACTCCCCTTGGCAACTGCCAAGCTTGGGGGAGGTGCCCCGGTATCGTATCACCATCACACTCCTATCTTTATCATTTTACTTAGTTTGATCCTTTTAGTAATATCTTGATCTAGTAGATTCAAGTTTTGATATCAAGTAGTTTTGAATTTTTCTTTGAGATCTCTTTATGTAATTGAGTCTGTGAGCTATCTATAATAAAGATTAGTGTTGAGTCAAGGGCTTTGCTATCTTGCTATGATCTTGAGAAAGTAGAAAGAATAAAAGGAATAAAAGAGTTCAAATTGATCTTATGGATAGTAATAACTTCACATATGAAAAGTATGAGACATAAAAGTTGTTGAGAGTTGACAAACATAGTTTTGGTCATCGTTGCAATTAATAGGAAGTAATAAGGAAAGAGAGGTTTTCACATACAAATATACTATCTTGGACATCTTTTATGATTGTGAATCACTCATTAAGTATGACATGCTAAAAGAGTTGATATTGGCCAAGGAAGACAACGTAATGGTTTATGTTTTCTCACATCTCAGTTAAAGTATATTGTCATTGATCTTCCCAACATGTTGAGCTTGCCTTTCCCCGTCATGCTAGCCAAATTCCTTGCACCAAGTAGAGATACTACTTGTGCTTCCAAATATCCTTAAACCCAGTTCTTGCCATGAGAGTCCACCATACCTACCTATGGATTGAGTAAGATCCTTCAAGTAAGTTGTCATGTTGCAAGCAATAAAAATTGCTCTCTAAGTATGTATAACTTATTAGTGTGAAGAAAATAAGCTTTATACGATCTTGTTATGAAAGCAATAAAAGCGACAGACTGCATAATAAAGGTCCATATACAAGTGGCAATATAAAGTGACGTTCTTTTGCATTAAGATTTTGTGCATCCAACCCTAAACGCACATGACAACCTCTGCTTACCTCTGCGAAGGGCCTATCTTTTACTTTATGTTTTTACTTTATGCTTGAGTCAAGGTGATCTTCACCTTTCCCTTTTTCATTTTATCCTTTGGCAAGCTCCTCGTGTTTGAAAGATCTTGATATATATATATATATATATATATATATATATATATATATATATATATATATATATATATATATATATATATATCCAATTGGATGTAAGTTAGCATGAACTATTATTGTTAACAGCACCTAAAGGTGAATACGTTGGGAGGCAACACAATAAGCCCCTATCTTTCTTAGTGTCCGGTTGAAACTCCATAACCACAAGTATTGCGTGAGTGTTAGCAATTGTAGAAGACTATATGATGGTTGAGTATGTGGACTTGCTGAAAAGCTCTATTCTTGACTCTTTCTGATGTTATGATAAATTGCAATTGCTTCAATGATTGATATTATAGTTTGTTAGTTCCCAATGAAGTTTCTGAACCATACTTGACATTGTGAATTGATTGCTACTTGAGCATAAGAAACCATATGAAAAAATCCATATATGTTGTTGTTATAAGAATGACCATGATGCCCTCATGTTCGTATTTTATTTTTATCGACACCTCTAGCTCTAAACATGTGGACATATTTTTCGATTTCGGCTTCCGCTTGAGGACAAGCGAGGTCTAAGCTTGGGAGAGTTGATACGTCCATTTTGCATCATGCTTTTATATCAATATTTATTGCATTATGGGCTGTTATTACACATTATATCTCAATACTTATGGCTATTCTCTCTTATTTTACAAGGTTTACCATGAAGAGGGGGGATGCCGGCAGTTGGAATTCTGGCTGGAAAAGGAGCAAATATTGGAAACCTATTCTACATAGCTCCAACAATCCTGAAACTCCACGAAAGTTATTTTTGGAATTAATAAGAATTATTGAGTGAAGAAAACACAAGAGGGGGCCCACACCCTGGCCAGGAGGGTGGGGGGCGTGCCCACCCCTACTGGGCGCGCCCCCTATCTCCTGGGCCGCCTGTTGGCCCTTCGGTGCCCATCTTCTGCTATATGAAGGCTTTTACCGTGGAAAAAAAATCAGAGGCAAGATTACGGGATGAAACTCCGCCGCCACAAGGCGGAACCTTGGCGGAACCAATCTAGGGCTCTGGCGGAGCTTTTTTGTCGGGGAAACTTCCCTCCGGGAGGGGGAAATCATCACCATCGTCATCACCAATGATACTCTCATCGAGAGGGGGTCAATCTCCATCAACATCTTCACCAACACCATCTCCTCTCAAAACCCTAGTTCATTTCTTGTATCCAATCTTGTATCCAAACCACAAATTGGTACCTATGGGTTGCTAGTAGTGCTAATTACGCCTTGTAGTTGATGCTAATTGGTTTACTTGATGGAAGATCATATGTTCAGATCCTTAATGCTTATTCATACTCCTCTGATTATGAACATGAATATGCTTTGTGAGTAGTTATGTTTGTTCCTGAGGACATGGGTGAAGTCTTGCTATTAGTAGTCATGTGAATTTGGTATTCGTTCGATATTTTGATGAGATGTATGTTATCTCTCCTCTAGTGATGTTATGTGAACGTCGACTACATGACACTTCACCATTATTTGTGCCTAGAGGAAGGCATTGGAAAGTAATAAGTAGATGATGGGTTGCTAGAGTGACAGAAGCTTAAACCCTAGTTTATGCATTGCTTCGTAAGGGGCTGATTTGGATCCATATGTCTAATGATGTGGTTATGTTTACCTTAGTACTTCTTTTGTAGTTGCGGATGCTTGCAATAGGGGTTAATCATAAGTGGGATGCTTGTCCAAGTAAGGGCAGTACCCAAACACCGGTCCACCCACATATCAAATTATCAAAGTACCGAACGCGAATCATATGAGCGTGATGAAAACTAGCTTGACGATAATTCCTATGTCTCCTCGGGAGCTCTTTTCTCATTATAAAAAATTGTCCAGGCTTGTCCTTTGCTACAAAAATGATTGGGCGACCTTGCTGCACTTTATTTACTTTCATTGCTTGTTACCCGTTATAATTTATCTTATCACAAAACTATGTGTCGCCTACAATTGCAGTGCTTGCAGAGAAAACTTTATTAAAAACCGCTTGTCATTTCCTTCTACTCCTCGTCGGGTTCGACATTCTTACTTATCGAAAGGACTACGATAGATCCCCTATACTTGTGGGTCATCACTGAGCACAACCCATCAGGGCCTGCTTGGGGGCCCTGGCACGCACTGGTGTCTTGTGCTCACGAGGTGGCCCCCTCCGGTAGTTATTTGCTCCATTATTTTTTATTTATTCCATAAAAATTCCTCGTGAAGTTTCAGCTCATTTGGAGTTGTGCAGAATACGTGGCCTGACGTAGCTTTTTCAGGTCCAGATTTCCAGCTGCCGGAATTCTACCTCTTTGTGTGAACCTTGCATATTATGAGAGAAAAGACATTAGAATTACTCCAAAAAGCATTAGTATGCATAAAAATAATATAAATAACAGTAGGTAAACATGATGCAAAATGGACGTATCACCGAGGCAGCGCATCAGTGTGGCAGTGCACCAGGCAGAGTGACACTGGCAGCACCGCGTGCCTCTCCCGTCCCTCGACGCCACCCTGCCGTACGACTGGCACCTGTATCCGGAGAGGACCCAGTGCCGATGGCGCCACGGTAGGCTAGGTCGCCCGCGGAGGAGGTACGGCGCCGGCAGGCGCTCCTGACGGCGGAGCAGCGCCGCGACCCTGCCTACGCATCTGACTCGCTCAACGGGACTCGATGGTTCGCCTTCGAGCACGAGGAAGGCGAGGCGACGCGGCGTTCGCGAAGTCGACCGCAGTGTGTCGCCACCCCCGATCGTCGTCCGCGAGGAGGACCAGGAGGCGGAGGTCGCCTACCAGGCGGTCGTTGCGGCGGTCTTCCGATAGAGCGAGGTGGACGAGCGGCGCAGATGGCGGCGAACGAGGAAGAGGAGGCGGCGTACGAGGCGGCCATGGCCCTCTCCGCGGGGGGCGACTGCGTCCTGCCGCCGGTGGCCCCGCCGTCCCCTGTCAAAACCGAGCCGGAGCCGGAGTCGTCCCCCATCGAGCGCTACTCCTGGACGGGAGTAGTGCGCGAGTGGGTCAGCGCGCCGCCGGTTTGGATGGGGACGATGCCGGCGCAGGAGGCGGCATACCTCGAACAGTGGCGCCAGCGGCGGCTTGCCGAGGAGCGCCGCCACGGCATTAATGAAAATTAAAAACAAACTAAACTACGAGGCGGCGCGGCTCTTGCCGTCCTTCGTGGTCGGCTCTAATGTTTAATTAATATTATTTTTATTTTAGAAATGCTTCTATTCCTTTTTTTCTCGCGCTGTCAAAATGGGTCGGGCCAGCGTTGGGCGTATGCGTAGACCTAAATGCGGAAGCGGACGTTCATGTTCGCCTGTCCGAGCCAAACGGACAAAAAGCGAATAAAATCGCCGTGTCGGCCGTTGGAGTTGCTCTTAAGCCATCGTAACGATTTATTTTTCAACCTGACCCCTGCTCCCTCGAAAAAAACTGACTCCTTGTAGCAGCGGTTGGGAGATCCATAGCAATGAGCGTTGTGGTGGGCAAGTCCTCGCCGGTGGTCGTGTACCCCGCCGAAACCCGGGCGCCAGCCGGCGACGTGCACCTCTCGTCTTTCGACCAGCGCGTCCCCCCTTTCGCGGTCACATCGCTCCTCATGTTCGACCATCCGATCGACAATCCCGTTGAGACCATAAAGCGGGCGCTGTCGCGAGCGCTCGTCCACTACCGCCCTGTGTCCGGCCGCCTCGCCGGTGCCGAACACCGCATCGCGTGCACCAACGAGGGCGTGCCGTTCGTGGGGGCGTCCGCGAGCTGTGCCCTGGATCTGGAGGAGATCACCCCGGCGCTGCTCGCGGATCTCGCCGTCGGCTACGCCGCTCCTTTCTGCCGGCGCACCGACCCGCTGCTGCAGATGCAGGTCACGGAGTTCTCCTGCGGCGGCTTCGTCGTCGGGGTCACGTGGAACCATGTCCTGGCCGACGGCACCGGGATGGGGCAGTTCCTGCAGGCCGTCGGCGAGCTCGCCCGCGGGATGCCGCGGCTGTCCGTCGTCCCGGTCAGGTCGGCCGCCGCGGTCCGGGATCTCCCACCGCCCACGGCCACGGCGGAGAGGCGCTCCTTGATGAAGCCCAAGGAGAAGGAGGGCCAGGGCGCCTTCCTCGACATCACCGTCCCGTCGAGCCTCATCGGCCGCGTCAAGGCCCAGTGCGCCTGCACGCTGTTCGAAGTCGTCGCGGCGGTGCTGTGGCGGTGCCGGACCCGCGCGGCCGTCCAGGATCCCGACGCCCCCGCGCCGCTCGTCTTCCCCAACAACGTGCGCGAGCTCTTCGGCGCGCAGGACGGCTACTACGGCAACTGCACCATCATGAAGTCGGTGCGAGCGACGCGCGCCCAGGTGGCCGACGGCGACATCAGGGACGTGGTGCGGCTCATCAGGCGCGGCAAGGAGACTCTGCTGGAGGCCGAGGCCGGCGGCGGCGCGGAGACCGGGGGAGACTTGTACAACAGGCTGGCCGTGTCGAGCTGGCGGCGCATCGGGTTCGACGCGGCCGACTTCGGCGGCGGCACGCCGGCGCGGGTGATGTGGCACGAGGACCGGATGGTGGTGCCGGAGTGCATCGTGTGCCCGCCGTGGAAGGGCAAGGACGGGGTCAACGTGCAGTCGCTCTGCGTCAGGCCGGAGCACGCCGCCGCCTTCCTGGCCGAGATTGCGGCAATGTGATGTGATCCCCTGCTCGTTCTTCACCCTGGAAGTAATGTACCAGCACTTTCGTCTCAGGGGAGAAACCAGATTTTCTACCGTGCGCGAGGCAACACCGAGGAATGGCTCTCGTAACGCAATATTTGGGCAGAATTCAGGTTTCACGTTTCAGAGATTATGTATGCTTCTACTCCCTCGTTCAGGTATGCAAGACTTTGATCTGAAGAAAGTTCGTCAAGGTGAGTGACCATTTCTCAAGGCTGAAATTCAACCAATAAGACTTGACGAAACTAAGAAACTTGGGTCGCGATTTTAACAGTTCAATGTAGCATATGGTGAGGAACTGACAAGTGCATAGTCCATTTTCTTTGTGCCGCTCTGCTACCACTCTTCCAGCGCTCCAGCGCGTGCTCCGCGAGCCGCCGCGCGCGCCCCTCTCGCACTGTCCCGCTCCGCTCTCGCCGCGGCGAGCTCGGCCTTCGTCTCCTCCAGCTGCTTCTCTAGCGCCGCGACCTCCACGTCCTGCGCCGCCAGCTTCTCTTCCAGCTCCAGCGCGTAGCCCAAGGACGACGACACGTAGTTCGCCGCCTGCGCACAAATCACAACGATCGTTCAGAAGACTCCGGACATGCCGCCCACCGGTGAAGAACTTGACACCGCATTTGCTGGCACGGCATACCTGGAGAATCGCAACATAGCTCGCTGCGATGACATCTGACGGCTCGGTCGCCGCAAACGCGCGCTGCTGCGGTGGCGCGACGGCGCCCTGCAGCAGCTCCCGTGCAGCCTCCCAGCCCGTGCCGTCTCCGTCGTGGCTGATGGGAAACCCCGGCGGTGGCGAGCGCATGCCGGACAGCGGCGTGTTCAGTAGGGAACGAGGCGGGCCCTCCTCGCTGTTGACTTCCTCCAGATTCCTCTTCTTTACGCACAACGGCGGCGACCCTGGTGCGTGGCTGCCCGCCTCGGCTTTCACCTTCTTTGCCGACGCCGACGCCTGAGCGGCCGCCGTCTCCGCCAGCATATGCTTCATCATCTCGTAGACAGAGGGATCCATGCCTAGCACACGAACACGATAGGTAGCAACATCAGAGCTCGATTAAAAACAGGGGAATCGGAGTGGTTACGGATGGTGTTCAATTACCTTTGGAATCGGAAGCAATGCGAGTAAAAGAAGCCGGCGGCGGCGGCCGCCGCGCAGATGCAGCAGGTGCCATGGCGGCTGCGAGGTTGCTGTCGGAGAGACATGTATCGATGTCAACGGCGGCGCTGGCGTAACTGCGCAGTAGCTTCGCCGCGTGTTTCTTCTCCTCGCTGTCAAGTACCGGCACCATGAAAGAGCTCTTGGACGGCTCGCCCCACTCCACGGGGAAAGGCCACGGCTCCGGCGACGACAGGAAGAAGAACGAGTTCTTCCAGTCCTTGATGCAGCTCGGCATCCCCTTGAAGCGCATGCCGGAGTTGTCCCTGGATCGGAAGAAGTAGCACCCTCGGTGCTTGCGGTTGACGATCGACAGCAGGAAGAAGTGCCGGAACACGGGCAGCGACGGCGGCACGTCGGCGGAGTGGCAGAGCACGACGAAGCCCGCCAAGATGCGCCACCCGTTGGGCGCGAGCTGGGTGGGCGCGATGCCGAAATGGGCGAGCACGTCGCAGAAGAAGCCGTGCAGCGGGACGCGCATGCCGGCCTCCAGCGCCTCCGCGTACAGGCAGACGCACCCCGGCGGCGGGGGCGAGCTCGCGCGCAGGTCGCCGGCGGGGCGCGCGGTGTACCGGTCCTTGGGGACGCCGTACTTGTCGCACACCGCGTCGACGTCGTGCTGCGTCCGCAGGAACGAGACGGCGCCCTCGGTGTCGCCTTGTCTGCGGAGGGCAGGGTGGTGGTCCGGCTCGAGGGAGGACGAGGAGGACGAAGGCATGGCGTCCTGCTTGTCTTCTGACGTTTCCTCTCGCAGTGGCAGGAGTGTAGCAGTGGAGTGGAGTGGTTTCCCGAGGAGCCTAGCCTGGTGGTGGTGGACGGATAGTCAAAATGAATCAAAGCTTGCGATAAATCATTTGACCGTCCATCCTGCAAACGCCCAGGTCCGTTGGCAAACGAGGATACTCCGCTCGATTTTTTGTGGAAAGAGACCGCCTGGCGCCAACGAATTGCCAAAAGAGACCAACTGCGGATGAAATTAACAAAAAAGACCGCCTTGATCATGGCGGCAGGCGCGACAGGCAACACGTGGCACCTGCCGCCATGCCAGGAGGCGGCGGGCCCTGCCGCCACGGCAGGAGGTGGCCACCCAAGCAAAACGCGATTGGTACAGTGCATGTCGCTCGGACGGAACAGGGCGGGCCAGGTGGGCCATGCCGCCACCGCGCAAGGCGGCCCCTTCTGGCGCCGTCGCTCGCAGGCCGATAGGCCGTGCAGGTCGTGGGGCCAGCCGGTGGGCCACGCCGCCGCCACAGCAGGCGGCACTGCTGTTGGTGCTGCGAGCCGAGATTAGCAAACAACGCTGATTCCGATAACAAACTGCGTTCATTCCGATGCTGCGAAACTTGCTGTTGCAGCGGAGGTGACAACACCAAATTCGATGGCAATGCTTTTTTTTTTTGCTTTCTGCCACAAGTTCTGATAATCTGGAATCGTATTCCCGCCTGCTTGCGTGATTTGCGCTTCTGTATGTAGCCGAAGCGACAACACTCACGCGTCCTGATTTGTACGTGTGATTTCGTGCCGCACACCCAAGAGCATTAATGTTGCTGCGTGTGATGAGACACCACGATGCTGGAATCCGAGGCCACGGTAGGTGAGTTCTAACTCATTCTACCGACAATATAGCGGTCCTCTCTATTAATACACTCTCTCTCGGAAATCTCTGGTAGCCTTCTCTACCTCTCTGCTCTCTTTAAGTCCACAAGAATACACAGAAAGAAAAACCTGGTAGCCATTTTCATTCGTGATTTTGGCTGGAGTTGGATTTAGAAGATGGTGAAGTTGAAGAAAAGGTAGATTAAGGTAAGATCTATCCATTTTTGTTGGTTCACTTTGCATGCATGATATTTTTGTTCTGTTTGATTAGTTCCTAAGTGTGTATTCTATATTGTTTTATGCATTATTTCAGCAGTTGGAGGAGTTATTTGGAGTTTCTGGAGTAGGATTTACCGTGCAAAGTGAAGTACGAACGGGAAGAACGAGGTATGATCTTTGCAATATATGATTTTTTTTGTGCATGCACGGTGGTAATTAGTTAGTCTTTTAGCTCGTCATTAGCTATGCGATGTAAGTGCTTAGAGGTTAGAAAAATTTGCAGATGACAGATGCAACATTTATACTATTTTTTTGAGAAGAGTAGGTTGAATATGTTGTATCAATGTTAGCTGCGTCCATTAGTATTGAGATGTGAGAAGATCTTAATACGGTAATTAAGAAAAAAATTGCACTGCAATTGTTCATTGCATGTGGCATGTTATTTCATGTGGTACGTTTATTACTAAGTCTATAGTTAGGAAACCGTAGGTCTACATACATGCAAGTGCTATTTTCATACTTTTGATAGCAGAAAGAAAAATCCGTGTGTAATATTGATGTTCATGTGATAATAGGTTGACTCCGTTCATATAATACAGGTGACAAATATTTATTCGAACTATTTTGACGCTTAATTGCATTTGCAAGCACATCCATATTGGAGCTGAGTTATAAATGACGCCGTAATTTTGTTAATTTTTTTTATATTGATGTAATGTTGTGAATAATATGCATGCCGCTGCGAATATTAATATTTGTAAATAAATGAATATTATTGTATGATATGAAAAAATTCTATAAAACCGGAAGATATTGAATGTTTTACTTATATGATATTAAAATGTTATTATCATACTATTATGTTTAGTGGTTGTTCGGATAGCGAGTAATTACGTTCAGTTTTTACCAATAATCGTTTTTCCAAAAGTTCTGTTTTTGCATGTTACGAGAACTGATACGTCTCCAACATATCTATAATTTTTGATTGTTCCATGCTATTATATTATCCATCTAGGATGTTTTATATGCATTTATATGCTATTTTATATATTTTTGGGACTAACCTATTAACCTAGAGCCCAGTGCCAGTTTCTGTTTTCTCCTTGTTTTTTAGTTTTACAGAAAAGGAATACTAAACGGAGTCCAATTGACGTGCCAATTTTTGATGATTTTTTGTGGACCAAAAGAAGCCCCTGGAGTGAAAGAGTTGGGCCAGGAGAGTCTCGGGCTGCCCACGTGGGTGGCGGGCGTGCCCACCCCCTGCCTCGTGGACAGCCCGGAGACCCCCCCTGATGTGAGACCTACGCCAAAAATTCCTATAAATACTGAAACCTCCAGAAAATAACCTAGATCGAGAGTTCCGCCGCCGCAAGCCTCTGTAGCCACCAAAAACATCTCGGGAGCCCGTTCCGGCACCCTGCCGGAGGGGGAATCCATCACCGGTGGCCATCTTCATCATCCCAGCGCTCTCCATGACGAGGAGGGAGTAGTTCACCCTCGGGGCTGAGGGTATGTACCAGTAGCTATGTGTTTGATCTCTCTCTTGGTACGATCTTGATGTATCGCGAGCTTTGCTATTATAGTTGGATCCGATGATATTTCTCCCCCTCTATTCTCTTGTAATGAACTGAGTTTTCCCTTTGAAGTTATGTTATCGGATTGAGTCTTTATGGATTTGAGAACACTTGATGTATGTCTTGCATGTGCTTATCTGTGATGACAATGGGATATTCACGTGATCGACTTGATGTATGTTTTGGTGATCAACTTGCGGGTTCCGTAACATTGTGAACTTATGCATAGGGGTTGGCACACGTTTTCGTCTTGACTCTCCGGTAGAAACTTTGGGGCACTCTTTGAAGTTCTTTGTGTTGGTTGAATAGATGAATCTGAGATTGTGTGATGCATATCGTATAATCATGCCCACGGATACTTGAGGTGACATTGGAGTATCTAGGTGACATTAGGGTTTTGGTTGATTTGTGTCTTAAGGTGTTATTGCAGTACAAACTCTTGAATAGATCGATCAGAAAGAACAACTTTGAGGTGGTTTCGTACCCTACCATAATCTCTTCGTTTGTTCTCCGCTATTAGTGACTTTGGAGTGACTCTTTGTTGAATGTTGAGGGATAGTTATATGATCCAATTATGTTATTATTGTTGAGAGAACTTGCACTACTGAATGTATGAACCTTAGGCCTTGTTTCCTAGCATTGCAATACCGTTTACGCTCACTTTTACCACTTGTTACCTTGCTCTTTTTATATTTTCAGATTACAAAAACCTATATCTATCATCCATATTGCACTTGTATCACCATCTCTTCGCCGAACTAGTGCACCTATACAATTTGCCATTGTATTGGGTGTGTTGGGGACACAAGAGACTCTTTGTTATTTGGTTGCAGGGTTGTTTGAGAGAGACCATCTTCATCCTACGCCTCCCACGGATTGATAAACCTTAGGTCATCCACTTGAGGTAAATTTGCTACTGTCCTACAAACCTATGCACTTGGAGGCCCAACAACGTCTACAAGAAGAAGATTGTGTAGTAGACATCAAGCTCTTTTCTGGCATCGTTGCCGGGGAGGTGAGTGCTTGAAGGTATATCTTTAAATCTTGCAATCGAATCTTTTAGTTTCTTGTTTTATCACTAGTTTAGTTTATAAAATAAAACTACAAAAATGGAATTGAGTTTACCTCATACGCTTCATCTTTTTAATATCTTTCGTGAGAATGATGGAAAGGAAAATTGTGCTCAAGTGCTAGAAGAAGAAGAAGTCTATAAAATGTTTGGCACTAAATCTTTGAATGATGAGCATGATTGCAATGTTGTTAGTATGAACTCTTTGAATATCCATAGTACTAATGATGATTGCACTAGTCATGATGAAAATGTCTCTTATAAGCATGTCAACTATTGTGGAGTGCATAGAGTTTGCAAGTACACATCAAATAGGGAAGATAGATTTTGCAAGAGGCATAAGTATTTAGAAACTAAATGGTTGCAAGAAAGGCCAGATGCTTGTGCTGAAAATTTAAAATTTCTTTGCCATCCTTGTGAACTTTGCAATGAACATGATCATTTAAATCCCCAATGCAAATTGTTTCATGATCGTATCGTGTCCAAAAACTGTGATGACTTGATTTCCCTTGCACATCATAATGAACTTAGTTTGCTTTTGGGTTATGAAGAAATGAAACGTATAACTAAGGATATACCAGAATTTGTCCTTGATAAAGTTCTTGATTTTGATCTAGAAGATTTTTTTTGTATTGTGCGGTGAATTGCATTGAAAATCCTTATATTGCCAATTACATAAAGAAAACAAAACAAATAGAAGATGAAGAGAATACTAATTAAAGGTAAGATACTTCCCAATATTCTCCTATTATTTCTTATGATGAATCAGGTAATGAGGAGGAACTCTCTATTAAACCAATATCATTAATAAGGAGCTCAAAAAATAGGGTTAAACCCACACATGATGTGAAGAAGAAAAAGAAAAGACGGAGAAGCAAAGGTAGAAAGGTATCCCTCCCAAATGATGTTGCTCCTATTACTCATTATGATGATGATAATTGCTATACTATTGGTGCTATCCATACTATTAATGATGAGAGTGATTATGCTTATGATATGAAAAGGCCCAAGCTTAGGGATGCCATGTTTGATGAGAATGACATGTTTGAGAATATATTTTGTGCAGTTAATGTTTGTCCCAAGCTTGGGGTTGCTATGTTTGATGAAGATGATATTTTTAGCCTCCAAGTTTCGATGAGCAAATTTATTATGATGATAGCATGCCTCCTATTTATGATGGTTATATTGATGAAAGTGGGTTTGGAAGAATGTCAACTTTAGGAAGTAATGATCCCACTATTTTGAAGGGTGTTGATCTTATAATATTTATGAAAGTGGATTTGGAGAGGTCATGACTTTATTTAGTGATGAATCCACTATTTTGGAAGAGGTTTCAATTGATTATGATGAGAACAAAGTTGCTACTTATGATGATTATTGTGATGAAACTTATGTTATAAAAAGTAGTGATGATTATATTTATAAAACTTTTCATGATTATGATTACCCTTTTTCTGAACATTACTCTTTTAATATGGAAACAATTTACAGTATTTGAGTCTCATATGATACTCCCACTATTCCGAATGAGAAGAATTTTGCTTATGTGGAGAGTAATAAAAATTCTATGCTTGTAGATCATGAAAAGAATGATTTATGTGATGTTTATATTGTTGAATTCATTCATGATGCTACTGAAAATTATTATGAAGGAGGAACATATGCTTGTAGGAATTGCAATAATATCAAGTTTCCTCTCTATGTGTTGAAAATCTTGAAGCTATGCTTGTTTTGCCTTCCTATGCTAGTTGATTATTGTTCCCATAAGTTGTTTGCTCACAAAATCCCTATGCATAGGAAGTAGGTTAGACTTAAATGTGCTAGTCATATTCTTCATGATGCTCCCTTCATGTTTCAATTGTTATCTTTCATGTGAGCATCATTTGAAATCATCATGCCTAGCTAGGGGCGTTAAACTTTACCGCTTGTTGGGAGGCAACCCAATTTTATTTTTGTTCTGTGCTTTTTTCTCCTGTTTAGTAATAAATAATTCATCTAGCCTCTGTTTAGATGTGGTTTTATGTTTCAATTAGTGTTTGTGCCAAGTAGGACCTTTGGGAAGACTTGGGTGAAGTCTATGTCATCTTGCTATAGAAAACAGATACTTTTGCGCTCACGAGATTAGCTGCCATTTTTTACTGGAGAGTGATTTTAGGTTGATTCTTTTTGAATATGATTAATAGACAAATTCCTCATGTTCAACAATTTAGTTCAGAATTTTTGGAGTTACATAAGTATTCGAATGATACAGATTACTACAGACTGTTCTGTTTCCGACATATTCTGTTTTCATTGTGTTGTTTGCTTATTTTGATGAATCTATGAGTAATATCGGAGGGTATGAACCATAGAGAAGTTGGAATACAGTAGGTATTACACAAATATGAATTTAGAATGAGTTCACAACAGTACCTAAGTGGTGATTTATTTTCTTATACTAACGGAGCTTATGAGTTTTCTGTTGAGTTTTGTGTAGTGAAGTTTTCAAATTTTGGGTAAAGTATTGATGGACTATGAAATAAGGAGTGGCAAAAGCCTAAGCTTGGGGATACCAAAGTCACCCCAAGGTAATATTCAAGGATAACCAAGAGCCTAATCTTGGGGATGCCCCGGATGGCATCCCCTCTTTCGTCTTCGTTCATCGGTAACTTTACTTGGAGCTATATTTTTATTCACCACATGATATGTGTTTTGCTTGGAGCGTCATTTTATTTTCTTTTGTTTTGATTTATGTTTCAATAAAATACCAAGATCTGAAATTCTTAAATGTTATAGAGTCTTCACATAGTTGCATAATTATTCGACTACTCATTGATCTTTACTTATATCTTTCGGAGTAGTTTGTCATTTGCTCTAGTGCTTCACTTATATCTTTTGGGGCACGACGGTGGTTTTATTTTGAAGAAATAGATGAACTCTCATGCTTCACTTATATTATTTTGAGAGTCTTTAGAACATCATGGTAATTTTCTTTGGTTATGAATTCAGTCCTAATATGATAGGCATCCAAGAGGGATATAATAAAAACTTTCATATAAAGTGCATCGAACACTATGATAAATTTGATACTTGATAATTGTTTTGAGATATAAAGGTGGTAATGTTAGAGCCATGCTAGTTGGGTAATTATGAAATTGAGAAATACTTGTGTTAAAGTTGGCAAGTCCCGTAGCATTCACATATGGTGAACGTTATGTGACAAATTTGAAGCATGGGGTGTTCTTTGATTGCCTTCCTTATGAGTGGAGGTCGGGATCACGCGATGGTTAACTCCTACCAACCCTTCCCCTAGGACCATGCGTAGTAGTACTTTGCTTCGAGGGCTATTAAAATTTTGCAATAAGTATATGAGTTCTTTATGACTAATGTGAGTCCATGGATTATAAGCACTCTTACCCTTCTGCAATTTGCTAGCCTCTACGGTACCGTGCATTGCCCTTTCCCACCTTGAGAGTTGATGCAAACTTCGCCGATGCATCCAAACCCCGTGATACGATACGCTCTATCACACATAAACCTCCTTATATCTTCCTCAAAACAGCCACCATACCTACCTATTATGGCATTTCCATAGCCATTCCGAGATATATTGCCATGCAACTTTCCACCATTCCGTTTATTATGACACGCTCCATCATTGTCATATTGCTTTTGCATGATCATGTAGTTGACATCGTATTTATGGCAAAGCCACCTTTATAATTCTTTCATACATGTCGCTCTTGTTTCATTGCATATCTCGGTACACCGCCGGAGGCATTCACATAGAGTCATATCTTGTCCTAAGTATTGAGTTGTAATTCTTGAGTTGTAAATAAATAGAAGTGTGATGATTTGCATTATTAGAGCATTGTCCCATGTGAGGAAAGGATGATGGAGACTATGATTCCCCCACAAGTCGGGATGAGACTCCGGACTTTATGAAAAATAAAAGAGGTCAAAGAAGCCCAAAAAAAGAGGCAAAAGAATCCCACCAAAAAAAGAGAGAAAGAAAAAATATGAGAGAAAAAGAGAGAAGGGACAATGTTACTATCCTTTTACCACACTTGTGCTTCAAAGTAGCACCATGATCTTCGTGATAGAGAGTCTCCTATGTTGTCGCTTTCATATACTAGTGGGAATTTTTCATTATAGAACTTGGCTTGTATATTCCAATGATGGGCTTCCTCAAAATGCCCTAGGTATTCATGAGCAAGCAAGTTGGATGCACACCCACTTAATTTCTTTTGTTGAGCTTTCATACATTTATAGCTCTAGTGCATCCGTTGCATGGCAATCCCTACTCCTCGTATTGACATCAATTGATGGGCATCTCCATAGGCCGTTGATTATCCACGTCAATATAAGACTTTCTCCTTTTTTGTCTTCTCACACAATCCCTATCATCATACTCTACTCCACCCATAGTGTTATATCCAGGGCTTATGCTCATGTATTGCGTGAGGGTTGAAAAGTCTAAAGCGCGTTAAAAAGTATGAACCAATTGCTTGGCTGAAACCGGGGTTGTGCATGATGGGAGCATTTTGTGTGACGAAAATGAAGCATGGCCTAACTATATGATTTTGTAGGGATAAGCTTTCTTTGGCTATGTTATTTTGATAAGACGTGATTACTTTGTTAGTATGCTGGAAGTATTGCTATTTTTATGTCAATATTAAACTTTTATCTTGACTCTTATGGATTTGAACATTCATGCCACAATAAAGAGAATTACATTGAGAATTATGTTAGGTAGCATTCCACATCAAAAATTCTGTTTTTATCATCTACCTGCTCGAGGATGAGCAGGAATTCAGCTTGGGGATGCTAGATATGTCTCCAACGTATCTATAATTTTTGATTGTTCCATGCTATTATATTATCCATCTAGGATGTTTTATATGCATTTATATGCTATTTTATATGATTTTTGGAACTAACCTATTAACCTAGAGCCCAGTGCCAGTTTCTGTTTTCTCCTTGTTTTTGAGTTATACAGAAAAGGAATACTAAACGGAGTCCAATTGACGTGCCAATTTTTGATGATTTTTTGTGGACCAAAAGAAGCCCCTGGAGTGAAAGAGTTGGGCCAAGAGAGTCCCGGTCTGCCCACGAGGGTGGGGGCACACCCACCCCCCTGGGCACGCCCCCTGCCTCGTGGATAGCCCGAAGACCCCCCTGACGTGAGACCTACGCCAAAAATTCCTATAAATACAGAAACCTCTAGAAAATAACCTAGATCAGGAGTTCCTCCGCTGCAAGCCTTTGTAGCCACCAAAAACCTCTCGGGAGCCTGTTCTGGCACCCTGCCGGAGGAGGAATCCATCACCGGTGGCCATCTTCATCATCCCGGCGCTCTCCACGATGAGGAGGGGGTAGTTCACCCTCGGGCTGAGGGTATTTACTAGTAGCTATGTGTTTGATCTCTCTGTCTCTCGTGTTCTTGAGATGGTATGATCTTGATGTATCGCGAGCTTTGCTATTATAGTTGGATCCTATGATGTTTCTCCCCCTCTATTCTCTTGTAATGAATTGAGTTTTCCCTTTGAAGTTATCTTATCGGATTGAGTCTTTATAGATTTGAGAACACTTGATGTATGTCTTGCATGTGCTTATCTGTGGTGACAATGGGATATTCACGTGATCTACTTGATGTATGTTTTGGTGATCAACTTGCGGGTTTTGTAACATTGTGAACTTACGCATAGGGGTTGGCACACGTTTTCGTCTTGACTCTTCGGTAGAAACTTTGGGGCACTCTTTGAAGTTCTTTGTGTTGGTTGAATAGATGAATATGAGATTGTGTGATGCATACCATATAATCATGCCCACGGATACTTGAGGTGACATTGGAGCATCTAGGTGACATTAGGGTTTTGGTTGATTTGTGTCTTAAGGTGTTATTCTAGTACGAACTCTTGAATAGATCGATCAGAAAGAATAACTTTGAGGTGGTTTCGTACCCTACCATAATCTCTTCGTTTGTTCTCCGCTATTAGTGACTTTAGAGTGACTCTTTTTTGCATGTTGAGGGATAGTTATATGATCCAGTTATGTTATTATTGTTGAGAGAACTTGCACTAGTTGTAAGTGCATCTAGTGCCCCTTAGTGATTTTGGTGTATTGAAGACTTATAGGTTAAGGGACTGATGCGTTTGTGAGTGTACACAGGTCTATAAGTCTATGAGGAGTTTGATATTTATAGAGAAAGTCGACCCCTAAAAATGAAGTTCTTCAACTGAAGACTTTGGATTTCTGAAGACTTTCTGAAGACTTTGAAAGTGAAGAAATTGGTGTGACCTTGAAGACTTGGTATTCATTCGAGGAACATGAAGCGTGAAGACTTTTGTTTTATAGTTTCATTTTCTCTTTCTTGAGTCATATGAAACACCGTACTGCTAAAGGGGGTCGAGGAAATACTAAGGAAAATTTTCCATGTGATGCTCAACTCAAAGTCCTACACCTACCAATCCTTTCGAGTGAAGCCATTGGAAATCTCGCATAGTCCAGTCATATTCTTCAGTGCCAGAGACGAAGTTGTTCTGGTCTCTGAGGAATTTGTTCTGACTGAGGAGTTAGGAATTCGCCAGTGCAGATTGCCTACACAGTGAGGAACATGATAGCCCTACGGTATTTGAGAGTCAAATATTCCGACCGTTGATGTGCTACACGCCAGCTGTCCCAAAATATCTACCCACCTAACGGTCATATCAGACAAGGACATTTATGTCTTATCATGTCGGGCTGCTCCCTAGGCTATAAATAGCCGCCCCCTACAACCACTAGCTGGTTGGCTGCTCCGAGAGAAACTGACACTTGTCATTTGAGAGCAACCCATCCTCCGAGGACTTTGAGCGAAAATCATCAAGTGAGGAAAACCCAAACCCCAAACCTACAAACCCCAAAGTGATTGAGCGTCACTGAAGAGGTTGATCCTGCATGGATCCGACGCTTGTTTCCTTTGAAGACTGTGCTTCTCCCAGACGGTTAGGCGTCAAGGTCTAGAGCATCCAAGAGGAATTGTGGATCGCCGAGTGACCGAGTTTGTGAAGGTTCGGAAGTCACCTGAAGACTTACCACGAGTCATTGGGCGAGGTCTGTGTGACCTTAGCTCAAGGAGAATACGGTGAGGACCGTGTGTCCGGGACTGGGTGTCCTCGAGTTTAAATACTCATCCGCTCCAACCAGATGTACAACTGAGACAACAGTTGGAACTGGTCTACCAAATCATTGTCTTCACCGAGCTTACTGGTTCTATTTCCTCAACTCTTTAATTTCCTCATCTCGGTTGTTGTGTGCTCGTTCATATCTGTTTGAAGACTTTGACTGAAGACTTTCTCAATTTCCTAGGTTCAATTTCTTCAGTCTGTCCGTCTTCATCTTGTGTTATCAGGTGTTTACGCTTCATGTACTCTGTTCTTGTCTTCATTTCATCATGATGACTATGCTTGTGTTCTGCTATGTTTACTTTTGAGTACTTATTCCGCTACAAGTAGTTCTTCATTTAGGAATTTCCTCACCAGCAAATTCCTCAGTGAAGAATTCATAAAAATCGCCTATTCACCCCCCTCTAGTCGATATAACGCACTTTCAATTGGTATCAGAGCAAGGTACTCCCTTGTTCTGTGTGATTTTTGTTTAACCGCCTGGAGTTTTAGTTATGTCGACCGTAGGTATGATCAAGGTCTCTGCTGGGTGTCCTACCTTCAATGGAACGGACTACCCCTACTGGAAGAATAAGATGCGAATGCATCTTGAGGCAATTGACAATGATCTCTGGTATGTTGTGGAAAATGTTGTTCCCTCAGTCACACCTTCCCTGAATGCTACTGATGTGAAGAGATTCAAGCAACTCGATTCTCAAGCGAAGAATATCATATGTGGCCATCTGAGCAAAGGGCAATATGGTAGAGTGTGTGCTTTGGAAACTGCTAAGCTTATCTAGGATAGGCTCTCCAAAGTAAATGAAGGAGTCTCAACTCAACGTGACTCTCGTGTTGACGTCCTTCGCATTCTCTTCAACTGCTTCAAAAGACTCGACAATGAAAATGTTCAGCAAACCTTCGATCGCCTCACTGATATCTCAAATGAGCTTCAAGCGCTTGGCGCCACTAATATCACCAACCATGAGGTGGTGAAGAAATTGCTGAGATCGCTCGATTCTTTATTTGACACTTTGGCACTGATGATTCAAGAGCGTGCTGATTACAAGTCACTTGATCCTGCTGATATCCTCGAGAGGCTAAACACTCATGAGTTCCAGCTTGCTGAGAAGAGAGATCTCTATGGTTCGAGCTATGGTAAACCACGTGCTTTGAAGGCCAAGGCAGTCTTTGAGTCTGAAGAAGAGGACTCCACTAGCAGCCTTGGTGATCCTGAAGAACTGAGCCAGGAACTAGCACTACTCGTGAAGAAATTTCAGAAGTTCTCAAGACGTGGTCGCTTTGGAAAATCCTCAAGGAGCAATGATTCCTCATCCAATGACTACAAGAAGAGGCTATGTCACAAATGCAAGAAACCTGGTCATTACATTCAAGATTGTCCTTAATGGGATAAGGAATTGAAGAAGAAGAAATACAAGGATTACAGTTCTGATGATGCCAAGAAGAAGAAGAAATCTTCAAAGTCTTCATCATCAAAATCCTCGAAGTCTTCATCTCAAAAGAAGAGAAGCTCCAAGAAGGCTCGGGCATTCATAGGCAAGGAAATGGATTCTGAGGCTGAATCTGAGGATCACGAGGAAGAGGAGGCATCCAAGGAGTCCGAGTCTAGTGTGGCAAGCCTGGCTCTTGCTACCGCGTTCGTCGGCAAGTCTATCTTCAACTCTGAAGAAAATGGCAACACCAACAATGCTGATGAAGGCAATGATGACTACGCTCCCACCTATTGCTTCATGGAAAAGGGTGCCAAGGTAACTAAATACCCCTCCTCTCAATCAAGTGAGGATGAATCTAATGAAAATCTTAAGCCTAGCTACTCTAAACTTGCTAAAATTTCTATGAAACAACAAAAGGCTATTGAAAAGCTTCAAAACATGCTAGACAAAAGTGATGATATGTTGGGTGAAGAAATGGATTGCACTAAAAACTTAACTGAAAATCTTCAGAGACTTCAGTCTAAGTTTGACAATCTTCAAAGTCATCATAACACTCTCTTATCTGATCACGAGAAGCTTTCTTATGAATTTCTTCAAAGAAAGCAAGATCTTGAGAAGCTAAGAGTGAGTTATGAAGGTCTTCAGAAGGAGCATGATTCATTACTAGCTCAACAAATCAGCGCTACTCAGGAAGAATTTGATCCGCCATGTCTAAAGTGCATTGAACGTGAATATGCTAATTCTTCACCTGAATGTTCAAATGCTTCTAATGTTACAAATTCTTCATCTATCTCTGTTATCACTAATTCCTCATCTAAGGACATTGCTAATATCACTGATGATGCAGGGCTGAAGGAATTGTACATGACATGCATGTACAAAAGCCTCAAAGGGCATCAGACTCTTTGTGATGTGCTTAAAAAGCAGATCCTCAACAAGAACCCTAGGAAAGAGGGTATTGCCTTTGAGAGGAAACTCAATGCTGATGGAACATATTGGAAGCCTGAGCAGTACCCCAAAACCTCATGGGTTGCTGCAAAGGGATCTCTAGTTGATCCATCCAATTTATCTGGCTTTACATGTGAATCTCCTCATTCTTCTCATGAGTCACTTGACTCCAACTATAAACTGTTCAAGAATCAGAATGGTGAGGTATTTGCTAGATATGTTGGCACTAACTGCAGGAACGGTTCCCCTATGAAGAAATCTGGGTTCCCAAAATTTATCTTGAAAGTCTTCAGGTGAATGCCCTCATGACACCACCAGTGAAGAACAGGAACCCCAGATCCAATTCTTCATATGGACCTAAGTCTTCATATGGATCCAATTCCTCAAAAGGATCAAAATCCTCATATGACCATCATCGTGCTAACCCTTCTGTTTCGCAGGGTAGAGCTAAGGGCTATGAATATGAGCATGATTCCTCAAATCATTATGTTCATAAGTCCTCGAAGAATTTCTCTGCTTATTCATATGCTTACCCTAACCCCTCTTATGTGAAACAAAGCGGACTGGCTTCTATGCCGCCTTTCTCATATGGTGCACGTAGAGTGATGAATTCTTTGCCACCCCTTCAGATGTGGGTGGTGAAGAAAAAGAACTAATCTCTTATGCAGGGTCAGGTCTCCAGACGTGCACAAAATGTCTGAAAAATTTGCTGGAGACCTGAAAGTGCCTGAAAGGATGCAGGCTAATCATGATGAAATGAACTTTCATTTCACACGTCCTCATACTCATTTATCTGTGTTGTTGCTTGAAGAAATTGATCTAATGACATTGATGTCATATTCTTCACTGATGAAGTATATGAGTTCGTAAGTTGCACTAATTCATCTGCAAGATGATCAACCCAATGCAAACGAGTGGGTCCTCGATAGTGGATGTACAAATCACATGATTGGTGACAAGAATCTCTTGATGGAAACTCCTTTATCACCGTCACATCTGAAGCATATCATCTTCGCTGACAAAGGAAATAGTCAGGTATTGGGTCTAGGTAAGGTTGCAATCTCAAAGGATCGACACATGGACAAAGTCATGCTTGTCGAGTCCTTAGGATATAACCTCATGTCTGTCTCAATGCTTTGTGATCTTGATATGGTTGTTGTCTTTGGAAAATATCGTTGCGTTGTGATCATGGAAGCTGACAATTCCAAAGTCTTCGAAGGCATTAGGAGAGGAGACTTGTACATTGTTGATTTCTCTACAGGACCACAACCGGCCGTGTGCTTACTTGCAAAAGCTTCAGAAGGCTGGCTATGGCATCGACGACTTGGTCATGCTGGCATGAGGAATTTGCACACGCTTGCAAAGAAGAAGCATGTCATTGGCATTGAGAATGTTAAATTCCTCAAGGATCACTTATGCGGAGCCTGTGAAGCTGGAAAGATGACCAAGGCCAAGCATCCAGCAAAAACTATCATGACTACCACTCGACCATTTGAATTGCTTCACATGGATCTCTTTGGTCCTAATCATTATTCTGCTGTTACAAATGATGCATATATATATGGCTTTGTTATCATTGATGATTACTCTCGTTACACATGGGTGCACATTGTCACTAACAAACATGAGGTGCAGGAAGTCTTCAAACGATTTTCCTCGAGGGCTTCAACCAACTTTGGTGTGAAGATCAAACACATCAGAAGTGACAATGGGACTGAGTTCAAGAATTCCGGTCTTGATGGCTATCTTGATGAACTTAGTATTACTCATGAGTTATCTGCTCCTTATACTCCTCAGCAGAATGGCGTCGTGGAGCGCAAGAACAGAACCCTCGCTGAAATGGCTCGCACTATGCTTGATGAATACAAGACACCTCGTCGGTTCTGGATTGACGCAATTGATACCGCTTGCCACATCATCAACATAGTATATCTTCACAAATTCTTCAAGAAGACTGCCTATGAACTACTCACTGACAAGAAACCCAATGTAAGTTACTTCAAAGTCTTCGGTGCTAAATGTTGGATTAGAGACCCACATCACAATTCTAAATTTGCACCGAAAGCACATGAGGGTTTTATGCTTGGTTACGGAAAGGACTCGCACACCTACAGAGTATTCAACATCGTTCTTCACAAGGTTGTTGAAACTGCAGATGTGCGGTTTGATGAAACTAATGGCTCGCAAAGAGAGCACCTACCTTCTATGATAGATGAACCAACACCTGAGGATTCTATCAAGTTCAAGGCTACTGAGGATGTCATTCCTACTGAAGAATCTATTGAAGAATTCTTTCCAGAACGTGATGAACATCAAGCTGGCGCACCTGAAGAAAATGGTGCTGAAGAAAATGCTCCTGAAGGAAATGCTGATCAAATTCCTCGAAGACAACCCACTCATCCTCGCATTGCAAACGAAGTGCAAGTCAAGAAGATCATCGATGACATTAGAGCACCAGGTCCTCTCACTCGCTCAAAGGATTCACATTTATATAACTTTTGTGGGCACTTTGCTTTTGTCTCTATCACAGAGCCCACTAAGGTAGATGAAGCATTTCTAGAGCCTGAGTGGATTCAAGCTATGCAAGAAGAATTACATCAGTTCGAGCTCAACAATGTCTGGGAACTGGTCAAACGTCCAGATCCTCACAAGCACAATATCATTGGCACAAAATGGATCTACCACAATAAGCAAGATGAAAATGGCCTTGTGGTGAGGAATAAGGCACGTCTTGTAGCTCAAGGCTACACACAGGTTGAGGGTATTGACTTTGATGAAACTTTTGCACCTGTTGCTAGACTTGAGGCTATTCGCATATTACTTGCTTACGCTAACCATCATGATATCACTTTATATCAAATGGATGTGAAAAGTGCATTCCTCAATGGTAAGCTTGAGGAAGAAGTATATGTTGCTCAACCCCCAGGTTTTGAAGATCCAAAGAATCCCGACAAAGTCTTCAAACTCAAAAAGGCCCTTTATGGCCTCAAGCAAGCCCCTCGGGCGTGGTATGATACTTTGAAGGAATTCCTCATGAATAAAGGCTTCAAACCCGGTTCACACGACCCAACTCTTTTCCCTAAATCTTATGATGATGAATTGTTTGTGTGCCAAATATATGTTGATGTGTAAGTGCATCTAGTGCCCCTCAGTGATTTTGGTGTATTGAAGACTTATAGGTTAAGCGACTAATGCGTTTGTGAGTGTACACAGGTCTATAAGTCTATGAGGAGTTTGATATTTACAGAGAAAGTCGACCCCTAAAAATGAAGTTCTTCAACTGAAGACTTTGATATTCTGAAGACTTTCTGAAGACTTTGAAAGTGAAGAAATTGGTGTGACCTTGAAGACTTGGTATTCATTTGTGGAACATGAAGCGTGAAGACTTTTGTTTTTGTAGTTTTATTTTCTCTTTCTTGAGTCATAGGAAACACTGTACTGTTAAAGGGGGTCGAGGAAATACTAAGGAAAATTTCCATGTGATGCTCAACTCAAAATCCTTCACCTACCAATCCCTTTGAGTGAAGCCTTTGGAAATCTCATACAGTTCAGTCACTTTCTTCAGTGACAGAGACGAAGTTCTTCTGGTCGCTGATGAATTTGTTCTGACTGAGGAGTTAGGAATTCGTCAGTGCGAATTACCTACACAGTGAGGAACATGATAGCCCTGAGGAATTTGAGAGTCAAATTTCCGACCGTTGCTGTGCTGCGCGCCAGCTGTCCCAAAATATCTTATCCACCTAACGGTCATATCATTGAGGGGCATTTATGTCTTATCATGTCGGGCTGCTCCCTAGGCTATAAATAGCCGCCCCCTACAACCACTAGCTGGTTGGCTGCTCCGAGAGAACTTGACACTTGTCATTTGAGAGCAACCCATCCTCCGAGGACTTTGAGCGAAAATCATCAAGTGAGGAAAATCCCTAACCCAAACACCTACAAACCCCAAAGTGATTGAGCATCACTGAAGAAATTGATCCTGCGTGGATCCGACGCTTGTCACCTTTGAACACTTTGCTTCTTCCAGACGGTTAGGCGTCAAGGTCTAGAGCATCCAAGAGGAATTGTGGATCGCCGAGTGACCAAGTCTGTGAAGGTTTGGAAGTCTACTGAAGACTTACCACGAGTGATTGGACGAGGTCTGCGTGACCTTAGTTCAAGGAGAATACGGTGAGGACTAGGTGTCCTGAGCTACGTGCTCAGAGACTGGGTGTCCGGGACTGTGTGTCCTCGAGTTTAAATACTCAGCCGCTCCAACCAGACGTACAACTGAGACAACAGTTGGAACTGGTCTACCAAATCATTGTCTTCACCAACCTACTGGTTCTATTTCCTCAACCCTTTCATTTCCTCATTACTGTGTTGAGTGTTTGTTCATATCTGTGTTTGAAGACTTTGACTGAAGACTTTCTCAATTTCCTCAGTTCAATTTCTTTAGTCTGTTTGTCTTCATCTTGTGTTATCCTGTGATTACGCTTTCTGTACTCTGTGCTAGTCTTCATTTCATCATGATGACCATGCTTGTATTCTAGTATGCTTACTTCTGAGTACTTATTCCGCTGCTAATAGTTCTTCGCTAAGGAATTTCCTCACCGGCAAATTCCTCAGTGAAGAGTTCATAAAAATCGCCTATTCACCCCCCTTCTAGTCGACATAACGCACTTTCAATTGGTATCATAGCAAGGTACTCCCTTGTTCTGTGTGATTTTGGTTTAACCGCCTGGAGTTTTAGTTATGTCGACCGCAGGTATGATCAAGGTCTCGGCTGGGTGTCCTACCTTCGATGGAACGGACTACCCCTACTGGAAAAACAAGATGCGAATGCATCTCGAGGCAATTGACAACGATCTCTGGTATGTTGTGGAAAATGGTGTTCCCTCTGTCTCACCCTCACTGAACGCTATCGATGTGGAGAGATTCAAGCAACTCGATTCTCAAGCGAAGAATATCATATGTGGCCATCTGAGTAAAGGACAGTATGGAAGAGTGAGTGCTTTGGAAACTGCTAAGCTTATCTGGGATAGGCTATCCAAAGTGAATGAAGGAGTCTCAACTCAGCGTGACTCTCGAGTTGATGTTCTTCGAATCTCTTCAACTGCTTCAAAAGACTCGACAATGAAAATGTCCAACAAACCTTTGATCGCCTCACTGACATCTCAAATGAGCTTCAAGCCCTCGGTGCCACTGACATCACTGACCATGAGGTGGTGAAGAAACTGTTGAGATCGCTTGATTCCTCATTTGATACTCTGGGTCTGATGATACAAGAACAGGCTGACTACAAGTCTCTTGATCCTGCCGATATCCTCGAAAGGCTAAATACTCATGAGTTCCAGTTTGCTGAAAAGAGAGATCTCTATGGTTCGAGCTATGGAAAACCACGTGCCCTGAAGGCCAAGGTTGTGTCTGAGTCTGAATGTGAGGACTCTGGTAGTAGCCTTGGTGATCCTGAAGAATTGAGCCAGGAGCTAGCACTGCTCGTGAAGAAATTCTAGAAGTTCTCAAGACGTGGTCACTTTGGAAAATCCTCAAGAAGTAGTGATTCCTCATCAAGTGACTATAAGAGAAGGCTGTGCCACAAATGCAAGAAACCTGGTCATTATATTCAAGATTGTCCTCAGTGGGAAAAGGAATTGAAGAAGAAGAAATACAAGATTACAGTTCTGATGATGCGAAGAAGAAGAAGAAATCGTCAAAATCTTCGTCATCAAAATCCTCGAAGTCTTCATCTCACAAGAAGAGCAGCTCCAAGAAGGCTCGGGCATTCATTGGCAAGGAAATGGACTCTGAAGCTGAATCTGAGGAAAATGAGGAAGAGGAGGCGTCTGAAGAATCCAAATCTGGTGTGGCGAGTCTGGCCTTCGCTACTGCTTTCGTTAGCAAGTCCATCTTCAACACTGAAGAAACTGACTCCACCGACAAGCTCGATGAAGATAATGATGACTACGCTCCCACCTATTGCTACATGGCAAAAGGTGCAAAGGTACTCAAATACACCTCCTCTGAATCTAGTGAAAATGAATCTGATGAGAATCTCAAGCCCAGCTACTCTAAACTTGCAAAGATTGCTGTAAAACAACAAAGGGCTTTTGAAAAGGTTCAAAACATGCTAGATAAGAGTGATGACATGTTGGGTGAAGAAATGGATCGCACTAAAGCCCTGACTGAAAATCTTCAGAGACTTCAGTCTAGGTTTGATAACCTTCAAAGTCATCATAACACTCTCTTATCTGATCATGAGAAACTTTCTTATGAATTTCTTCAAAGAAAGCAAGATCTTGAGAAGCTAAGAGTGAGTTATGAAGATCTCCAGAAGGAGCGCGATTCATTACTTGCTCAACAAATCAACACTTCTTAGGAAGAATTTGTTCCTCCATGCTTAAAGTGCATTGAACGTGAATCTGCTAATTCTTCCCCTGAATGTTCAAATGCTTCAACTGTTACAAATTCTTCACCTGCCTCTGCTATCACTAATTCCTCATCTGAGGACATTGCTAGTATCACTGATGATGCAGGGCTGAAGGAACTGTACACGACAGGCATGTACAAAAGCCTCAAAGGGCATCAGATTCTTTGTGATGTGCTCAAAAAGCAAATCCTCAATAGAAATCCTAGGAAAGAGGGTATTGCCTTTGAGAGGAAACTTAATGCTGATGGAACATATTGGAAGCCTGAGCAGTACCCCAAAACCTCATGGGTTGCTGCAAAGGGACCTCCAGTTGATCCATCCTTGTTATCTGGCTTTACATGTGAATCTCCTCATTCTTCTGATTAGTCATTTGACTCCAACTATAAACTGTTCAAAAATCAGAATGGTGAAGTATTTGCTAGATATGTTGGGACTAACTGCAGGAACGCTTCCCCTATGAAGAAAATCTGGGTTCCCAAAAGTTATGTTGAAAGTCTTCAGGTGAATGTCCTCATGACACCATCTGTGAAGAATAGGAACCCCAGAACAAACTCTTCATATGGACCTAATTCTTCATATGGACCCAAGTCCTCATATGGACCAAATTCCTCACGTGGATCAAATTCCTCAAATGTATCAAAGTCCTCATATGATTATCATCGTGCTAACAACTCTGTTTCGCAGGGTAGAGCTAAGGGCTACGAATATGCACATTATTCTTCAAATCATTATGTTCATAAGTCCTCGAAGAATTTCGTTGCTTATTCATATGCTTACCCTAACCCCTCTTATGTGAAACGAAATGGTTTGGCTTCTATGCCACCATTCTCATATGGTGCTCGCAGAGTGATGAACTCTTTGCCACCCCTTCAGATGTGGGTGGTGAAGAAAAAGAACTAATCTCTTCTGCAGGGTCAGGTCTCCAGACGTGCCTTAACGTCTGAAGAATTTGCTGGGGACCTGACAAAACTGCCTGAAAGGACGCAGGCTAACCATGATGAAATGAACTTTCATTTCACACGTCCTCCTACTGCTATATCTATTTACCGCTTGATGAAATTCATCTGATGAACTTGATATCATATTCTTCACTGATGAAGCATATGAGATTGTAAGTTACACTAATTCATCTGCAGGATGATCAACCCAAAACCACTGAATGGGTCCTCGATAGTGGATGTACAAATCACATGACTGGTGACAAGAATCTCTTGATGGATGCTCCTTTAACACCGTCACATCTGAAGCATATCATCTTTGCTGACAAAGGCAAAAGTCAGGTATTGGGTCTTGGTAAGGTTGCGATCTCTAAGGATAAACACATGGACAAAGTCATGCTTGTTGAGTCCTTAGGATACAATCTCATGTCAGTCTCAATGCTTTGTGATCATGGTTGTTGTCTTTGGCAAGTATCGCTGTGTTGTGATGATGGAAGCTGACAATTCCAAAGTCTTCGAAGGCTTTAGGAGAGGAGATTTGTATATTGTTGATTTCTCTACAGGACCACAACCAGCCGTGTGTCTACTTGCAAAAGCTTCAGAAGGCTGGCTATGGCATCGACGACTTGGTCACGCAGGCATGAGGAATTTGCACACGCTTGCGAAGAAGAAGCATGTCATTGGCATTGAGAATGTCAAATTCCTCAAGGATCATTTATGCGGAGCCTGTGAAGCTGGAAAAATGACCAAGGCCAAGCATCCAGCGAAGACTATCATGACCACTACTCGTCCATTCGAATTGCTTCACATGGACCTCTTCGGACCAAATCATTACTCATCATTCTCTAATGCTGCATCTCTATATGGTTTTGTCATTGTTGATGATTACTCTCGATACACATGGGTACACATTGTTACTTACAAACATGAAGTGCAGGAAGTCTTCAAACAATTTTCCTAGAGGGCTTCAACCAACTTTGGTGTGAAGATCAAGCACATCAGAAGTGACAATGGAACTGAGTTCAAGAATTCCGGTCTTGATGACTATCTTGATGAACTTGGTATTACTCATGAGTTATCTGCTCCTTATACTCCTCAGCAAAATGGCGTCGTGGAGCGCAAGAACAGAACTCTTGTTGAGATGGCTCGCACTATGCTTGATGAATACAAAACGCCTCATCGTTTTTGGATTGATGCAATTGATACTGCGTGCCACATCATCAATAGAGTATATCTTCACAAATTCTTCAAGAAGACGGCCTATGAACTCCTCACTGACAAGAAACCCAATGTGAGTTATTTCAAAGTCTTCGGTGCTAGATGTTGGATTAGAGATCCTCACCACAATTCTAAATTTGCACCAAAAGCACATGAAGGTTTTATGCTTGGTTACGGAAAGGACTCGCACACCTACAGAGTCTTCAACATCGCACTTCATAAGATTGTTGAAACTGTAGATGTGCGGTTGGATGAAACTAATGGCTCGCAAAGAGAGCACCCACCTTCTGTGTTAGATGAACCAGCACCTGAGGATTCTATCAAGTTCAAGGAAACTGAGGATGTCATTCCTACTGAAGAACTTGCTGAAGAAGTAATTCCAGTATGCGAAGAACGTCGAGCTGACGCACCTGAAGATAATGATGAAGACAATGGTGCTGAGGAAAATGATCAAATACCTTGACGTCAACCAGCTCATCCTCACGTTGCAAAAGAAGTACAAGTTGACAAGATCATCGATGACATTGAAGCGCCAGGTCCTCTCACACGCTCAAAAGCTTCACATTTATCTAACTTTTGTGGGCACTATGCTTTTGTCTCTATCACAGAGCCCACTAAGGTAGATGAAGCATTCTTGGAGCCAGAGTGGATTCAGGCTATGCAAGAAGAATTACATCAGTTCGAGCTCAACAATGTCTGGGAACTGGTCAAACGTCCAGATCCTCGCAAGCATAATATCATTGGCACAAAGTGGATCTACCGCAACAAGCAAGATGAAAATGGCCTTGTGGTAAGGAATAAGGCACGACTAGTAGCTCAAGGCTACACACAGGTTGAAGGAATTGATTTCGATGAAACTTTTGCACCTGTTGCTAGACTTGAGGCTATTCGCATATTGCTTGCTTATGCTAATCATCATGATATCATCTTATATCAAATGGATGTGAAAAGTGCATTCCTCAATGGTAAGCTCGAGGAAGAAGTATATGTTGCTCAACCCCCAGGTTTTGAAGATCCAAAGAATCCTGACAAAGTCTTCAAACTTAATAAGGCCCTCTATGGCCTCAAGCAAGCCCCTCGGGCGTGGTATGATACATTGAAGGAATTCTTCGTGAAAAATGGTTTCACACCCGGTTCACTCGACCCTACTCTCTTTACTAAATCTTATGATGGTGAACTGTTTGTGTGCCAAATATATGTTGATGATATTATCTTTGGCTGTACTGACCAACGTTATAGTGATGAATTTACCTATATGATGAGTGAAGAATATCAAATGTCTATGATGGGAGAGTTGAAATTCTTCTTAGGTCTTCAAATTCGTCAACAGCGCAACGGCGTATTCATATCTCAGGAGAAATACCTCAAAGATGTACTGAGGAAATTCGGCATGCAAGATTGCAAAGGCGTCAAAATTCCTATGCCCACAAAAGGCAATCTATGCACTGATGAAAATGGTATTGACTTCGATCACAAGGTAGACCGCTCCATGATTGGTTCTTTATTGTACTTATGTGCATCTAGGCCAGATATAATGCTTAGTGTTTGCTTGTGTGCCCGATTTCAAGCTGCACCGAAGGAATCACACCATAAGGCTGTGAAGCATATTCTTCGATATCTAGCTCACACACCAACACTAGGATTATGGTACCCCAAGGGCTCTGTTTTTGATCTCATTGGATATTCTGACTCTGACTATGCTGGTGATCGTGTGGACCGCAAGTCAACTTCTGGCACTTGTCATTTCCTCGGACGATCTTTGGTCTGTTGGTCCTCGAAGAAATAGAACTGCGTATCACTGTCTACTGCGGATGCTGAATACATTGCTGCTGGCTCTTGCTGTGCTCAACTGCTTTGGATGAAGCAAACGCTCAAGGACTATGGCGTCAACGTGAAGAATGTGCCTCTCCTCTGCGACAATGAGAGTGCCATCAAGATTTCTCACAACTCAGTTCAACACTCGAAGACAAAGCACATTCAGATTCGTCATCATTTTCTTCATGATCATGTGTTGAAGGGCGACATCTCCATCGAGCACGTGAAGGCTGAAGAACAGCTAGCTGATATTTTCACTAAGCCTTGGATGAGAAGAGATTTAGCAAGTTGCGGTGTGAGCTAAATATCTTAGAATCTTCGAATGTTCTTTGAAAAGGACACACATCCTAACACTTATGCAAAATTGATGACTTAGATGTGCAACACATGAAGAAACGTTTTTCTTCAATCAATGAAGAATAACACTCTAAGTGTGAAGAAATTAATGAAGAATTTGATTATCAGAACCCTACGACAATTGTACGCGGTGTCTGAAATCATCATTCTTATACGGTGGGTCACGCCACCACAAAAAGTTGAAAATCTTCAATTTGAGTTTTTCCTCAGTTTTTGAAATCCTTCAGTTTTTCAAATTCTTCAACTTTGCAAAATCTTCACTGTTCC
>NC_041393.1:45618250-45701455 GCF_002162155.2 Triticum dicoccoides
TATATATATGTATATATGAGTTTATGTCCTCTACAACATTCACTTATAGCTATTTCTTCAAGTTGCTTTTTCTGCTAAGTGAATGTGATCGGACCCTTCCCCTCTATGCTATACTCAACCCAATCTATTCACAAATTCTTCATGTGCGTTCTATTTGAAACTCGTTCAAAATCTTCACTGTGTCCTTGTCAGCTGAAGAAATTGCGAACGAAACTTTAAAACAAATCTTATCCAAATTTTCGGTTTTGTTGCTCAAACTGTTCCGCATCCCACGATGCATTATTCTATTCACCCACGATCGTACACGATCTCCACTACACAGTACGTGGGTGATACATGTCGCGTGAAGGAGAAAGGGCAGGGGCACGTTCGTCCTAAATCTTCGGGCGAACAGTTTTTCACCGTGTCTATAAATACCCCTGTCTCCTTCCTCACTTCATTTACACTGCTCGACCTCTCTCTCCTGCTCGAGCTCCTCAAACCCTAGCGCAACCGCTACTCCATCGTCGCCGGTGAGGAAGAGCTTCGCTGCCTCAACCTCGTCGCCGCCGTACTCACGCCGACCGCGGAAATCTTCACTCCGCCGCCGCCGTAGCTGTCTTCCTCCGCCGAGTTAGGGCAAGGAAGATCTAACCTGACGAACTTCCTGTCTGTTCTTCTCAGTTCGTCGTGTTCTTCATTTCGGGTAATTAAAAGTTACTTTTATTACTCGCTTTGATTCTCAAGCTTTCCTGAAAATCTTCAAAGGTGTTTATTCTTCAAATCTTCACATATATGAACACCTCAAACAAACTATGCTCTTGATTCGTTTCTCTAAGCAATGGTTTTCCTCAAGATCCCTCAATTGTGTGGATCCTCGATCTATACAACTCTGGAACCTAAGACAAAGATCGCTTAGTGAAATTCTTCAAGGCTCATCTGGTCAAATTCCTCAAAACTTGTTCTCTTCAAAAAACCTTCTCAGAACGCATATGACCTCTCCAAATTCCTCGCACCTATACTCTGTTCACAGGTACTCATGTCTGCTGCTGAATCACTAGGTTCTCATCAACTTAACTCATTTGTAGCGTTCCTCGAAGAAAAACTACATACTTCTTCAGAGAACTCATTTGTTCAAATTCCTCAACTGAAGAATATGGCAGACGGTAAGAAGCCGCAGAAAGGAGGAAAGAAACCTGAGGTTATGACTGCGTTTGAGATCCCTGAGGAAATTTATGCTGACTATTGCACACCTGATGAAGCAAAATATGGCAAAGAAAACAAAAATCAGCGCAAGGTGCGCATTCAGAAGATTGAACAGAGATGGGCAAGGGAATGGAGGGAATACAGATATGTGACTCCAAAGTACATGAAGAAATTCGCCCTCAATCCTCTGTGCCCAAGAGCTCCATTGGCACCTGGCCAAGTAGCTGATCCCACTAGCATCAAACGTGGTGAGGACTTTCCTGAAGAATGGGCTAAGCGCCAAGCCAAATTGGCAAGACAAGCTAAGGAGGCAGTGAAGAAATTCGATGAGGATTCTGCCACTGCTACTGCTACTGAGGCCTCGGTCCAACCGAGGAAATCCATGCCAAAGAAGCCTTCTCGTAAGCCAAGTGCTTCACCATCAGTGCCCTCACGGCCAAGTTCCTCAGCAGCGCCCTCATGGCAAATTCCTCACACTGCTCCTGCTCCTCCCAAGTCCTCAGCAGTTCCGACAAAGTCCTCAGCTCCTGTGCATCTAACTACATGTCAAAGGAATGCTGGTTTCTCAATTGCCTCTGGTGTCTCAGCAAGTTCCTCAGCTGCACCAATTTCATCATCTGGCCCGACTCTGCTGAAGACCAAAGCAACAGCTGGACGAGGTCCTCGGCCAAGTCCAAAGAAGAAACAGGTCGCATTCCATGTGCCTTCTGATGATGAAGCTTCTGATGATGAACTTGCAAAAATCATCAGAGATAGACAGGTGAAGGCCGCTAGAGCCAAAGGCACATCTGTGCCACTGCTGTTGGATCTGAGGAAAATCCTCGATTATATTGATCTCTGGCACAAGGATCCAAACACCCCCATGCCTGATTTCCATCTGACCGCTGGTCAAAATCACATGCTGACCCATTTCATCACTGTAGAGAAATGGAAGTTTGAAAAGGCAAGAGAGATCAAGAAAGCTCAATACAAAAAGGAGAAGTTCCTGAAGAAAAACATTGTCAAAATGACACCTGAAGAACTTCTCAAGGTCCAGACTAAAATTCAAGACCTCAGCAAAAACTTCGATGCTTATTATGCTGATTGGCAAGGAGCCAAGGTCAGGTTCGTCAACCTGACGAAGAAATTCACCAATGTTGCAGCCTCAACGCAACATGAAATTCCTCAGGCTGAAGCCTCAGCTCAGCCGACTGAAGAACATGCCAACACCGCTGATGAAGTTCAGGCTGCTGATAAAAATGCTAGTTCCAGGGCTGATGATCCCATTCCAGCCGCTGAAGAAATTGCCAGGGCATCCACTAGTGGTGCGCCTGAAGAAACTGAAGAAGTCAGGGCAATTGCATCAGTTGCGCCTGAAGAAAATCAACCAGATTCCTCAGCTCCATCTGCACCTACACCAACACCAATTCTTCCATGTGCATTTGATGTGAAGAAAACCAAGGCTGTAGAGCGAGCTGCAGTGAAGAAAAGGAAGGCATCAGCTGTGTCAAATTCTTCGGCTGCGAAGAAAATGAAGCCAATGACCAGCTCACTTGAAAATCCAATTGATGCTGTTCCGATTTCCTCCATGCCGTCAAAGGACCTTGTTCCTTTTGGAGAAGACTATGAGATCCCCATCGGATCTGATGAAGAACATCATTCTGCTGCTTCATCAGAGCAGATTGATGAAGAAATTGAAGTGGACGCAATCCCTTCAACGCCAATCATTTCCTCACCTATGCCTCAGTTCACAACTGAAGAGGCTGGTGTTGAGGAAATTGAAGATGAAGATGTGGATATAGGATGCACCACACCTGTGATGAATGATGACTTTTGGGAAAGTCAGCATCCCAATACTCCTCTCTTCACCCCGCTCCAACAGATACCTCAGTCCCCTGCACCAACAGTTCAATTGGGCTCTGAAGAAACTCAACCCACTCTCTCTGTGCATGAAGAAATTCCAGCCACTAGTGCTGATGAACCTGCTGCTGCTGATCCTCAGACTGCACCTGTTGAGGAACAAGAAATTCCTCAGCCTGAAGAACCCGAGCTCGCGATTCCTGAGGTGGTGATGCAACTCACTGACATCCCTCTGCCAAAGCAAAAGAATCCGTTCTCAAGCAAACAGAAGTTCAAGGCTGAAGATTTCTTTGCCGAGCATGTGTTCTTCACTGATTACAATCCATATGATTCTGCTTGCATAAGGAAGAGGCGTTTCTGGACTGCCAGCCAAGCCAATTTCTATTCCTCAGTGCTCTTCAACAAAGACAAAGTCTTCGATCATGCACATATTCCTCATGTGGACATGGAATCTCTGCCCGGCTTTGAGCCAGTCCTCAGTGTTCTTCACAACGCAGGACTTCTAAATTTCTGCATTGATATCTGTGACTGGAATGAAGAACTCATTCTTCAATTTTATGCAACTCTGCACATCACCGGAGACGCTGAAGACGTGAACTCCTGGGTATTAGACTGGATGTCTGAAAATACTCACTACAAGGCACCTGCAACTAAATTGCTTCGTGCTCTACCACCCAGTCCTCCACTTGATGATGCTCGTTGTATCTACAACAAACCAGAACTTTCAAATCACTATATGCAAGTGCTGATGAAGCCATTGAAGCCAAGGTAGGCCCCACGAACCAAATTCCTCGTCAAGGAATTACTCTATGTGCCTCGGACTGTCTATCGAATTCTGACGATGACAATGAGTCCCATCAAAGGCCACGACTCAAATGATGAAGAAGTCATTGGCATCATGAAGAATATGCTTTTCAACATCATTCATGGCGTTCCCATAAACTTCTATGATTTCTTCATGAGGACTCTGGCCAATATTGCTATGTCACCATTCAAGCTGAAGCCCTATGCTCCTTGGATTATGAGATTCATCAGGGCAAGATCTTCACTGAATTACAAAGCTGACACTCTGAACCACGGATGCTACTTGCCTCCCATTTAAGTCCTCAAACGGACAGTTTCATCAGCTGATGATAAAGGCAAGGCCGCTGCTGTGATCGATGAAGGCATTCGTCCATTGGATGGTCAATTTCGCAAGGCTGCATCTTACTCTACCAATGACGATTCTGCCACACATGACTCTGCCGCCAATACCTCAGCCAAGCAAAATCCTCAAGCCACAGCACCCAGGGTGATGACTGACCGTGAGTTACTCCTCAGTCTGCATCAGAAGGTTGATCGCAATCATAAATGGGTCAAGCGTCAGTTTGGTTCAATTCTTCACAACATGACCTCAACACAATGCAGTGAAGAAAAACCAATACTACCTCCTTGAAACCTTCAACCGCACCTGGGCTGTTCTCTCTCATGTCTACAGCGCTGTTGATCTGAAGAATATGGGTCTCAAGGAAGAATTTGACTAGTCTGCACCTCCACTGAAGAAATTCAAGAAGGTCAAAGTTCCTTCCTTGGTGGCCAACTCTTATTCTTCATCGCGTGACACTGATGAGTATGAAGATTTGGACGACACTGCGGCAGGCCCTGCTCCAACAAACAACCCCGACAACGCTGGCGCTCCTCCATCAACTTGAAATTCTTCAGGGGCGTTGGTCCTCAGTTTCAATCCTTTTGGTCATTTGATGACAAAGGGGGAGAAATCTGAGTTAGTCTTCAAGCGGGTCTATATTAAGGGCATTTTTTAAGTTACAACTCTCGTTCTTCTGAAACTTTATTTGGATCGAGATGTAATCTTAAACCCGATGGTGCGCTGATACTTTTGTTGCATTATGCTCTGCATGCTTATTCCTTGTTAATGACATTGCACGCATGCTGAATCTCATTAGGCACCATATTTCATCATGCATTTCAAATTCTTCATATTATATATCAAATGCGTGTATGAATTACAAGATATAGGGGGAGATCTCCATGATTCAACTCTTCAAATGTGCAATGCTTCAAAAGCAAATTCCTCACTATGCACATCTTCAGGGGGAGTTCTATATCCTGTAATCAAATTCCTCAATATCAGTGTATACACTTCATATATTTATTCCCGTTGAAAACTTAACCTATGTTGTCATCAATCACCAAAAAGGGGGAGATTGTAAGTGCATCTAGTGCCCCTTAGTGATTTTGGTGTATTGAAGACTTATAGGTTAAGCGACTAATGCGTTTGTGAGTGTACACAAGTCTATAAGTCTATGAGGAGTTTGATATTTACAGAGAAAGTCGACCCCTAAAAATGAAGTTCTTCAACTGAAGACTTTGATATTCTGAAGACTTTCTGAAGACTTTGAAAGTGAAGAAATTGGTGTGACCTTGAAGACTTGGTATTCATTTGTGGAACATGAAGCGTCAAGACTTTTGTTTTCGTAGTTTCATTTTCTCTTTCTTAAGTCATAGGAAACACCGTACTGTTAAAGGGGGTCGAGGAAATACTAAGGAAAATTTCCATGTGATGCTCAACTCAAAATCCTACACCTACCAATCCCTTCGAGTGAAGCCTTTGGAAATCTCATACAGTTCAGTCACTTTCTTCAGTGACAGAGATGAAGTTCTTCTGGTCGCTGATGAATTTGTTTTGACTGAGGAGTTAGGAATTCGTCAGTGCCAATTACCTACACAGTGAGGAACATGATAGCCCTGAGGAATTTGAGAGTCAAATTTCCGACCGTTGCTGTGCTGCGCGCCAGCTGTCCCAAAATATCTTATCCACCTAACGGTCATATCATTGAGGGGCATTTATGTCTTATCATGTCGGGCTGCTCCCTAGGCTATAAATAGCCGCCCCCTACAACCACTAGCTGGTTGGCTGCTCCGAGAGAACTTGACACTTGTCATTTGAGAGCAACCCATCCTCCGAGGACTTTGAGCGAAAATCATCAAGTGAGGAAAATCCCAAACCCAAACACCTACAAACCCCAAAGTGATTGAGCATCACTGAAGAAATTGATCCTGCGTGGATCCGACGCTTGTTACCTTTGAAGACTGTGCTTCTTCCAGACGGTTAGGCGTCAAGGTCTAGAGCATCCAAGAGGAATTGTGGATCGCCGAGTGACCAAGTCTGTGAAGGTTTGGAAGTCGCCTGAAGACTTACCACGAGTGATTGGACGAGGTCTGCGTGACCTTAGTTCAAGGAGAATACGGTGAGGACTGGGTGTCCTGAGCTGCATGCTCAGAGACTGGGTGTTCGGGACTGCGTGTCCTCGAGTTTAAATACTCAGCCGCTCCAACCAGACGTACAACTGAGACAGCAGTTGGAACTGGTCTACCAAATCATTGTCTTCACCAACCTACTGGTTCTATTTCCTCAACCCTTTCATTTCCTCATTACTGTGTTGAGTGTTTGTTCATATCTGTGTTTGAAGACTTTGACTGAAGACTTTCTCAATTTCCTCAGTTCAATTTCTTCAGTCTGTTTGTCTTCATCTTGTGTTATCCTGTGATTACGCTTTCTGTACTTTGTGCTAGTCTTCATTTCATCATGATGACCATGCTTGTATTCTGGTATGCTTACTTCTGAGTACTTATTCCGCTGTTAATATTTCTTCGCTAAGGAATTTCCTCACCGGCAAATTCCTCAGTGAAGAATTCATAACAATTGCCTATTCACCCCCCCTGTAGTCTACATAACGCACTTTCATGATGATATTATCTTTGGCTGTACTGACCAACACTATAGTGATGAATTTGCCTATATGATGAGTGAAGAATATAAAATGTCTATGATGGGAGAATTGAAATTCTTTTTAGGTCTTCAAATTTGTCAATAGCGCAATGACATATTCATATCTCAGGAGAAATACCTCAAAGATGTATTGAGGAAATTCGCATGCAAGACTGCAAAGGGGTCAAAATTCCAATGCCCACAAATGGCCATCTATGCACTGATGAAAATGGTAAAGACTTCTATCAAAAGGTATACTGCCCCATGATTGGCTCTTTATTGTACCTATGTGCATCTAGGCCAGATATTATGCTTAGCGTTTGCATGTGTGCCCGATTTCAAGCTACACCGAAGGAATCACACCATAAGGCTGTGAAGCATATTCTTCGATATCTAGCTCACACACCAACACTTGGATTATGGTATCCCAAGGTCTCTTCATTTGATATCATTGGATATTCAGACTCTGACTATGCTGGCGATCGCGTGGACCGCAAGTCAACATCAGGCACATGACATTTCCTCGGACGATCTTTGGTCTGTTGGTCCTCGAAGAAACAGAACTGCGTATCACTCTCCACTGCAGAAGCTAAGTACATTGCTGCTGGATCATGCTGTGCTCAATTACTATGGATGAAGCAAACACTCAAGGACTATGACATCACCATGAAGAATGTGCCTCTCTACTACGATAATGAGAGTGCTATCAAGATTGCTCATAACCCAGTTCAGCACTCGAAGACAAAGCACATCTAGATTCGTCATCATTTTCTTCATGATCATGTGTTAAAGGGCGACATCTCCATCGACCACGTCAGCACTGAATATCAACTGGCCGATATCTTCACGAAGCCCTTGGATGAGAAGAGATTTAGCAAGTTGCGGTGTGAGCTAAATATCCTAGAATCTTCGAATGTTCTCTAAAATGGACACAGATCCTAACACTTATGCTGACTTGACGACTTAGATGTGCAACACACGAAGTAACGTTTTTCTTCAATCAATGAAGACTAACGCTCCAAGTGTGAAGAAATTAATGAATAAATTGATTCTCAAAGCCCTACGACAATTGTACGCGGCGTGTGAAATCAGCTTTCTTATACGGTGGGTCACGCCACCAACCAAAGTTGAAAATCTTCAATTTGAGTTTTTCTTCGTTTTTGAAATTCCTCAGTTTTTCAAATTCTTCAACTTTGCATTGTCTTCACTCTTTCCGGTGTTGTTCTTCATTTGAATATATGTATGAGTTTTATGTCCTCTACAACATTCACTTATTGCTATTTCTTCAAGTTGATTTCTTCTGCTAAGTGAATGTGATCGGACCCTTCTCCCTCTGCGCTAAACTCAACCCACTCTATTCAAAAATTCTTCATGTGCGTTCTAATTTGAAACTAGTTCAAAATATTCACTATGTCCTTGACAGCTGAAAAAAATTGCGAACAGAAACTTAAAACAATCTTATCTAAATTTTCGGCTTTGCCGGTCAAACCGTTCCGCATCCCATGACATACTTATCTATTCACCCACGATCCTACAAGATCGCCACCTCACAGTACGTGGGTGACACATGTCACGTGAATGAGAAGGGCCAGGGGCACGCTCGTCCGAAATCTTCGGGCGTACAATTTTTTCACCTCCGCTACTTATACCCCTGCCTCTTCCTCACCTCACTTTTACTCCGCTCGACCTCACTCTCGCTCGAGCTTCCCGAAACCCTAGCGCCGCCGCTACTTCATCATCGCCGGTGAGGAAGAGCTTCACTGCCTCGACCTCGTCGTCGTCGTACTCGCGCCGGTTGCGGATTTCCTCACTCTGCCGCCGCCGTAGCCGTCTTCCTCTGCCGAGTTAGGGCGTGGAAGATTTGAACGGAAGAACTTCACTCCTACTCTTCCCATTTCGTCGTGTTCTTCACTTCGGGTAATTAAAAGTTACTTTTACTACCCGCTTTGATTCATGTGTTTTTCTTGAAAATCTTCAAAGGTGTTTTATTCTTCAAATCTTCACACACTAAACACCTCACATATTATCTGTTCTTGATTCGTATCTCTAAGCAATGATTTTCTTCAAGATTCCTCAATTGTGTGGATTCTCAAATCTGTACAACTCTGGAACCTAAGATAAAGAACGCTTAGTGAAATTCTTCAAGACTCGTCTGGTCAAATTCCTCAAACCTATTCTTTTTGAAAATCTTCTGAGAACGCATATCACCTCTCCAAATTCCTCGCAACTATACTCTGTTCATAGGTACAAATGTCCGCTGCTGAATCACTAGGTTCTCATCAACTTAACTCATTTGCAGCACTCCTCGAAGAAAAGTTGCATACCTTCAGAAACTTCAGTTGTTCATATTCCTCGGCTGAAGAGAATGGGCGATGGTAAGAAGCCACAGAAGGGAGGAAAGAGGCCTGAGGTAAATACTGCATTTGAAATCCCTGAGGACATCTATGCTGGGTACTGCACACCCCCCGAGGAAGATAGAAATCAGCACAAGGTGCGCATTCAAAAGATAGAAAGGAGATGGGCACGAGAATGGAGGGAGTACATGTATGTTACTCCCAAGTACATGAAGAAATTCACGCTCAACCCTCCATGCTCAAGACCTCCATTGGCACCTGGCCAACTGGTAGATCCCACCAGCCTCAAGCGCGGTGAGGACTATGCTGATGAATGGGCAAAGCGCCAGGCCAAACTGGCCAAGCAAGCAAAGGAAGAAGTGAAGAAATTCAATGCAGACTCTACTGCCGCTGCTACCGCTGCTAAGGCCTCTGCTAGTCAGCCGAAGAAGGCGATGCCAAAGAATCCTTCTCACAAGTCAAGCGCTTCTTCTTCAATGCCCTCAAGGCCAGAATCTTCAAAGCCCTCACGGAAAATTCCTCAGTGTGCTCCTCGTCCTTCAAAGTCCTCAGCTCCTCCGACAAAGTCTTCAGCTGCTCCGACCAAATCCTCGGCACCTGTGCATCTCGCCACGTGGCAAAGAACAACTAGCATCTCTATTGCCTCAGGAGTATCTGCAAGTTCCTCAGCTGCACCACATTCCTCAGCTGGCCCCTCTGTGCTGAAGAAAAAGGCCACTGCTAGACGAGGCCTTTGACCAAGTCCTCACAAAAAGCAAGTCGCCTTCCAAGTTCCCTCTGATGAAGATGAGGCAGATGATGAAGAACTCGCTGAAATCATCAGAGACAGGCAAGCCAGGGCCGCTAGAGAGGTGCCACTTCTGTTGGATCCAAAGTTGATCCTTGACTTCATTGACTTATGACACAAGGACCCTAACACGCCTTTGCCGGAGATGAATCTCACTCCTGGTCAAAGTCATGTTCTGATTGCCTTCATTGAGGAAGAAAAGTGGAAATTTGAAGAAGGCAGAAAGCTAAAGAAAGCGCAATACAAGAAACAGCGATACCTTAGGGACAATGTCCTCACTCTCACCCCTGATCAGCTCATTGCCTTGCAAGCTGAAATCAAGCAATTGAGTGATGAATTTGATTGCTACTATGCTGATTGGAAGGGAGCCAAGGTTCGGTTCGTCAATCTGACAAAGAAATTCACTTCAAGTGCTCCTCCTCCTGTGCACATTGAAATTTCACCGGCTGAAACATCTACTCAGCCTACTGAGGAACATGCCAGCACCGCTGATGACAATCAGGCTGCTGAAGAAAATGAGAGTGCCAGGGCTGACGACTCCATTCGAGCCGCTGAAGATATTCCCAGGGCATCCACTAGTGGTGCGCCTGAAGCAAATGAAGAAATCAGGGCAACTGCAACAGTTGCGCCTGAGGAAAATGATCCAAAGTCCTCTGCACCTCCTGCGCCTACCCCAACTCCAATCCTTCCATCTGCATTAGATACGAAGAAGACCAAGGATGCAGAGCGTGCAACTGTGAAGAAAAGGAAGGCATCAGCTTCATCAGATTCTTCAGCTCCGAAGAAAATGAAGCCTTTGACAAGTTCAACTGTAAATCCAATTGATGTCATTCCAGTCTCTTTCATGCCATCAAAGGACCTTGTTCCGTTTGGTGAACATTATGTGATTCCTGAGGAATCAGATGAAGAAACTCCTTCTGCTGCTTCAACAGAGCAGATGGATGAAGAAATTGAGGTGGATAAAATCCCTTCAACCCCAGTCATCTCCTCACCTACGCCTCAGTTCACTGCTGAAGAGGCAGGTGTTGAAGAAATGGAAGATGAGGATGTGGACATCGGATGTACCACACCCGTACTGAATGATGACTTTTGGGAAAGTCAGCACCCCAACTCTCCGTTGTTCACTCCACTCCAAGCAATTCCTCAGTCCCCAGCTGCTACTGAAGTGCAAATGGGATCTGAAGAACCTCATGCAACCCCGTCCGGCCATGAAGAAATTCCAGCCACTAGTGCTGAAGAAAATGTAAATGAAGAATTGAAGACCCAGGCTGAAGCTGCAGAAGAGCCTGAAATTCCTCAGCCTGAGGAACCTGAGATTGCGATTCATGAGGTGGTGATGCAATTGACTGACACTCCTCAGCCTAAGCCAAAGGATCCCTTCTCAAAGAAGCAAAAATTCAAGGCTGATGATTTCTTCGGCGAGTGTGTATTCTTCACTGAATTCAATCCATATGACAATGCTCGTCTTAAAAGGAAGCGCTTCTGGACTGCCAGCCAGGCCAACTTCTATTCCTCAGTACTCTTCAACAAGGACAAAGTCTTCGACCACGAGCACATTCCTCACGTGGACATGGAATCCATGCCTTGCTTCACACAAGTCCTCAGCATGATTCACGATGCAGGCTTGCTCAACTTTTGCTCTGACATCGTTGACTGGAATGAAGAGCTAATTCTTTAGTTCTATGCGATGCTGCATATCACTGGTGAAGCAAATGACATCAACACTTGGGTGTTGGACTGGATGACCGAAAACACTCACTACAAGGCACCAGCTACTGAATTGCTTCGTGCCTTGCCACTCAGTCCTCCACCTGAAGGTGCTCGTTGTCTGTATGATGAGCCTGAACTCACTGCTCATTATATGCAAGTGCTCATGAAGCCGCTGAAGCCTGGTCAAGCCCCAAGGACCAAATTCCTCGTGAAGGAATTGCTCTATGTGCCAAGAACCATCTATCGCATACTGACGAAGACTATGAGTCCTATCAAAGGCCATGACTCATCTGATGAAGAAGTTATCGGGATGATGAAGAATATGCTTTTCAACATAATGCATGGCATCCCCATACACTATCATGATTTCTTCATGAGGACTCTCGCAAATGTTGCACTTTCACCGTTTGAGCTGAAGCCTTACGCGTCGTGTATCATGAGATTCCTCAGATCAAGGTCTTCACTCAACTACAAGGCTGATTTTCAGAATCACCTCAGCTACTTGCCCCCCATTGAAGTCCTCAAGCGGACAATTTCCTCATATGATGAGAAGGGAAAGTCACCAGCCGTTATCGATGAAGGCCTTCGTCCATTGGATGGTCAGTTCCGCAAAGCTGCATCTTACTCCACCAATGACGACTCTGCCACTCATGATTCTGCTGCCAATGCTCCCAAGTCAAGTCCTCAAGCTACTGATCCTCGTGTGATGACTGACCATGAACTGCTTATAAGTCTTCACCAGAAGGTGGATCGAAATCACAAATGGGTTAAGCGTCAGTTTGGTTCTATTCTTCACAACATGACCTCTACACATAATGCAGTGAAGAAAAACCATTACTACCTCCATGAAGTATTTGATCGCACCTGGGCTATTCTCGCACATCTATATGGTGAAGACGATTTGAAGCAAATGGGTTTCAAGGAATATTTTGACTGGTTTGCTCCAGCACTGAAGAAATTCAAGAAGGTCAAGGTTCCTTCCTTGGTGGCCAGTTCATATTCTTCATCGCAACACGGATGAGTATGAAGACTTGGACGACACTTCAGCAGGCCCTACATCGACTCAAGACCCCAACAACGCTGGTGCTCCTCCATCTTCATGATATTCTTTAGGGGCGTTAGTCCTCATTTTCAACCCTTTTTGTCATTCGATGATAAAGGGGGGAAATTTGAGTTAGCCTTCAAGCGGGTCTATCCTATATGGGTGTTTTTTGCTAAGTTACAACTATCGTTCTTCTGATGACTTTGCTGAATCGAGTTGTAATCTTAAACGCTATGGTGGCCTGATACTTTTGCCGTGTTCTTCTGCATGCTTATTCCTCATTAATGTTAATGCACGCATGCTGAATTACATCAGTCACCATATTTCATCATGCATTTCAATTTCTTTATATTATATGTCAAATGCGTGTATGAATTACAAGATATAGGGGGAGATCTCCATGATTATACTCTTCAAATGTGCAATGCTTCAAAAGAAAATTCCTCACTATGCACATCTTCAGAGGGAGTTGTTCTATATCTTGCAATCAAATTCCTCAATATCAATATTTACACATTAGATGCTTATCCCCGTTGAAAACTTAACCTATATTGTCATCAATCACCAAAAAGGGGGAGATTGTAAGTGCATCTAGTGCCCCTTAGTGATTTTGGTGTATTGAAGACTTATAGGTTAAGGGACTGATGCGTTTGTGAGTGTACACAGGTCTATAAGTCTATGAGGAGTTTGATATTTACAGAGAAAGTCGACCCCTAAAAATGAAGTTCTTTAACTGAAGACTTTGGATTTCTGAAGACTTTTTGAAGACTTTGAAAGTGAAGAAATTGGTGTGACCTTGAACACTTGATATTCATTCGAGTAAGATGAAGCGTGAAGACTTTTGTTTTATAGTTTCATTTTCTCTTTCTTGAGTAATAGGAAACACCATACTGCTAAAGGGGGTCAAGGGAATACTAAGGAAAAATTTCCATGTGATGCTCAACTCAAAATCCTACACCTACCAATCCTTTCAAGTGAAGCCATTGGAAATCTCGCACAGTTCAGTCATATTCTTCAGTGCTAGAGACGAAGTTGTTCTGGTCTCTGAGGAATTTGTTCTGACTGAGGAGTTAGGAATTCGCCAGTGCGGATTGCCTACACAGTGAGGAACATGATAGCCCTATGGTATTTGAGAGTCAAATATTCCGACCGTTGCTGTGCTACGCGCCAGCTGTCCCAAAATATCTACCCACCTAACGGTCATATCAGACAAGGGCATTTATGTCTTATCATGTCGGGCTGCTCCCTAGGCTATAAATAGCCCCCCTACAACCACTAGCTGGTTGGCTGCTCCGAGAGAAACTGACACTTGTCATTTGAGAGCAACCCATCCTCCGAGGACTTTGAGCAAAAATCATCAAGTGAGGAAAACCCAAACCCCAAACCTACAAACCCCAAAGTGATTGAGCATCACTGAAGAGATTGATCCTGCGTGGATCCGGCGCTTCTTTCCTTTGAAGACTGTGCTTCTTCCAGACGATTAGGCGTCAAGGTCTAGAGCATCCAAGAGGAATTGTGGATCGCCGAGTGACCAAGTTTGTGAAGGTTCGGAAGTCACCTGAAGACTTACCACGAGTGATTGGGCAAGGTCTGCGTGACCTTAGCTCAAGGAGAATACGGTGAGGACTGTGTGTCCGGGACTGGGTGTCCTCGAGTTTGAATACTCAGCCGCTCCAACCAGATGCACAACTGAGACAGCAGTTGGAACTGGTCTACCAAATCATTGTCTTCACCGAGCTTACTGGTTCTATTTCCTCAACTCTTTAATTTCCTCATCTCTGTTGTTGTGTGCTCGTTCATATCTGTTTGAAGACTTTGACTGAAGACTTTCTCAATTTCCTCAGTTCAATTTATTCAGTCTGTTCGTCTTCATCTTGTGTTATCCTGTGTTTACGCTTCCTGTACTCTGTGCTTGTCTTCATTTCATCATGATGACTATGCTTGTGTTCTGCTATGTTTACTTTTGAGTACTTATTCCGCTGCAAGTTGTTCTTCATTTAGGAATTTCCTCACCAGCAAATTCCTCAGTGAAGAATTCATAAAAATCGCCTATTCACCCCCCCTCTAGTCGATATAACTCACTTTCACTAGTGAAAGTACCAACCTTAGGCCTTGTTTCCTAGCATTGCAATACTGTTTATGCTCACCTTTACCACTTGTTACCTTGCTGTTTTTATATTTTCAGATTACAAAAACCTATATCTATCATCCATATTGCACTTGTATCATCATCTCTTCGCCGAACTCGTGCACCTATACAATTTGCCATTGTATTGGGTGTGTTGGGGACACAAGAGACTCTTTGTTATTTGGTTGCAGGGTTGTTTGAGAGAGACCATCTTCATCCTATGCCTCCTATAGATTGATAAACCTTAGGTCATCCACTTGAGGGAAATTTGCTACTGTCTTACAAACCTCTTCACTTGGAGGCCCAACAACGTCTACAAGAAGAAGGTTGTGTAGTAGACATTAAGAACCAGTTTAGGATGTTTTTGGGGTAGTTTAGAGAAAAGAAAACAGTCTAAGCAAATGATTATAAAAATAAACTGAATATTTGTAACGAAAATACGGTTATTATTTTAGTCATACTACTACTGAATGTTGTCATCGTACGAGTACTAAATGTTCGGTTACTAATTATTTGAAATGTAAATATGAATGTTGGTTAGTTACTATGAAAAATTTGTTAGTGTACTATGGGGACGTCTTACACGACGGTCCTTTCGAGGTGGATGTGTCCTTGTGCAGGTTGACTACAGTTGTAGTGAGAGACATGGTGAACGTGGGTTACGCAGTAGTCAGAAGTTGCATCCGAGTGGTGTCTGGCCCAGGGATGCAGGGGGAAAATGACAATGGAGGCCTTCGTCGTTAACGAGGAAATGATGGGACGGCTGCCCGTTGGGGTTTGCGGCCTGTCACAGGTGATCAGTCGTGGGGGTCGTACACGAGGTTTGCAAGCAATCTCAATAACTCAATGTTTGCTCAGCCGATGGTGTATGTGGAGTTCATTTTTGTCATTGATGTTACCGAATGCCGTAGCAGGGGTGGTGAGGTCGAGTTGGCCATCACATAAGCCCCTAGCATCGGCCCATCGAAACCGACGAGCGGCCAACCCGTGTATGACACATGATATTGGTCTGCAGCCGTTGACATGAGCGAACACTTGGAGGGATTTTTGGAGGCGCTAGATGATGACGATCACTCTTCCGCGTCTTCCGAGTCAAGCGAGAATAAGATGTTCCTCCCCAGAGGACATACGCGGCGTCACTGCAACCTGGGATTTTACAGGATATGAGCATCACCAATGAATTTCACTCTGTTTCTGGCCTAGAAGCGGGGAGCCTGGAGGTTCGGCAGGTTTTCCCAGACAAGAAGGCTGCTTACCAGGCAATTCATAGCTATGCAATCTCCCTCCACTGCCAGCGTAGAGTGAAGCAGTCTGATAAAAAAGTGTTGAAGGTCATATGCATCCACACCGCGAAAGGTTGTCGTGGAAGAGTTCACGCTAGACTGAAGCCTGGGGTATGTCAGTCATGGCATATCACAAATATAGTGGAGCATAGATGTGAGCAAACTGGGACTCTTTAAAATCACTGCAATGTGATAGCAAGATATGTGGCATAGGCGATGGAAACGATTGTGCAGGCAAGTCTCAACATTAGTGTTAGGGCTTTGCAAAAAGATGTAGAAGATCAGATTGGCTTCCCCGTCAGCTACAGTAAGGCTAGGCGTGCGAAGGAAAAGATATTCCAAAACTTGTATGGAACCTATGAGGAGGTCTATTCTTATGCCCCCAGAATGCTTCATCAGATAACAAGTGCTAATAGGGGGACTCAAGTTTGGCGGAGAGAACGTCCAAACCCAAAGAACCCGGGTGAGCTAATCATGAACCTCTTATTCTCGGCACGTCTTGTCGAAGCAGAGATCGTGTCCCCTTATCACGGGATCCTCATCAATACAGACATGGCTAAACCAACCGTGCAATCAAATGTGGCGTTTGCGGAATAAGCGATTTTAACGGGCAAGTGGGGAGGCGCAGGATTTTTGCTGCCTTTATAAGGGGATAAGAACCGTCCCTTTCACCCACGCCCTTCTCTACTCATCCATTCCTTTCCGCTCGAGCCCTAGTGCCCAAGCGCTCCTCTTCTCCGCCAAAAAAGGCTTTCCTGAAGATATCCGGATCTGGAGCTAGAGGCAAGTTGATGGCCTCTACCGTCCGGGAGAAGGATATCAAAAAGCTTCGGGGGACCGGTTATCTGTCCAAGAGAATTAGCCACCATCTTCCGATGGCGGGACAAATCGTCCCCACCCCGGAACCCCACGAGAGGGTGGTATTTCTCCCTCACTTTGTCCACGGGCTAGGGTTTCCCCTCCACCCATTTGTTCGCGACATCATGTACTACTACGGGATTGATTTCCATGATTTATCCCCAAATTCCTTCCTCAACATCTCGACATTCATTGTCGCGTGCGATGCCTTTCTCCGCATCCCGCCGCACTTTGGCTTATGGCTAAAGGTTTTTAATGTAAAGCCCAAGGTAGTGAGTGGCGAGCATGCCGAATGCGGAGGTGCCATGGTGAGCAAGATGCCCAACGTCACATGGCTGACCGGGACTTTCAATGAGTCCGTCAAGGAGTGGTAGCAACAGTGGTTCTACATCACCAAACCGCGTGGCAAGGAGTGGACCGCCGTTCCAGAGTTCAGATCTGGTGCCCCCTGCGACTTATGTCCTGGCACAAGAAGGGCCTGAACTGGGCTTTGTCTGACGAGCTATCAGAGCTCCAGACACGCGTTCAAGACATGGAAGACAAGAGCGTCAAGCTCGTCAATGTAGTCCAGGTGATGTTGGTTCGCCAGATTCTACCATGTCAACACCGAGCATGCAATCTATGGGAGTTTGAACCCGCCAAGCACCAGACCCTGCTAGAGCTTTTTGGCTCTACGCACAAGGACATCTGGAAGGTGCTTTTCAAGTCCGGCAAACCGTGGTCGGACTCCGCCGAGGACCGTGGGTACCAACTGTCCCGCCCTGCAAGCTCGCTAAGCAACTAAATGTTTGACAACTCATGTGTTCTATCCTTACATCCTCAGGAAAATACTTAACGTATTTCCTATCATTTTCCTAGGGTTGGACAAAGAAGGCGGGGCAGATCTACTGTCTAGCCCCTCTGCCGGAAGAACCGTCCGGCTCACTTTTGATGAAGATGCTGGTCCCGACGCCATGTAAGGCGCCGAAGAAGAAGACTGAAAAGGAGGCCAAGAAGACCAAGGCGGCCTCCGCCGCTGTGGTGCCCCGGACACAAAATCCGAAGACTCCAATGCCCATTCTTCCTCCGAAGAGGACGGGGAGGAGGAGGATGAATCTCCCGCAAGGACAAAGAAGAAAAGAATGGCCTCCAACTCCTTGGAGGCCAATTCGCCTAAGAGGGAAAAAACTCCTCTTCAATAGGAGTCCACCGGTGCCACCAATAGCAGCCCGGAGTGGGATACCAGGGCCGAGCCCTTGGTGAACTCGTAAGTATAAAATCCGAATGCACTCATGCGTATGAACTTTGTCATGGCATCACATTCTAATTTGAGCCGTGCTTTTCTTTTTCAGTCCGGTGAAGCCCCGCGCCGAACAATCCTCGTCAGAAGATCTGCTGGGTTCGGACACTATGGGGAGCGGGACACCCCCGGAGGCCTCCTTCTCCAAATGTAGGACTGAAACCGAGGTTTCGTCCCAAAAGGACCCAGGCCACGGAGGAGAGGAGAAGGTCGCAAAGGCGGCGCCAGGAGGCCATACTTCGGGGGCCGGTCACACGGGGGAGAAAGCTCCCATGGGTGTCGACGGCGGGGGTCATCTTGAATCCGGACCCAACCCGGACATGATTCTAGAGACCCATATGGTCCCCAAGTCAGACAAATAGCCTCCGCCAACTGGAGGAGGTATGCCCGCTCCACCGACCGCCTCCGTCCAACAAGAGGTGCCGAATACTTTATTGGCGGCGCTGAAGGGTGCCTCCATCATTGATGAACACCGTGCCCTCATGGGTGCGGTGATTGAGAAGATTCAGTCCGCTGAGGGTGGGCTGAATGAATCCTGTATCAACCTCATAAGAGGCTTTGAGGTATGTTTTATGAGTTTTTGGGAGAGTGTCATGGTATAGATAGTAGCCCCTAAGGCACTGTTCGGTGAAAGAAAGAACCGGACAGAGGATCAAATTCATGTTCGCAGGAGACTCACTTGATGACATTTATCACTCTTTTTAACTAGCAGGCATCTGTAGCGACTGCGGCCTCTCAAGCCGCAAAAGTATCCGGACTGAGGCATAGTCTGGAGCGGGCCGAAGCAGAACTTGGCCAAGTGAAGAGACAGCTGGAGAATAATCAAGGTATGTAGAAACCTTGTTTATGTAGCACAAATGAATAAGTGTACATGATGGAAATATTTTTATAATGTGCTCTAGGAGCGACGGCCGAAATTGAGGCTCTCAGGAGGGCTGTGGCCGAAGCCGAGAAGAAAGCAACCACAGAGCAGGCTCTTCGTGAGAAACATGAGGCTAGAGTTATTGAGGCTGAGCGAGAGCTTCAAGAGGCCGTGCGGAAATGCGAGACCTTGGAGCAGAGTTTGGCAGGGAAAGAATCCAAATTCTCCCAGGCTCGCCAAGCCGCAAGTGATGCCCGAGGGGAGGCCCAAGGTGCCCTGAAGGAAATCCAGGAGGAGTGGAAGATTGCGGCTGGTAAGGCTTTTGTTGTACAAAGTGAATATTGGAGATGAGAAAATCAAATCTGACAACTTGAGTTTTGATGTATACAGGGGTATTTGTGGAGCTGCCGCGCAGCATATCTGATGCCGCCCAATTCTACCAAGCTGAAGGGGGGAATACTACGGATAAGCTCTTCTGGATGCAGTATCTGGTGCCGAATTATCCGGTGCATTTCTCCGATCAGCTGAAGCAGCTGATCTATCTACATAAGGCAGTCAAGTTAGCCATGAAGGATTTAATTATCCGGCTGTGGCCTACTGAGCCGATTCCAAGCAGCTATTTCGGGCTCATGAAGCGGCTTGTAAGTGCCTGCCCTCGACTCGAAGTCATCAAGCGATCGGTATGCATAGAAGGTGCACGAATGGCCTTCGCCCGTGCCAAGGTGCATTGGGGGAAGATGGATGCAGAAAAGCTGATGACCGAGGGACCGCCGGCGGGGAAGGAGCACCGCAAGCCCAAACTGTATTATGAAGGTGTCTTGAAAGGAGCCCGCCTTGCGGCGGAGCAATGCACCAAGGACATTATATTTCCATAAATACGGCCATGTTCGTCCTTTGTAATATTTGAACAAGAGCATTCTTATCATCTATTGCTTGTTGTTTGAATGTTTTTCTTCCTGTGCGGCCGTTTTATGTATTAATCCTGAGAGTCGGCCAGTCATCGGCTTTCGCCCCCACGTAGTGAGTACGGGGGTGTTCGGGATAAACCTGAGCACTCTTTACCCCAATTTTGGGTCCTTAAAGGAGGTGTTCAGCACAGCGAACCAAGTAATCAGACTATAAGGCTTTATCGCTCTCTGATACGTCTCCAACGTATCTATAATTTTTGATTGTTCCATGCTATTATATTACCCCTTTTGGATGTTTATGGGCTTTATTTTACATATTTATATCATTTTTGGGACTAACCTACTAACTGGAGGCCCCATCCCGTATTGTTGTTTTTTTTGCCTATTTCAGTATTTCGAAGAAAAGGAATATCAAACGGAGTCCAAACTGAATGAAACCTTCGGGAGTGTGATTTTTGGAATGAACGTGATCCAGAGGACTTGGAGTGCAAGTCAAGAAGCAATCGAGGCTGCCAAGAGATAGGAGGGCGCGCCCACCCCCTCTAGGCGCGTCCCCTGTCTCCTGGGCCCCTCGGGTGGCCACCGACATACTTCTTCCTCCTATATATACCCACGTACCCCGAAAACATCCAGGGAGCCAACGAAAGACAATTTCCACCGCCGTAACCTTCTGTATCCGCAAGATCCCATTTTGGAGCCTTCGCCGGCGCTCCGCCGGAGGGGGAATCGACCATGGAGGGCTTCTACATCAACACCATAGCCCTTATGATGAGTTGTGAGTAGTTTACCAGAGACCTTTCGGGTCCATAGTTATTAGCTAGATGACTTCTTCTCTCTTTTTGGATCTCAATACCATGTTCTCCCCCTCTCTTGTGGAGATCTATTCGATGTAAACTCTTTTTGCGGTGTGTTTGTCGAGTTCCGATGAATTGTGGGTTTATGATCAAATTTATCTATGAGAAATATTTTAATCTCCTATGAATTCTTTTATGTATGATTGAGTTATCTTTGCAAGTCTCTTCGAATTATCAGTTTGGTTTGGCCTACTAGATTGATCTTCCTTGCCATGGGAGAAGTGCTTAGCTTTGGGTTCAATCTTGTAATGTCCTTACCCAGTGACAGAAAGGATTGCAAGGCACGTATTGTATTGTTACCATCGAGGGTAAAAAGATGGGGTTTATATCATATTGCTTGAGTTTATCCCTCTACATCATGTCATCTTTCTTAATGCGTTACTCTGTTCTTATGAACTTAATACTCTAGATGCATGCTGGATAGCGGTCGATGTGTGGAGTTATAGTAGTAGATGCAGGCAGGAGTCGGTCTACTTGTCACGGATGTGATGCCTATATACATGATCATGCCTAGATAATCTCATAATTATTCGCTTTTCTATCAATTGCTCGACAGTAATTTGTTCACCCACTATAATACTTATGCTATCTTGAGAGATGCCACTAGTGAAACCTATGCCCCCCTGGTCTATCTATTGGGGAATGTAGTAATTTCAAAAAAATTCCTACACACACGCAAGATCATGGTGATTCATAGCAACGAGAGGGAGAGTGTATCTTCATACCCTTGAAGATTGCTAAGCGGAAGCGTTTATCAACGCGGTTGATGTAGTCGTATGTCTTCACGATCCGACCGATCCAAGTACCGAACGCACGGTATCTCCGAGTTTTGCACACGTTCAGCTCGATGACGTCCTCGCCTTCTCGATCCAGCAAGACGAGCGAAGTAGTAGATGATTTTCGGCAGCAGGACGGCATGGTGACGGTGTTGGTGAAGAACAATCTCCGCAGGGCTTCGCCTAAGCACTACGGAAACTATGACGGAGGATAAACTAGAGGGGACGGGGTTGCCGGCACACGGCTTGGTGTTTTCTTGATGTGTCTTTGGTGCTAGCCCTGCCCCTCTATTTATATGTTGAGCGTTGGGGTCAAAACTTGGAGTAAAAGCCTCCACAAAGTCGGTTTCACCTGAAAGGCAAGAGTCCTTCTCGGACTCCAGGGCCAGATGCCAGGGTTCCCGGCCTCTGGACCCAGATGCCAGGGACCCTGGCATCTGGCCCCTGGACTCCGCAAAACTTCCTTTTGCTCTTTCCAAAAACCTTGTGGGCTTTCCCCTTTGGCCCAAATAATGTGTTCTCGTACCCAAACATTTCGGGAAACATCCGGAACCCATTCCGGTGAATTCCGGAACCCTTCCGGAGACTAAACAACATTATCCCATATATGAAACTTCATCTCCGGACCATTCCGGAGTTCCTCGTCATGTCCGTGATCTCATCCGGGACTCCGAACAACATTCGGTCACCAACATAAATAACTCATATAATACTATATCGTCAACGAATGTTAAGCGTGCGGACCCTACGGGTTCGAGAACTATGTAGACATGACCGAGACATTTCTCTGGTCAATAACCAACAGCGGAACCTGGATGCCCATATTGGCTCATACATATTCTACGAAGATCTTTATCGTTCAAACCACATAACATCATATGTTGTTCCCTTTGTCATCAGTATGTTACGTGCTCGAGATTCGATCGTCGGTATCATCATAACTAGTTCAATCTCGTTACCAGCAAGTCTCTTTACTCGTTCCGTAATACATCATCCCGCAACTAACTCATTAGCTGCAATGCTTGCAGGGCTTATAGTGATGTGCATTACTGAGTGGGCCCAGAGATACCTCTCCAACAATCGGAGTGACAAATCCGAATCTCGAAATACGCCAACCCAACAAGTACCTTTGGAGACACCTGTAGAGCACCTTTATAATCACACAGTTACGTTGTGATGTTTGGTAGCACAAAAAGTGTTCCTCCAGTAAACGGGAGTTGCATAATCTCATAGTCATAGGAACATGTATAAGTCATGAGGAAAGCAATAGCAACATACTAAAGGATCAAGTGCTAAGCTAATGGAATGGGTCAAGTCAATCACATCATTATCCTAACGATGTGATCCCGTTAATCAAATGACAACTCATGTCTATGGTTAGGAAACATAACCATCTTTGATTAACGAGCTAGTTAAGTAGAGGCATACTAGTGACACTCTGTTTGTCTATGTATTCACACATGTATCATGTTTCCGATTAATACAATTCTAGCATGAATAATAAACATTTATCATGGTATAAGGAAATAAATAATAACTTTATTATTGCATCTAGGTCATACTTCCTTCAGTCTCCCACTTGCACTAGAGTTAATAATCTAGTTCACATCATCATGTGATTTAACACCAATATTCATATCTGTATATGATTAACACCCATAGTTCACATCGTTATGTGACCAACACCCAAAGGGTTTACTAGAGTCAATTAATCTAGTTCACATTGCTATGTGATTAACACCCAAAGAGTACTAAGGTATGATCATGTTTTGCTTGTGAGAGAGTTTTAGTCAACAGGTCTGTCACATTCAGTGACGTGTGTATTTTGCAAATATTCTATGTCTACAATGCTCTGCACGGAGCTACTCTGGTTATTTGCTCTCACTTTCAGTATGTATCCAAATTGAGACTTAGAGTCATCTGGATCGGTGTAAAATCTTGTACCGATGTAACTCTTTACGACGGGCTCTTTTATCAGCTCCATAATTGAGAAACATTTCCTTAGTCCTCACTAAGAATATTCTTGACTGCTGTCCAGTGATCTACTCTTAGATCAAGATTGTATTCCCTTGCCAAACTCATAGCAAGGTACACAATAGGTCTGGCACAACATAGCATACTTTATAGAACCTATGACTAAGGCATAGGGAATGACTTTTCATTCTCTTTCTGTTTTCTGCCGTGGTCGGGATTTGAGTATTACTCAATTTCATACCTTGCAACACAGGTAAGAACTCCTTCTTTGACTGTTCCATTTTGAACTACTTCAAAATCTTATCAAGGTATGTACTCATTGAAAAGTCTTATCAAGCATCTTGATCTATCTCTATAGATCTTGATGATCAATGTGTAAGCAACTTCACCAACATTTTTCTTTGAAAAATTCCTTTCAAACACTCCTTTATGCTTTGCAGAATAATTCTATATTATTTCCGATCAACAATATGTCATTCACATATACTTATCAGAAATGTTGTAGTGCTCCCACTCACTTTCTTGTAAATACAGGCTTCACCGCAAGTCTGTATTAAAACGATATGCTTTGATCAACTTATCAAAGCGTATATTCCAACTCCGAGATGCTTGCACCAGTCCATAGATGGATCGCTGGAGCTTGCATATTTTGTTAGCACCTTTAGGATTGACAAAACCTTATGGTTGTATCATATACAACTCTTCTTTAATAAATTCATTAAGGAATGCAGTTTTGTTTATCCATTTGCCAGATTTCATACAATGCGGCAATTTTCTAACATGATTCAGACAGACTTAAGCATCGCTACGAGTGAGGAAACCTCATCGTAGTCAACACCTTAAACTTGTCGAAAACCTTTTTGCGACAATTCGAGCTTTGTAGATAGTAACACTACTATCAACGTCCGTCTTCCTCTTGAAGATCTATTTATTCTTGATGGCTTGTCGATCATTGGGCAAGTCAACCAAAGTCCATACTTTGTTCTCATACATGGATCCCATCTCAGATTTCATGGCCTCAAGCCATTTCGTGGAATCTGGGCTCATCATCGCTTCCTCATAGTTCGTAGGTTCTCCATGGTCAAGTAACATGACTTCCAGAATAGGATTACCATACCACTCTGGTGTGTATTGTACTTTGGAAGACCTACGAGGTTTTGTAGTAACTTAATCTAAAGTTTCATTAGCTTCCTCACTAATTGGTGTAGGAATCACTGGAACTGATTTCTGTGGTGAACTACTTTCCAATTCGGGAGAAGGTACAAATTACCTTATCAAGCTCTACTTTCCTCCCACCCACTTCTTTCGAGAGAAACTCCTTCTCTAGAAAGGACCCATTCTTAGCAACGAATATTTTGCCTTTGGATCTGTGATTAGAATGTGTACCCAACAATCTATTTTGGGTATCCTATGAAGACGCATTTCTCTGATTTGGGTTTGAGCTTATCAGGTTGAAACTTTTTCACATAAGCATCGCAACTCCAAACTTTAAGAAACAACAACTTTGGTTTCTTGCCAAACCACAGTTCATAAGGCGTCGTATCAACGGATTTTGATGGTGCCCTATTTAAAGTGAATGCAACTGTCTCTAATGCATAACCCCAAAATGATAGTGGTAAACCGATAAGAGACATCATAGATTGCACCATATCCAATAAAGTGCGGTTACGACGTTCGGACACACCATAATGCTGTGGTGTTCCAGGTGGCGTGAGCTGTGAAACTATTCGAAATTGTTTTATATGAAGACCGAACTTGTAACTCAAATATTCTCCTCCACGATCAGATCATAGAAACTTTATTTTCTTGTTACAATGATTCTCCACTTCACTCTGAAATACTTTGAACTTTTCAAATTATTCAGACTTGAGTTTCATTAAGTAGATATACCCATATCTACTCAAATCATTTGTGAAGGTCAGAAAATAATGATACCCGCCACGAGCATCAACACTCATCGGACCGCATACATCGGTATGTATTATTTCCAATAAGTCACTAGCTTGTTCCATTGTTCCGAAGAACGGAGTTTTAGTCATCTTGCCCATAAGGCACGGTTCGCAAGCATCAAATGATTCATAATCAAGTGATTCCAAAAGTCCACCTGTATGGAGTTTCTTCATGCGCTTTACACCTATATGACCCAAACGGCAGTGCCACAAATATGTTGCACTATCATTATCAACTTGCATCTTTTGGCATCAATATTATGAATATGTGCATTACTACGATCAAGATTCAATAAACCATCAACATTGGGTGTATGACCATAGAAGGTTTTATTCATGTAAACAGAATAACAATTTATTCTCCGTCTTAGATGAATAATCGTATCACAATAAACATGATCTAATCATATTTATGCTCAACGCAAACACCAAATAACATTTATTCAGGTTCTACAATAATCTCGAAAGTATAGGGAGTGTATGATGATGATCATATCAATCTTGGAACCACTTCCAACACACATCATCACTTCAGCCTCAACTAGTCTTTGTTTATTCTGTAACTCCTGTTTCGAGTTACTAATCTTAGCAACCGAACAAGTATCAAATACTCAGGGGCTACTGAGGGAGTCCTGGATTAGGGGGGGTATCCGGACAGCCGGACTATATACTTTGGCCAGACTGATGGACCGTGAAGATACAAGACTCAAGACTTCGTCCTGTGTCCGGATGGGACTCTCCTTTGCGTGGAATACAAGCTTGGCGATCCGGATATTAGATTTCCTTCTTTGTAACCGACTCTGTGTAAACCCTAGCCCCCTCTGGTGTATATATAAACCGGAGGGTTTGGTCCGTCAAGGGACGATCACAACAATCATAATCATCATAGGCTAGCTTCTAGGGTTCAGCCTCTACGATCTCGTGGTAGATCAACTCTTGTAATACTCATATCATCAAGATCAATCAAGCAGGAAGTAGGGTTTTACCTCCATCGAGAGGGACCGAACTAGGGTAAAACATTGTGTCCCTTGCCTCCTGTTACCATTAGCCTTAGACGCACAGATCAGGACCCCCTACCCGAGATCCACCATTTTTGACACCGACATTGGTGCTTTCATTGAGAGTTCCTCTGTGTCGTTGCTGCAAGGCTCGATGGCCCGTCTCGTTGTCAAGGACAACATCACCTCTGGGGGAGCACTGGTTGTAGGCCAAACTCTCCGACTAGGCGGCTTCATCATGGCCGCCCGATCGGGTGCCGCGCTGACGATGACCTCTCGGGTCATCACGAATAGCCTCCACGTCAATTCGGAACTCGTCGAATAGATGGATCCAATAGAGCTCTCTTCCCTTAATGAGCTCTTGGATCGCATCGCCGCTTTGGGAGTCACTACAGACTATCACCAGATTGGGCTTAAACCCGACCAAAGGGATATTAAATCCCCACCGATCACCCACGAGATAGAGGTAGTGGAAGAGCCACATATGGACCGTCCCTCTATTCTGAGGACGAACTATGTCCGGATCACCGAGCTCTCTGAGCCGGATACCCGTTTGCGGGAGGAAACGACCCAAACCCCGAACCTAGAATCGGGCAATGGGCCGGAGAAATCGGGCAACATCCCGGGGCCCGAGCTGTCAAGCCCGGAAGCTCCTCTGCCCCTGGGCGCTGGATCAGATCAGAATCTAGATTCAACTACAAGAGCCACAAGAGACAGTACATCACTACTGGGCCAGATTCCTCCTTGTGATAAACAAGGTCAGGGACTGTTGCGAGGAGGACGCAATCTCACTTTTTTGCAAAAATTGCACGAGCAAAGGGATCCTTAATGCTATAAGTCGCCATGACATAGTACACTTTGCCGACTTAGCAGCCATAGCACAGAAGTACCGCGCGATGGAAAGTACCTGGAAAACCCAAACAGACTTTTGGGATAATCCGGTTCTCAGTAAACCTTCTCTCCGAGCTAAAAGGGCAAACTCTCCTAAGTTACCCAATCCAACTCACAAAAAGCCAAAGCCCACTCCAGGACGTGGAACCGTATTGGAAGAATGGCTCAATGGGCCATGCAAAATTCATAGCACGCCGGATACTAAGCCAACACATAGCCTTAGAGCATGTTGGATACTCCGACAGGTAGCAAAAAGCAGTGAGGATCTTCTTGTAAATAAAGCAGAGCAACGTCCCGCCGAATACAACAATGCGGTATTAATAGTCTTCGAGACTTTCACCTCAAATAATAGGCGCAAGCGAGCTCATCAAAATCTCACCGAAATCTGTCACGTAGCGCAAACAAATCCGTGGAACGACACTGCTATAACTTTCAGTGCCAGTGACGAACTCCAATTCCAAACAGTCCGGGCACCTTCCACTTTGGTCCTTAGCCCAATCGTGGATGGTTTTAGGCTCACTAAAGTACTCATGGACGGCAGAAGTGGATTAAACTGGATCTATGAAGAAACACTCAGCAAGATGGAAATTGATAAAAGCCGCATTGAGCAGAGCGGCACAACCTTCAGGGGAATTATCCCTAGTCGGGAGGCAAGGTGTGCAGGAAAAATGACACTCGATGTGGTATTCGACACCTGGGAGAATTACAGGTCCGAAGAAATCACATTCCAAGTGGCTCCTTTCAGCAGCGGATACCACACCCTTTTAGGGCGGGACGCATTCACAAGCTTTCAAGCTATACCCCATTATGGGTACATGAAGCTTAAAATGCCTGGACCCAATGGAATCATCACCCTAGCCAGTGATCCGGATGTCGCACTCCGCGGCAAAAACAAAACTGCAGCACTAGCCCTCGAAGCATTATCCGCAGCCCTAGCGGCCGAAGAACTAACAACGCTGCGCGCCACAGTGGACAGGGACGACGTGATACTCGACAAATGACCCAAGTCCACATCATTTAAACCCACAGACGAGATACTCAAATTCCAGGTCCATCCAACAGACCCCATGAAGACAGCTTCCATCAGGACACGGTTGAGCCCCACAATGGACGCCGCACTACGAGAATTCCTGTGCGAGAATTGGGACATTTTCGCCTGGCATCCTACAGACATGACGGGCATCCCACGCAGGCTGGCCTAACACAACCTCAATATACTGAAAGGATTCAAGCCAGTCAAACAGACTCTTAGGCACTTCTCAGAGCCTAAACGGCTAGCCATGGGAGAAGAACTAGCCAAGCTACTTGAGGCCGTATTCATCAGAGATATCAAGCATCCGGATTGGCTGGCAAACCTGGTAATGGTACGAAAGAAGGATAAATCCTGGCGCCTATGCGTGGATTTCAAAGACCTCAACAAGGCTTGCCCCAAGGATCCCTTCCCCCTCCCTCACATTGAGCAAATCATCGACGCCACCGCAGGACATGACTCACTACGTTTCCTCGACGCATACTCCGGATACCATCAAATAAAGATGGCAGAGTCCGCCCAAGCTGCAACGGCCTTCATAACGCCATATGGCCCTTTCTGCTTCAACACTATGCCTTTCGGGCCTAAAAATGCCGGTGCAACCTATCAACGCATGATTCAAACATGCTTGGAGAAGCAAATCGGCAAAATAGTAGAGGCATATGTGCACGACGTGGTCATAAAAACAAGACACGTCGAAACCCTAATAGATGACTTGAGGCTTACATTCGATAACCTCCGTACATACGACATCAAGCTAAACCCGGAAAAATGTGTTTTCGGCATACCCTCTGGGAAGTTGCTCGGCTTCATTGTTTCCAATAGAGGAATTGAAGCAAATCCGTCAAAAATCTGAGCTCTGTCGCAGTTGGCTATCCCAACAAACCTCAAGCATATCCAGAAACTAGCTAGATGTGTGGCTGCCTTAAGCCGCTTTATCTCTCGATTAGGAGAAAAGGCACTACCCCTTTACCGCCTTCTTCGATGCACCGAACACTTCGTGTGGACGGATGCGGCCGCGACCGGACTGGATGAAATAAAGACCTTATTGGCCAGTAATCCAGTCCCGACAGCGCCAAATATTGGCGAACCCATGTTACTATACATAGCTGCGACACATCAGGTTGTCAGTGTAGTGCTTGTTGTCGAATGAGAAGCAGACAGATACAAGTTCCCGCTCCAAAAGCCGGTATATTATGTGTCCACTGTCCTCACTCCATGCAAATCCCGAAACCCACACTATCAAAAGATAGCGTACGCGGTCTTCATGGCATCCTGGAAGCTACGACACTACTTTCAAGAGTGTTCAATTACGGTGGCCTCCGAAGTACCACTCAATGACATAATAAACAACCGCGACGCCACGAGAAGGATTGCTAAATGGGCCATCGAGCTACTTCCATTCGACATAACATACAAACCACGGCTGGCCATTAAGTCGCAAGTATTGGCCGACTTTGTCACCGAATGGACAGAAGCCGAACTCCCTAAAGAGTACGGCGCGTACTCCAACTGGATCATGCACTTCGACGGCTCTAAAATGCTGGCCGGACTGGGAGCGGGTGTAGTCCTGACTTCCCCCACCGGAGACACGGTCCAATACGTAGTCCAAATATTATACACAGACTCCAACAACGCAGCCGAATAGGAGGCTCTGTTGCATGGCCTTCGGATGGCAGTCTCTATGGGCATTCAACGCCTAGAGGTGCGCGGGGATTCAAACCTCGCAATATCACAAATAAATGGAGATTTTGATGCCAAGGATCCAAAAATGGCGGCCTACCGTAATGCCGTCCTCAAAATGTCAGCTCGGTTCGAGGGGCTCGAATTCCACCATATGGCTCAAGAAAACAATCAAGCGGCAGATATCCTCTCCCACATCGGCACTAAACGCGACCCTGTCCCACCTAACATATTCCTGGAAAAGCTGTTCAAACCATCCGTGGTATGGGAAGGGGAGTCCGGCAACACGATCCCGGATCCGAATACAACCCCAGACTCCGAACCATCTGACGTAATCGGAGGCTCTGCAACCGAAATAACACCTTCGGCCCAAGAAATCATGGCTGTAATCGCCTCGTGGACCAAACCTTTCTTGGCCTACCTAAATAGGCAGGAGCTCCCCGAGGAGCAAAATGAAGCACGTTGTATTGTGCGGTGCTCCAAGGCCTACAAAGTCCATGAGGGAGAACTCTACAAGAAAAGTGCGACCGGAGTGCTCCAAAGATGCATCTCCGAAGAGGAAGGGCGGCAACTCTTGGCTGAAATCCATGTCGGACTCGGCGGACACCACGCTGCGGCTCGGGCACTTGTCAGCAAGGCCTTCCGCACAGGTTTTTATTGGCCGACAGCCCGAGCAGATGCACATGACCTTGTCCAGCACTGCGTCGGTTGCCAGCATTTTGCCAATCAGAGCCATATGCCCCCTACCGCTCTCAAAACAATCCCCATCACTTGGCCCTTCGCGGTCTAGGGGCTGGATATGGTCGGACCCCTTAAAGGGGGAAGGCATAAGAAAAAAATACTTATTGGTCATGGTGGACACACTACAAAAAAAAGACACATCCATGACATTTTGGGCCGAACAATTTTTTTTCCTGTTGTAAGTGCATCTAGTGCCACCCCTAGTTGGTTTTGGAGTACTGATGACAAAGTTGGTTGAGGGACTAATGCGTTTGTGAGAATTCCAGGATAACGCAGGTAGTGTCCCTCATTGATTCGGTTTACCTACCGGAGATGACCCCTAAAAATGTATGAAGACATTGAAGACAATGGTGGTATGAGAAGATATTTTTACACTATGACATGAGAAGACATTACGTGAAGACAATGGAGCGCGAAGACTGTGTGGTTTCGTCGTTTCCTTTCTTCTTTGTTGAGTCATAGGAACCACCGTACTGTTAAGTGGGGTCCAAGTGAACTAAGTCAGAGTGACTGAAGTGATACTCAACCCAAATCCTATGTCTTCGAGCGAAGACAATGAGAGCAAATCTTATCCAGAGTTGGATGAGTCAGCTTTGCTTGTAGCCCAAGTAAAGTTGCCGTGTGTGTTTGAAATCTGACCGTTGGAACACGTGTTAGTTCCTTAGTGACCCAGGGTCATTTTGGACAAATCAGGTCGGGTTACCTGGTGGCTATAAATAGCCCACCCCCTACACCATAAATTGGTGGCTGCTCAGAGTTTGTATATGGCTTTTGTCGTTTGAGAGCAACCCACCTCGAAGCATTTGAGAGAGAGAAATCCTTGCGAGGACAAAGCCCAAACACCCAGAGCCAAAGAGTGTTAGGCATCACTGAAGTCTTTTTGTCTGTGTGACCTGAAGACTTATTACACTTGAGGACAGTGTATCCTCCAACCGGTTAGGCGTCGCGTTCTGAGCATCCAAGAGTCATTGTGGATTGCCGAGTGAACGAAGTCTGTGAAGGTTTGGAAGTCTCCCTTGAAGACTTACCAGAGTGATTGGGCGAGGACTAAGTGACCTTAGATCAAGGGGAATAAGGTGAAGACACGGTCTTCTGAGTTAAATCTCAGCCTCCCTAACCAGACGTACAGTTGTCACAGCAACTGGAACTGGTCCAACAAATCCTGTGTCCTCAACAAGCAACTGGTTCTATCTCTTCCCTCCTTTACTTTGAGTTTGTCTTCGTGAAGTCATTGCTTATTGTTTTATCCGATTAACTTCATTGCTTGACTACTATTGTTGATTGGCTTCATACTATCTTCCATCCTGATACTACTACCTAGCTGCTATTAATCTTCAAACGTTAATGCTATTGCATACTTGATTATGGCTTGCTTGTTGTAGTTTATCTTCCGCTGCATACCAATTAGGTTGTTTCTATCCTTTATCTTCGAAACTTCCATGTTTTGAAGACTTTCCTAAAAATCGCCTATTCACCCCCCCTCTAGTTGATAACTAGCACTTTCAATTGGTATTAGAGCAAGGTACTCCCTTGTTCTGTGTGATTCAATTTAACCACCTGGAGTTTCAGCTATGTCGACTGCACGGATAATCAAGGTCTCCGCTGCTTGCCCCGTGTTTGATGGAACTGAATATCCCTACTGGAAGAATAAGATGCCATGCATCTTGAAGCCATTGATGTCGACCTCTGGTATGTCGTCAAGAACGGCGTTCCCAAAACTGGTGAAGGTGTCACCCCCACCGATGTCAAGAAGTTCATTCAACTGGACTCGACTACAAAGAACATCATCTGTGGTCATGTGACCAAAGGACAATATGGCCGTGTGAGTGCTCTGGAAACGTCAAAGCTAGTCTGGGACTGGCTGTCCAAGGTCAATGAAGGCGTCTCTACACAGAGAGACCAGAGGATCAGTGTTCTTCGCAATCTCCTCAATCGCTTCAAGAGAAACGACAATGAAAATGTCCAGCTCACGTTTGATCGCCTCACCGACATCACAAATGAGCTTCAGGCTCTCGGCGCCACTGAGATCACCAAGCATGAAATTGTCAAGACACTGCTGAGATCACTAGACACCTCTTTTGACACCCTTGCCCTCATGATACAAGAACGTCCTGACTTCAAGACACTCGATCCGTCTGATATACTTGAGAGGCTCAACACACATGAGTTCCAGCTTTCTAAGAAAAGAGATATTTATGGCCCCAACTATGGCCGAACTCGTGCTTTGAAGGCAAAAGTTGTTTCCTCATCTGAAGAAGAAGAATCTGACTATGGTTGTGACGATCCTGAAGACATTGGAAAGGAACTTGCCATGCTTGTGAAGAAGTTCCAGAGGTTCACCAAGAAGAAGGGCTTTAGAAAGTCTTCACGATCCAGCTCAAGAAATGATGAAGCTTCCACTCATGACAACAAGAAGAGAACCTGCCACAAATGCAAGAAACCTGGTCACTACATATCTGAGTGTCCACAGTGGGACAATGAGAAGAAGAAGAAGAAGAAGAGCAAGGAATATGATTCTGATGACAAGAAGAAGAAGAAATCCTCAAAATCTTCTTTGAAGTCTTCATCATACAAGAAGAGCTCATCTGGCAAGGCTCGTGCTTTTGTTGGCAAGGAAATGGATTCAGAGGAGGAGTCTACTTCGGAGGAGGCGGAGGCGGAGTCTGGTGAGGAGTCTGACCCTGGCGTTGCAAGTCTGGCTCTAGCCACAGCCTATGTCGCCAAGTCCATCTTCAACATTGAAGACAATGACGTCCACACCAACGCTAAAGCTAAAGACAAAGACGATTCTTCTCCCACCTACTACTTCATGGCACGTGGTGCCAAGGTAAAATCTCGCGATGCTTACTTTCAAACTTCAAGTGAAGATGACTCTGATTGTGAATCCAAACCCAGATACAAAACACATGCTAAAATTGCAACTGAACAACAAAGGGCTATGGAACATACTCAAAAACTGTTAGACAAAAGCGATGACCTGTTGGACGCGGAAATGACACGTTCACAGTCCTTAGTAGAAGACATAAAAACTCTTCATGCTAAGTACCAAGAACTTGAAAATCTTCATGATACGCTCTCAACCACATATGAAAAGCTCTCCTATGATTATCTTCAAAGGAAGCAAGAGCTTGAGAAATTGAAAGCGACTCATGAAGATCTTCAAGAAGAGAATGAGTCACTTCGCGCTCAACAGATTAGTCCCGCTCAGGATGGATTCGAACCACCATGTTTAAAATGCATTGAGCGTGATAACACTACATCTGTTGCTGAATGTTCCACTGCTGCTCCTGTTTCATTGTCTTCAACTACTGATGTGTTTACTAACCCCTCTGCGGAGGATACCACTAGTATTGCTGATGAAAATGCTAGGTTGAAGACATTGCTTGAAACAGGGATGTACAAAAGTTTGAAGGGACATCAGACTCTCTGCGATGTCCTCAAAAAGCAGATTCTGAACCGAAACCCTAGGAAAGAGGGTGTTGGGTTCGAGAGGAAAATGAATGCTGATGGTTCCTACTGGAAGCCTGAGCAGTATCCCAAAACCACATGGGTTGATGCAAAGGAACCTTCAGTGGATCTTTATCTGGATTTACCTGTGCTAATCCTATTATTATTGATGAATCCTTTGATGTAAACTATAAACTGTTCAAAAATAAGAATGGTGAAGTGTTTGCCAGGTATATTGGTACTAACTGTAGGAATGGACCTCCTATGAAGAAGATCTGGGTACCCAAAAGCTGCCTTGAGAAGCTTCCAGTGAATGTCATCATGATACCACCAGTGAAGAAGACAAACCCCAGACCAAAGGCATCATATGGTCCAACGGCTACTTGCGAGCACAGGACTCACTTGAGTCACCCTAACGCCAATGTTTTGCAGGGAAATCATACTCAGACTCATGAATATGAGCGTGTATCTTCAAATCGATATGTTCATAGAACTAAGAACTTCTCTGCTTATTCACATGAGTATCATTCATCTCCTGCAAGGCTATTTGCTAGGGCTTCAAAGCCGAAATTCTCAGATGCTGCACTTAGACTCATTGCTTCTAAGCCACCCCTGAAAATGTGGGTGGTGAAGAAGAACTAACTCTCTTTTGCAGAATGTGGTCTCCAGCCAGCAATCAATGGTGTCCGATAAAATTGCTGGGGACCTAAAACATAAAGGGACGCATGATAAAATGACTTACTATGAATTCCACATATGAATCTGTTATCTGTCATACTGTGTGCTAATCTTGATCTAAACTGTGATACTCCATGTGTGTGTAAAATGCTTATGCTTCACAACATACCTTGTGAAGCCTATCCTCCTAACTGCACTGTAGGGCATGTCACCAAAAGCTTCAGAATGGATTATTGACAGTGGATGCACTAATCATATGACTGGTGATCAAAGTCTTCTCATGGACTCAACCTTACGTCCATCCGACAAGAGTAAAATCACATTTGCTGACACTGGTAAAGGCAGAGTATTGGGTCTAGGTAGAGTTGCAATCTCAAGGGATCAACACATGGATAAAGTGATGCTTGTTGAATCGCTTGGATTCAACTTAATGTCTGTCTCAATGCTTTGTGACTTAAACATGATTGTGATATTTGGAAAATATCGTTGCCTTGTACTAATGGAATCTGACAAATCTCTAGTCTTTGAAGGGTATAGGAAAGGTGATTATACATGGTAGATTTCTCAGCAGGTCCAAAACTTGATGTATGTCTTCTTGCTAAAGCTTCAGAATGCTGGCTCTGGCATCGAAGGCTGGGGCACGCTGGCATGAGGAACTTGCATACTCTCGTCAAAAAGAAGCATGTCATAGGCATCGAAGGTGTCAAGTTCAAGAAAGATCATCTATGTGGTGCCTGCGAAGCTGGAAAGATGACAAGGGCCAAGCATCCCTCGAAGACAATCATGACAACATCTCAACCCTTTGAGCTGCTTCACATGGACTTATTTGGACCTACCCACTACTCCACCCTCACAACAACGGCGTGTCTCTATGGCTTCGTCATTGTTGATGACTACTCAAGATACACATGGGTGCACATAATTCTCTACAAGACTGAAGTACAAGATGTCTTCAGACGATTCGCCAATCGAGCAATGAACAACTATGGTGTCAAGATCAAGCATATCAGAAGTGATAACGGCACTGAATTCAAGAACACCAGGCTTGATCTGGATACAATGGGAATCACTCATGAATTTTCTGCTCCATACATACCTCAGCAAATGGCATTGTAGAGCACAAGAACAGAACCTTCATCGAGATGGCTCGAACAATGCTTGACGAGTACAAGACACCAAGAAAGTTCTGGCCTGAAGCCATTGATACAGCTTGTCACATCATCAATTGTGTCTACATCCATAAGCTTCTGGGCAAAACATCCTATGAGCTCCTCACTGGCAAGAAGCCAAATGTCAGCTACTTCAGAGTCTTTGGTGCTAGATGTTGGATCAAGGATCCCCATCACAAGTCAAAATTTGAACCCAAAGCTCACGAAGGCTTCATGCTTGGCTAAGGAAAGGATTCACACTCTTACAGAGTCTTCAACCTCTTCCACTACAAAATTGTTGAAACAGTGGATGTGCGATTTGATGAAACCAATGGTTCACAAAGAGAAATTCTGCCAAGTACACTTGATGAAGCTCCTTCCTGTGAATCTATCAAGTTGATGGGAACTGGTGAGATCATGCCCTCTGAAGCACAACCTGAAAAGGAACTTATCATCTCTGCACCAAATCAACCTGAAGACAATGCTCAGACCGAAGACAATTCTCCCAATGATGACAATGATCAGCTAGAGCAGAATCTTCGTCCAGTTCATCCTCGTGTTGCAAATGAAGTTCAAATAGAGAAGATTATTGACAGCATCAATGCACCTGGTCCGCTCACTCGCTTAAGAGCAACACAGCTAGCAAATTTCTGTGGGCATTTTTCATTTGTGTCAATATCAGAACCCAGGAAAGTTGCTGAAGCTTTTATGGAACCTGAATGGATTCAAGCCATGCAAGAAGAACTTCATCAGTTCAAGCTGAATAATATTTGGGAACTTGTCAAGCGACCTGACCCTCGAAAGCATAACACTATTGGAACAAAGTGGATATATCGAAACAAGCAAGATGAGCATGGTCAAGTGGTCAGAAACAAAGCTCGTCTTGTGGCTCAAGGATATACTCAAGTTGAAGGAATTGACTTCGACGAAACATTTGCTCCTGTTGCTAGGCTTGAAGCTATTCGCATACTGCTAGCCTATGCTAATCATCACAACATCTTGCTATATCAAATGGATGTAAAAAGTGCATTTCTAAATGGCAAGATTGAAGAAGTATATGTTGCACAACCACCTAGCTTTGAAGATCCAAAACATCCTGATATGGTGTACAAACTGAACAAAGCACTGTATGGCCTCAAACAAGCTCCTCGTGCCTGGTATGATACAATCAATGACTTCCTGAAGAGCAAAGGCTTCAAACCTAGATCTCTCGATCCCACACTCTTCACGAAGACATATGATGGTGAACTGTTTGTGTGCCAAATATATGTGGATGACATAATCTTCGGCTGCACCAACCAGAAGTACAGTGATGAGTTTGGGTACATGATGCAAGAGCAATATCAAATGTCCATGATGGGAGAGTTGAAGTTCTTCCTTGGTATTCAAATTCATCAGCAACGAAATGGCATCTTCATATCTCAAGAAAAATACCTCAAAGGTTGTCTGAAGAAGTTTGGAATGGAAGACTGCAAAGACTACACGACGCCAATGCCAGCCAAGCACCATCTTGGTCCCGACGACAATGGTAAAGAGTTCGATCAAAAGAATACTTACAGCATCATATCAATTCTCCTGAAGCCAGTTCCTGCTTGACCAGCAAGCGTAAATCTCTGAAGCCTCTGAACGTATTGAAGCCATTCATCTTGAAGTTCATGGCTGCAGAAAAATCAGCAAGGAAGGGTGGCAGACAGTGCAGAGGAGGAACATCCAAAGACCTGCCTGATGACCTAGCAGAACTGTACAAGACATACCCTGAAGAGACTTATCATCAACGCAAGACATAAATCCAATGGATTCGATGCTATTGGGCTGAAGAATGGTTCAAGTACTAGTTCGTCACCAAGGAATATGCAGAGAAAAATGCTATCAAGAGTCCTTGGGGCGATATTCTCTATCGAGGCCTTCAACCCAAGAACCGAGCTGAAGCCATTGCGCAAGAATTCTATCCTTGCATGGTCCGTGGGCCACAGCCTGAAGAAGCCGACCCATCATCATTGCTTGCGTGTCGCGACGACAATCTCTTCAAGCGCAACTTCTAGTTTGATGTGTCTTCAGCAAAGGAAAACAAGAAGTCATGGGGATTAGACTTCAATCCTGGTCCCTCTGCTCCCCGTGAGGATGGCACTCGTGAAGCTGAAGAAAATAGAATTGGCCCCTTTGCAAACCTTGATGGCCTCATCTCCTACATCTTGGTACAAGGTGCCAAAGTGGATCATTCTGACAATGAGGCTGATTCTGATGAAGCCCCAGCTCCTCCTTCGAAGCCACAGAAGCAAAAGAAGCTAAAGGCTTCTAAACCAGTACCACCAAAAGCTTCTCGTGCGAAGCCACTGGCCACTGCACCTCCTGAAGCCAGTGTGCAGTCTGAAGATCAATCCCGTATCTCCAAGAAGACGGAGAAGAAAAAGCAACTTGTCAGGCATACTAATCAAGCCCCGACTCCTGCCGCTATTCTGCGTGACGATCCCATGGATCTGTCAAGTGATGAAGATCTTGCAGAAGATGCTCTTGAGCAGCTGATAAAGAGCAAGGAAGAAGCAGAAATCTTCAACAACTTGCCTCTCTTTGATGTGGCCATCATCCACAACTTCATTGATGAATGGTTCGACACCCCCAATGTTAGCTTTGACGATCTACAGCTTCCCATTGGCCTCAGTGTCGCCTTCAATGGCGCCATTGCTTCAGAGCTAGCTCTTGCTCAGCGAATCGTTGAGCTCAAGAACAAGATTGATTTTGAGAAGGCTCAATTCAAGAAGCATGTGGCCAAGCTCAGTGTTCAAGACGTCAGAATCTTCAAGGTCATGCTGCATGAGCTTAAAGAAGCTTTTCAGAAGAAGCACCAAGAAGCTCAAGGCTCTTGCGAGCATATGAAGAGTTTGGCTGATAAGTGTGTGCTTGCCTACAATGAGGCTGAGAAGCGCAAGTCACTTGGCCGTCCTGGCATTGACCCCAGAATGGCTGCAAAGAAAAAGAAGAAGTTTCCTGCTGATCAGCCTGCGCCTTCAAGCCAAGAAGCTCCACGTATTATCTTCCCAAGTAGCATGACTGGCTCGAAGCCAAAGATCACCACAACCGCTTCTGAACAGAAGAAGACGAGGGCTGCAGAGGCAGAAGCTCGAAAGAGGAAGAATATCGAAGCCTGTGATGCCGCTCCCTCCAAGAAGAAGCGCAAGACCAAGAAGAATCGGGCTGCTCCCACAGAGCCCCTTTTTGTTGAACCCATCTCAGTGATTCATCCTGCATCTGCATCCCAAGAACTTCACATGACTGTGCATGAGCCTGCTTCCATAGAGGCTCCTGAAGCTGAAGATATTCCAGCAGCTGAACCCACCGCTGCTGAACACATTGGTCATCATGACAATGTTGAAGATGATGAAGTTCTTCCTCAGATCGAATACAATGTGGTATCATTGCCTGTTCGTACGAACAGCGGACTCATCAGCATTGGTCGTCCTCTGACGCCAATTGCACAGGATGATTCATGGGCTGATCGCCCGCAAGAACAAGACTCCCCCAGTACTCCCCTACAACAACAACAAGCTACCCCCAATGTGCAAGAAGAGGATGAAGACATTCAGGCTCAGCCAACTCCATCTCCTAAAGTGAAGCCAGCTCTTCGCAGGCTTCGCAGAGGACAAAGGCCTGAAGTCCCTCTGTCGAGCGTTCCAGAAGGAGAAGTGCAACGTTCACCTGTTGCACAACAAGTACTTTCTGAACCTGCTCCAACTGTGAATGTCTCTGAGTCTGAAGCACATACCGCGGAAGACATTCCGGCTGCATCAGCCGAAGAAAATCAAGAAGAAGTGCATGTACCAACCCCCCCAGTGATTGAAGAAGAAGCAGTTCATGATCAGAACGGGTCTGTGCCCGACCCTCCTGTTCGTCAAGAGGAGGCTGAAAATGTTGAGGCTGCCACCACCAACGTCAATACAGCCAGTGACGTAGTCATGGATGATGCTAATGTGGAGCCTACACTAACTGTACCTGAAGCAAATGTGGCTACTGAACCTGAAGTCAATGAGGATGCTGCACCTGAAGTCAATGAGGATGCTGCACCCGAAGCCAATGAGGATGCTGCACCTGAAGCCAACATGACAACTGCTCCCGAAGCACCTGTCGTGCAGCCTGCCTCCGATGTTGCCCCTGCTCCTATTCCGCATCCAAGGCCTCACACAATTGAGCAAGCATACAGTCATGGTCAGCTCACTACTGTCCGATGGCCCGTTCTGGTGCCTCCACCCTCTGCCTCAGGACCGCAATTTGACTATCATATTGAGCATAGGCCTCAAGTGGAGAAGCCAAAGCCCAGGTTGCCAAGGTTTCCAGGTACTGCCAACTCCCTCGGGTCCTTCAATGCTAATGGCTTCAAAAGCCACAATACCTTCTTTGACAGCGCCAAGAACCCCTACTCCAAGCCAAGAATATCATCAGATAGGTTCTGGAGCTATCAACAGAGAAGCTATTACTCATGCGTGTTATATGATCAAGGGCGCATTTTCCCTCATATGCGCCTTGACACTGAAGCCATTACTGGACTGCCATGCTTAGAAGAAGCACTTGATTGCTTTCGAGATGCTGGTCTGCTCCACTTCGTGACAAACAAAGAACATTGGAATGAACAACTATTGCTTCAATTCTATGCCACTCTGCACATTCGCGGCTACAACAGAGACATCAAGACATGGGTTCTCGAGTGGATGACTGGAAATGTTCATCATGAAGCCAAAGCTATGGACATCATCGAGCTTACAGGGCTAGCCACTCCTGGAGAACTGTATGAACCTGACTGTCAGCTACACCGCAATGCTATAGAGAGCATCTTTCATAAGCCAGAACCCAATATGAGCCAGATGCTGAGCATGATGAAGCCTTTGCCATCTGACGGTGAATATCCCACACATTTCTTTGTTGAAGACCTTGAGTATCTGCCTCGAACCATACCACATCATCAGGCAAACTCTATGGCCAGTCAAGGGACACTCATCAGTGGCCAAGCTTGAAGGAACTATGAAGACTTTGGTCTTCTATATTCTCAATGGCATCAGCTTCAACACTCAGGAATTCTTCATAAGACAAGTTGTTGCCTCTGGTTCTGATCTCTTTGGTCTGAAGTTTTATGCTCCATGGGTCATGCGCCTTATCAAGCGCCACTCTACTGTCGACTATCAACCCTCTGCTCGCAATCATATAATATTTCTACCAGAAGTTGATATGTCAGTTGATGCTATATATTCTGACCCTGCCAAGATGCCGCTTTGTCTTCCGAACATCGAGCACCAAAGCTTCACTCAGCCTATTGAAGGTGTTCAAGCAGCAACACGAATCTATCCATTTGCTGGTAACACTCATCTGCCTCACAGAGCGCCCACTGAAGCCACTGAAAGCACCATTGCCCAAAGGCCTCGCAAGCGTTCTCGCGTTCTCAATGACCGAAAACTTCTTGTGGCCCTTCATCAGAAACAAGATAAACATCACTTTTGGCTCAAGAGACAGATGCAAAGCCTCTTGGTGGATGTCAATCGCATTCGCAACCTTGCCACCAAGAATGCCTTTGTTGCTCATGAAACTTGCCGGAGATCATGGAAGAGTTTGACCCTGCTTAGTGCTGAAGCAGATCTTCAAGATGATGGCTTCAATGAAAGATTTCAGTTTGACTCCACTCCTCCACGGAATGATGTCTTACGAAGAACTCCATCTCTTGAAGACTCTGAATATTCCTCCTCCGCGGCAACAGTTAATGCCAGAGTGATCAATGATGAAGATGACGCTACTTCACCACCTCCAACTACTGCGTGCATCGACACTGCACCAACTTCCTCTGCACCGCCACCCAACGACAACAACCCTGCTGCTTCACCTACTCATCAAGAAGACGAGTAGATGCTCTATGTCTTCAAACCTTTTTGGTCATTACTGACAAAAGGGGGAGAAGCGTATGAACTGATAGTCTTCAAGCGGGTTCATATGGGCGGTTGCATTATATTTTGTTGCTTGCTTACAACTCTTGCATTTTGATACATTTGGTTCTTTGAGTTGTAACACCTAAACTTGATGGTCGTCTGCTACTTCTGCTACGTGTTTGCTTTACTCTGATGCGATGATAACTTCCGCACTTAGATCATCCTGCAGACGTCTATTTTTCATTATGCATGTCATTCTACTTGTTATATCATTTCATGCATGATGAATTATCTTCATAAGTTGAAGTGGATCTCCATAAGTACAACCTGCCATGTGCATTTGCAATCCAAAAGCAAATTACTAATATGCACATCTTCAGGGGGAGCCCTTTCTACTTATGAAGACAATTCCTATCCTTACAATTTCACATACTTTATCCCCGTTGAAAACTTCAACCAGTTTGTCATCAATCACCAAAAAGGGGGAGATTGTAAGTGCATCTAGTGCCACCCCTAGTTGGTTTTGGAGTATTGACAACAAAGTTGGTTGAGGGACTAATGCGTTTGTGAGAATTGCAGGATAACGCAGGTAGTGTCCCTCATTGATTTGGTTTACCTACCGGAGATGACCCCTAAAAATGTATGAAGACATTGAAGACAATGGTGGTATGAGAAGATATTCATATTGAAGACTATGACATGAGAAGACATTACGTGAAGACAATGGAGCGCGAAGACTGTGTGGTTTCGTCGTTTCCTTTCTTCTTTGTTGAGTCATAGGAACCACCGTACTGTTAAGTGGGGTCCAAGTGAACTAAGTCAGAGTGACTGAAGTGATGCTCAACCCAAATCCTATGTCTTCGAGCGAAGACAAGGAGAGCAAATCTTATCCAGAGTTGGATAAGTCAGCTTTGCTTGTAGCCCAAGTAAAGTTGCCGTGTGTGTTTGAAATCTGACCGTTGGAACATGTGTCAGTTCCTTAGTGACCCAGGGTCATTTTGGACAAATCAGGTCGGGTTGCCTGGTGGCTATAAATAGCCCACCTCCTACACCATAAATTGGTGGCTGCTCAGAGTTTGTATACGGCTTTTGTCGTTTGGGAGCAACCCACCTCGAAGCATTTGAGAGAGATAAATCCTTGCGAGGACAAAGCCCAAACACCCAGAGCCAAAGAGTGTTAGGCATCACTGAAGTCTTTCTGTCTGTGTGACCTGAAGACTTATTACACTTGAGGACTGTGTATCCTCCAGCCGTTTAGGCGTCGCGTTCTGAGCATCCAAGAGTCATTGTGGATTGTCGAGTGAACGAAGTCTGTGAAGGTTTGGAAGTCTCCCTTGAAGACTTACCAGAGTGATTGGGCGAGGTCTAATTGACCTTAGCTCAAGGGGAAAAAGGTGAAGACACGGTCTTCTGAGTTAAATCTCAGCCTCCCTAACCAGACATACAGTTGTCACAGCAACTGGAACTGGTCCAACAAATCCTGTGTCCTCAACAAGCAACTGGTTCTATCTCTTCCCTCCTTTACTTTGAGTTTGTCTTCGTGAAGTCATTGCTTATTGTTTTATCCAATTGACTTCATTGCTTGACTACTATTGTTGATTGGCTTCATACTATCTTCCATCCTGATCCTACTACCTAGCTGCTATTAATCTTCAAACGTTAATGTTATTGCATACTTGATTATGGCTTGCTTGTTGTAGTTTATCTTCCGCTGCATATCAATTAGGTTGTTTCTATCGTTTGTCTTCAAAACTTCCATGTTTTGAAGACTTTCCTAAAAATCGCCTATTCACCCCCCTCTAGTCGATAACTAGCACTTTACCTGTCATACATATGACACTTCTATGACGATAATTGTGACAAAACCCGGTATTATCATAGATGTGGTGGGCTCCTACTTCTATGAAAAAAAATCATGATAGAAAATGGGCTTTTCGTCCTGACGCAGCTGCATGACATTCTTTGGGCCGTCCATGACAGAAAACACCATGGTAGAAGCGAGGGGGAGGAAAATTTTGGGGAGTTTCCAATTATGGTGGGAGGTCGGGGGCCAATCGATGCGCGTTTCTCTCGTACACGTACGCGCGTGTGTGCGAGGCGTTGGCTCTAACTGAACCCGAGCGAGGCGTTGGGCTCTAACTGAACCCGAGCGATTGCGCTGCAGGCTACGCGTTACTGAACCCGAGCGATCGATCAATGGCTCTTAACTAAACCCGATCGAGCGATTCCTTCGCTACTGCTGCTAACTGAAGCCGATCGATGCTGCCTCTCTGGATGAACAGTGAGCATTGCGGGAGGGGGGTGGATGAATAGTGAGCGGTGGGAGTGGATGAACAAGACCCGTGGCATTGCCTGTGGATGAACAGGACCCCGATCGATTGAGCCGGTTGGGGCTGGATGAACATGACCCAGTGGAGGGCTGGATGAACAGGACGACCCCGTGGAAGGCTGGATGAACAGTAGATGGTGGAGGGGTGGACGAACAGTAGCCCATGGAGGGGTGGTTGAACAGGAGCTCGTGGAGAGGGGTGGTTGAATAGTAGTTGGTGGAGTAGCGCGCGGTGGAGGCTGGATGAACAGGAGCCCGTGGATGAACAGTCACAGGTGGAGGCTGGAGGAGGTCGACGGTGGATGAACAGTAGCCCGTGGAGGCTAGAGGAGGTCAACGGGGGAGATGAACAGTATCCCGTGGAGTCCCGTTTTGCGGTGCGCCACACCCCTCTTGATGAACAGGACCCCCGTTTCGACCTAGCGCTCCAACACAAGTCCATTTCGTCCGTTTTGCGGTACGCCACACCCCTCCCGATCAACAGGACCCCCGTTTCGGCCATAGGAGGTCCATTTCCTCCGTTTTGCGGTACGCCACACCCCTCCCGATCAACAGGACCCCCTTTCGACCGTAGGAGGTCCGTTTCCTCCGTTTTGCGGTATGCCAGACCCCTTCCGATCAAAAGGACCCCGTTCCGAACGTGGCCGGTCAAACACAAGGCCGTTTTCTCCGTTGTGCGGTACGCGAGGCCTTGTTTCCATCGCCTGTTCCGTCCAAGCCCTCCCGATGAACACGACCACGCATTCCGTTCCGACCCAGCCGGTTGGCTCCCACGCGTTCCGTTGCCTCCCGATGAACACGACGCATACCTTTGCCTCCCCATGAACACGACACATTCCGTTGCCTCCCCATGAGCACGACGCATTCCGTTGCCTCCCCATGAACACAACGCATTCCGTTGCCTCCCCATGAACATGAGCCCTTGCCGTACATATGCGCAAGTAGGCGTTCAAGACCCCGCCCGTATGTACACATACGTGGCCATATTTTCTTTCTTGCACCCTGGCCGTTGTACGTATGTGTACATGCTACGTGCGCGCCTCTACTACGACACGTGGACGCCTCTACATCCACCAGTATATATGTACGTACATGTTCGCGACCAGAATGACAACGCTACGTACGCTTCGACTAGGTGGGTTCCGACTGTAAGGCACTTCCTTGCCTGCGAAGATGTAGCTGGTGGGTCCCAGCTGTCAGGGGGGCGAATCATTTTTTTTGCCCGGACGCACTTCCTTGCGTGCGAAGATGTAGCTGGTGGGTCCCAGCAGTCAGGGGGAAACGTTTTTTTGCGAAATACGGTGGCCCGTCCGGTGGGTCCCCGTTGTCAGGTGGAGGAATAATTATTTTGCAGGTAATAAGGAGGCACTTCCTTGCTGCGGCCGTGGACCCAGCTGTCAGCCTCTCCACGTATAGTCCATGTCCGATGGAAGTTGTTCCTTGACCACGTTGACCATGCCGCGCTGAGAGCACCAGGGCGGTGGTTAACGGCGAGGCCTAGGAAGGGGATGACGCAGAGCCGGGGAACACGCGGAAGTGGATGCCCACGCGTAGAGGAGTACGAGGGTTAACTGGTTCGCTGCGGAGGGAGGCTGCCGTCGCCGCAGAATAACATGGGGTGTGGGTGAGTAGAGGGATAGCCTGGCCAGCGGTGGGAGTAGTAGGGGGCGGTGAGGCCTCCGCCGCATCGCAGCCGGCCACGGGAGGCAGGAGCACGAGGCACGACCGGTGCTAGTTTGGGCGGCTGGAGCAAGAAGTCCAGAGGTTGAAGAAGCACTACGGCCGTTGGATGGACATCATACGGTCACTGGAGCTATAATCATGCATATTGACTAAGTTGACAAAGCCCTCTGTCCCCGTCAACTTAGTAGGCCCACAAGTCAGCCTGCCACTATACTGGGTCCCAGCTAACAGGGGGAGTACTCATTTTTTTGTGCGTAATAAGGAGGCACTTCCTTGCGTGCGAAGATATAGCTGGTGGGTCCGAACTGTCAGCGGCGGTAACGTTTTTTTCGCAAAATACAGAGGCCCTTTCGGTGGGTCCCTGATGTTAGGTGGAGGAATCATTATTTTGCGCGTAATAAGGAGGCATTTCCTTGCGTGCGGCCGTGGACCCAGCTGTCGGCCTCTCCACGTATAGTCCACTTCAGATGCATGTCGGTCGTTGACCACGTTGACCAGGCCGCGACGAGAGCACCGGGGCGGTGGACGACGGCAAGGCCTAGGAAGGGAACGACACGAAGGCAGGGAAGACTCGGCAGTTGTTTCCCACGCAGAGGGGAGTACGACTGTACGAGGGTTTACTGGTTCGTCTGCCGTCGCCGGAGAATAACAGCAGGTGTGGGTGAGTAGAGGGATGGCTAGACCAGCACTGGGAGTACGGTGGGGCGGTGAGGCCTGCGCGGCAGCGCAGCCGGCCGTGGGGAGGAGGGAGCAGGCAGTCCCGCTGGCGCTTGTTTGAGCGGCTGGAGCAGGAAGAGCAGAGATTGAAGAAGCACGACGGCCGTTTGATGGACATCCAAGAGTCACTGCTTGTGCGTCAACCTTTTTTAGGAAAGCCTCAAATCTGTGGAAAACAGCATACAGCCCATCTGCCATTATTTCTAATAATTTACAGCCCATTTGCTAATTCTTAAGGTTTTTTGGAGCCCATATTCTTTTTGTTAGCATTACAACCCATATTGTGGCCACGGTTAAAAAATTATACGAAATTTTGCATATTTTGGTGCGGTCCAAACTGTTTTTAATCCCGAAATTTTGACTCACATTCAAACTGATTTTAAAAATAAATGTATATCAATATAAAATCCAACAAATTCTCCACACATAAAAATTAATGTAATTTAAAATCTCGAAATGAAAAAAAGATATTTGAAACTAATTGCCGGTTTGATGTGTAATAAGGAGGCACTTCCTTGCGTGCGAAGATATAGCTGGTGGGTCCAACCTGTCAGCAGGGGGGAATGTTTTTTTCGCAAAATACAGAAGCCCTTCCCACGTACAATGTGTAATAAGGAGGAACTTTCCTTGCGTGCGACCATGGACCTCATGGGTCCCAGCTGTCAGGCTCTCCACGTACAGTCCTCTTCCGATGACTCTCGTATGTTGACCACGCCACGCCGAGCACACCGAGGCGATGGACGACGGTGAGGCCCCAGACTGGAATGACCCGGAGATGGGGAAGACGTAGTAGTGGAGCCACAGACAGAGAGGACTGGGAAACTTGACTGGTTCGGGTGCGGGGTGGGCCTACACTCGGCAGAGAATAATAGGAGGTGCGGAGTGGAGGGATGACCTGGCCATCGGTGGGGTAGCGTTTCATTTTGGAGCGCAAAACAACGCCGCTGGACGCCGAAGGCTAGAGCAGGCAGTTCCGGCGGCGCTGGGGCAACAAGACGAGAGATTGAAGAAGAATGTCGGCCGTTGGATGTAAATCCAACGCCTTCTAAGGCTTCGACCTACTGGCCCACATGTCAACCAGTCCATTTGTTTTTTAGTCCATTTGGTGGGCTGGGTGAAACAATGATGTAGCATCTAAGCAACCCGTTTAAATCCCATTTGCATTTTTCTCAAAATCCGCGGACGTGCTGGGCTGGGTGAAAATATCATGTTGGGCTAGACGGAGAAATGTTATAAAAACATAAACACATGATTGCACGTCAGTAAAATCTTTGCAAGCTTATGTACGCAATCACTAGGAGTTAACTTGCCAAGTTATATATAAACAATTATTATTATTATTTTGTAAGAACTTTCAACTTACGAAATTTTAATTTGATGAGTTAATAGTACGTGGGGTATTATTATTTTTTAGGCTAGACGCGGGACGGTTGAGTTGGTTCTAGGGGAAAGTACTGGGAGAAAACTCAATTTACATCGAAAAAGAAAGTGGGAGAAAATTCAGAGACCTTCTGGGTCCACCTGAGGAGGGGAATATGTTGGGAGGAAGGAGATTCAAAGCACGACAGCCGAGTGAACTAGTTTTTTTACGGACAAGTGAACTAGTTTATATACATAAGCAAATAGCGAGTAAAAAAAGCAATCAGGTTAATGGGTTCTTAAAAGAAATATTTCGGACAAAACAGATAATTACGACACATAGGCTAATGCATGAAACACTAAAACGATAAAGGTGCTTATAAACAGAAAAAGTACAACATCTAGACCTTCCTGGCACGCTTGATCATGACACTGCGGCTGTCCGTGTACTCGTCGGTTACGGGAAGCAGGCATGCCCTCATGTCCAAGATATGCCTGTACATGTCGTAGCATGCGTATGCGTCCTTGGCTGCGTAGGTTATGTAGGCTAGATTCAGAGGTACCTCCCACATGTTCAGGTCATCTTCTTTCATGTTGGCGTATTAGGGGTCGATGATGGTCTCAGCGAGGTCAACCACGGAGTCCTTCTCCTGCCCATTGCTGATGATCTTGTATTGCTTTTGGATGCCGACAAACTTGTTGCACCAGATGGCTGAATCATCACGTTCTTCCTTCTCACCACCGTAGCGAAGGTGCAGTCGGCGCTACCGATGAAACAGGCGAATGCTCCAGAACCTGGTGCAGCCATAGGACTGAGGCGAGGCAGAGCTTCACCGAGTCCGTATTGTTGGTGTACATCACATTCAACTTGGTGCAGCCATAGGACTGAACGGCGAACTCAAAGGGGAACTCCTTGCTGAAGTAGATATCCAGCAGGCTCACCCCTCGGATCGCCATTGGAGTCTCTTCGAGTGAACGAGTGTGTAGGCGGTGCCAGTAGTTCGTTTTTCAGCTCTTGGGGAACTGGATTCAATAGTAAGCTGAGTGTGTACATGCGACAATAGTTACTACCGCTCCTTGGTCTGCTGCACGCCCGACAGAAGATGCACCCTCGGCGCATTGAAACACTTCCATTAAGAAACCTACTCCGGCCACACGTCGGTTCACGAGCGGGTCTGTATTGGTACTGTAATAACAGGAGTTAGTGGTCACTTTATTTAAATTTAATTAGCTTTAATAGAAATTTATACTTAAAACAAGCAATGCATTCGCTCGTTCTATCAGTGCCATAGGATTAACATGCACAACAATTAGAATTATTATTCTCAGGACGCACACGATCAGCACATCTGTTGCACTTTCACAAAGATAATACTACCAAGTTTGAACTATTTGTTATGGTTGTTGTCCTCTGCACCATCATGCCGTGTTTCCCAGCTTGCAAGATTCAGAACCAACAAATAAGATCCAAATAATAAGTACAACAAAGATGCCTACACATCTCATTTATTCCCAGATTGCAAGATTCAGAACCAACAAATAAGATCAAAATAATAAGTACAACAAAGATGCCTACACATCTCATTGATTCCCAGCTTGCAAGATTCAGAACCAACAAATAAGATTCAAATAATAAGTACAACAAAGATGCCTACACATCTCACTGATTCCCAGATTGCAAGATTCAGAACCAACCCATTAGAGACTTTTGATAAAGTGAATATCGGGATTAAATCCATCTTGGCTAGCCATGTCATACAATCGAAGAACTTGGCGAATGCTCTTGACCGTCACAACATCTGTAGTTGAGTATTCTTGTTTGCACAGCATGTTTGCACAGCACAAACAAGGAGACAGGAGAGCATGATTTCGCTTTAATAGCGGCCTCCTTGAGCACAACCTCCAGCTCTACTTGGATGAGGTCTACCTGGAGTTCCATGATTCAATTCATGCGCCTTTTTCTGCAGTTCACCTGAAATGAAGCAAAGATTGCATCATTCAGCTAGCAAGAAGTACTTACTCTTGTGAGCTGGCAGGTTCTTCTTTAGTAGTTGCACTAAAATTGAGGAACATTAAGGTTGGCTGTCCGGCTCATGTAAGGTGCAACTATAATTTTCTTATCCTTTGGTGCAGTTCCACTAAAATAAAGTGCCATTGTGGTGACAGTGACGGCTCCATCTTGCAAAGGCTAATATAATGTTGCACGAGATTACCGGCAGAACTTGACGAAGATTTTGGAAACTCCAATCACCATTTTGTGCAGTTCCACCAAAATTGAGAGATGTTGCCCACGTGACATTTTAGTTGAACTGCACAAGACACTCATTCCAAAAAAAGTGTTTTGTGCAGTTCACCAAAAGGTCACAATAGCAAGAAGGTGAAATGGATATCCCTATCTGCACAAAAAGATAGAAAGTAAACAGTTACTGGTCAATAAGAATATATGAAACATATAGAAAATGAAAAGAAGCATCTTAATTATGTTCATGGCAATCATGCAAGGACAGTAGAAATTTTAAAACGTTAGCAATGCTTCATGTTACCAGAAGCATTACACTCAACAATGAGATTCCTCAAATATGGGATTACTTTAATGGTGGCATTGCTTGTTTACCAGACACAGTAAATCAACAGCAGCTAAAGAGTTGGTTTAAGGGCATGGGACCGTGGGGACACCGGGACACTCAGTAGCGTAAAGGAGCAACTTACTTATCATACTGGGGAAAACAGTAGGAGTGCCATTTGTAACACAGTTTAATTGCATCTTATCACTGGAGGCATTAGATTAACAATAACACTGGTTAGACATGGCCCTAAGGTAACAATGTGATCACTTCATTTTACATGCGCCCTTACATTAACAACATCAGAAGGTTGGTATAAGGACATGCGATAGTGGACGCATCAACACAATGTACCTACAAGGAGGCATAAAGTGGTGATGCTGAGTTTGTTCATGCTATGTGAGGGCACCAAACCTAATCCCGGAGACCTTGTACTATGTGAGGGCAGCAAATCTAATCCTTGAGACCTTTTACTATGTCAGGGCAGCAAATCTAATCCTGGAGACCTTTTACTATGTGAGGGCAGCAAATCTAATCCTGGAGACCTTTTACTATGTGAGGGCAGCAAATCTAATCCTGAGAGCTTTTACTATCTGAGGGCAACAAATCTAATCTTGGAGACCTTTTACTATGTGATGGCAGCAAATCTAATCCTGGACATACTCTGTTGACTTGTCCACCAGCCACCACTTTCTATCCTTTTTTCAACCAATAATAGATTTGTTCCTTATCCAGTTTGTACCGCGTTTTCCCATTATTTCCCTTTTCAACCAAGAGACCGGTTGGGTATCCGGTCTCTACTACTTTCACCATATTATTTCCTCTTTGAATCAAGTCCTAGATTCATGCTACAACTTTCCCCCCTTTCTTCGTTGTTTGAACAGAGCCCTAGATTCGAATGCATGAAGTAGCTTTACCTCTAATAATACTAAAAATTTAGGTGGCTTTGGAAGAGCTGATGGGAGTAGAAAAAGATGCACATGCATAAACTTGGGGAGCTGGGGCAGTAGAGCAAGGACGCTTTCGAAGAACTTATACCTGAGGGTCGCAGGGATGTCGGCGGCGGCAGGTCGGATCTACGGACAATACGGCAGGGAGGAAGAAGGGTCGGAGGACCTCCTGAGCCGGTGCTGTTTCGGAGAGAACGACACGGGCATAGGATCAGTCCCCTCCGGCAGCTATGGGTTTCCTCCCTCGGCGGTGATGACCGCGTGAACGATGCACCTTTTAGTCTTACACACACTGGCCGAAGGGATCCGGTCGGATCTGTGACCAGCAGTGAGCAGAGAGAAAATGTTGCTACCGCTGTCTTGTTTATATCTGGAGAGTATGAGAGAATGAAGAGAGCAACCCTAGTAAAGCAAGCGCTCAGGACCCTGCGTCCATATATAGTGGAGTGATTATCTTTTTTCTCTCCACAACAAGCGTTTCAATTTGTGTACATGGCATTAAAGAAAAGAAACTCTCTATTTAAGGTGACTACTGTACGACTCCTACTTACTACTAGTAGTACTACAGTATTTTTCACTTGTGCTCCCCGCCCCTCCATTCATTGAACAACCCCACGAGTGAATAAACATACAGTAAGTACTATATTTATATAGAATGAACAAGCTCGAACTATTTTCGCGTAGTTAAAAGTTGAGGGCTGGGCTTTTCCCGGGCAGTACACGCGATAGTTTTCGGGTAGGAAGTTTGACAGAGAGGGGAGGAGGGTGAGCGGGTGGGGCTGTGCGATTTGATGGCGCGTTACTGCTGGAAAGACTTGTGATATGACCACTCACTATAGTCATGAATTACTGGCGCTTCGATCGGGGTGATGCCCCCCTTCCGTTCCGCGCTCTAATCTGGTGCATGACACGTCGACCCGGATGCTGGCTCTCCCACATGTCGGAGTAGTAAGAAGGAGCAAAGAATGATGCGGTATATACTAGTAGTACTAGTACTACTCAGGTCGGAGGAGTGCGAACCACGGCAGCCCAGTGAACCAGCAGTGCGAACCACGGTAGCCCAGTGAACCAGCAGTAGAAAACAATGTGGTGATATGGCCATAAAAAACAACAATGTGCTACGGTCCACACTGTAGCATGTACAGTAACACTCCTCTTTGTTTGGATCCTTGAGTTAGAGCTAGTTTGGGTTGAAATAGCCTCAAATTATTGAAACAAGAGGGGTTAGTTTTAGCTAGTTTGCTCTAACCCAGCTAAAGAAACTAGCCCGGTGGAGAGGTTCTAATTGGGTTAGTTATCCCCGGGCCCACTAAAAGAGAACTAAAATGATCTCCCCTGCCCGCACCAGATCGCTCCCCCCTCTCGCATGACTCCTCTCTGTTCCCTATAGGGCCGCCCGACCAAGCATCACTCACCCTCTCTCTCCTCCGACCGCCCTCTCCTTCCGGCCTCCGCCGCCCTACTCCGGCCGCCCTCTCCCTCCGGCCTTCGAAGGTCGCCCCGCTCCGCCTTCACCAGTTGTTTTTCTCCCTCCATTGTGCACGATGGCGGCGCATCTACCAGGGAGGTCGCGAGAGGGGTGAGTTTGTTTGTTCCTTCTCTGTCTCACGGCCATATCATTGATCTTGCTTGCTCTAGCGCTAATTCTAATTTGGAAAAGTAGATCCTGATCAAACTTGGTATAGATTTGTGGTGCACGCATGGAATTGTTTGATGCTGCTTGAGGAGGTAATAAATCTTTCTAGAGGCCCAAAGATTCAGGTCACCTTTCTAGGTATTTCAATTTCAGGCTTGCATTATTTCTAGAGGCCCAAAGATTCAGTTCACCTTTCTAGGTATTTCAATTTCAGGCTTGCATTATTTCTAGAGGCCCAAAGATTCATTTCACCTTTCTAGGTATTTCAGTTTCAGGCTTGCATTATTTCTAGAGGCCCAAAGATTCAGTTCACCTTTCTAGGTATTTTAGATACAAGCTTGCATTATTTCTAGAGGCCCAAAGATTAAGTTCCCAGTTGGCGGCAAGCGGCCCTGCTACGCATGCTGGTGTCGACCTCAACTCGCAAGGTCCGGCGTTGGAGGGGTTCCCGGGGCTTGGGCTCCACAGAGCCTTCCTCCAGAGCGACGACGGCGAGCTCCTCCCTCGGTGCGTGAGGGGCTCCGGACTCCCTCCCTATCGTGAATGACTTTCGTGATGAGTTAGCTCATTCCTTGTTTCATGAAGTGTTTTTTTATTTTGTGAAGCTTGATTGACGACTTGTATGTTTAAGTGGGATATCTCATTTGTATGGACAAAGTAAAAATTATCATGTTTTGCATGCTTGATTTTTATCGATGGTTCGTTTATGTGAATTGTGAGCGGGAGGAGGCCACAGAAGAGCCGGCCACACCAAGAGGGTGCTTGGATCCAAGGGACTTATTTTAGTCTGACTAAAAAAAGTCTCTTTAAGAGGCTAAAGTTCCAAGCACCCTTGACTAAAGAGGGGCTAAAACTAGTCTTGAGACTAAAAATTTTTAGTCAGGGGTACCCCTAATAAAATGTCTATTAGTCCTCTCTCTCCTCATTTAACTCCTCTCCTTTAACACAGGCGAGTTCTGGATTGGAGGGTTTGGAGCATAATAAATGCTCATTAACTTGATTTTAGTCTCTTTAGTATTTGGATCGAAGCATGGGTGAGGCTAGCAAGTTTTAGTCCCACTACTTTTAGTCATGGAAAATAAAACGTATCCAAGGACCCTCCAAATCCGGCAGGAAATAGGGTCCAAAGTAGTCAAATGATTGAGATAGAGCATTTATTGTCAATCTAACCCTGCCATCCATACACCTCTTTGGTTTAGAGTTAGTTCAGGGTTAGAATCTAACTCTAACCTCTAACTGAGTTAGAGTTCTCCTCGTCCTGGTTCATCGCCATCATACTTTCCCCATTCCTGTGTTTTCAGTATCCTGCGAATCAAAGAGGCCCTTTTTTTGCGGGAAAAATCAAAGAGGCCCTTAGACTGGTTTAGGTCCGGTCATTTTTTATGAAAATGTTATGTCCAAAATTTAATGAACGTGCTCCGGTTTCCACGAAAATAATCCGGTTTCATGTAGTGATTCATTCATTTATTTATTCTTCTGCGGGGGGTTTGCATGTATTTTGTGAGGTCTGAAATGTAAAGTACCCCGACATATGCTCCGAGTCGTGCATGCACTACGACCCAGATGCTCTATGTCCCACATGTCGGCGAATGGGAGCACGTGGAAATAGCCTAGGAGTACATATAGGAGGATAAATGCATGAAAAAAATATGTACTGTGAAGCGTAGCCGTGGTTCGAAAAGGAGACCTAAAGTGATGACAGCTATAGGTCGCACACAACCAACTAGTGGTACTAGACATACGACTAATTTTTCCCTCAAAAAAAGAGGCACGAGTGCTCACTACTCCTATTCTATAAACATGAGTGCCATCTGACAACGGCGTCCGTGCTACAGCTAGCTCTCCTCTCTCGTTTCTCTCTTCTAATTCTAAACTCGGCCGACGCCCGGTTGGCGGGGTGGGTTTGCTCAACTGCGGCCCCACCTCACAGTGAAAACATTACGACTGGAATAAAAATGCCATAAACTCCCTCCGTTCATAAATATAAGCCTTTTTATATACTATTTCAAATGGAATACAACATGCAGATGTATGTAGACATAGTTTAGAGTGTAGATTCACTCATTTTGCTCCGTATGTAGTAGTCACTTGCTGGAATCTTTAGAAAGACTTATATTTGGGAACGGAGGGAGTACTATACTAATAAAACATTAAGGCCATGAGGCAATGCAATGCTGGTTATAGGAGGCAAGAAGAAGAGATGCATCCATCAACGACGTCCACCTCCTCGATTGAGGGCCCCGGCCCACCGAACGGCGCCTAAGTAGCAGCGGCTTTCGTGGCCAGGTCGATGTGCTTCTGAACAATGGTGTCCAAAGATTCTAGCCGCTAGAAGAAGGCCAACGTCTTTTTGTCCTCGCTTGCCTTGTAGTGGCCTATGTAGACGATTTCCTCGTAGACGTGCATGTGCAGGTCAATGGTTTCTTGCATGGAAAGGCGCTGCGCGGCGAGCGCGGCCTCGAGGTGCACATTCTTCGTCGTGACCTCCGGCACTTGCAGGGCCACCAGGGCTTGAAAGAGTTCATCACCATGGAGGCCAATGAGGGTGGCAGGCAATGAGGAGCCTGGGCGTGCGGGCTGGAGCAGTACGGCAAGGTTGTCCGCGCGCTTCTTGACGGTGGTGAACATGCGGATGGAGTTGACCATCATGTCGTCCATACGAGAGGCGAAGCCGGCGTCGGCGAGGGCTACGATGCCTGCGGTCGCCAACACCGTCTGGAAACGCTGCACGGTGCAGGGCCGCAGGCCGGCACCTTGGATGATTTGGCACAGCCGACTGCCACTCGCTTCCATCGCCTCCATAGGTGCTTGTGGCTTCTGGTCACTTGGTCTTGGATTGGAGTGAGCAGTGTTGCGTAGAGACTTGGGAGTATATGGATTGGAGTGGTGGGGCGCCTTTATTATATGTGAGTCCAAACTCTGTTGCATTCACATCGTGCTAGCTCTATTCTGCTTCTCCAATTAATTCCCTCTGCATGTAATTGAGGATGCATCATTGACCGTTCAACATCTCGGGAACCGTTACCCTCTCCCTCCTTGGCATTCAAGCACCTATGGACCCGTCGACGACGAGGTGCCTATGGTGACTTTGTAAATTTCATGATGATAGTGCCATGCATGTGTGCATTCATAGGGGTGAGTGTATGCGTGTGCATATGAGCGCTTGCGTCTGTACTGTGTCAAAAAAAACGTAAATGCGTGTCAAAAAGAGACTAGTCAGTATACTCAATATTGTGCACCTCGGAGAGGAAAACGATAGAACTAGTACGTATTTATTTACGGTACAGATTCACTCATTTTGCTCCATATGTACTCCATCTCGGTGTAGTCTAGTCACTTGTTGAAATCTCTAGAAGGGCAAATACTCCTTTCTGGTTTATAGAGCTATACTAGCAAGTAGTTGTACGTACTAGTACAATAGTGGGCTCACATAGCAATTTTGTCTCATGTAACGTTCGGTTTGCGCTTGGCTCTTTGCCTCTTCGAGAAGACGAACAATGATGTTACTACTACTGCTTCTACAGTGTCGAATCCACTGCTACATGTTCGTCCACCGTGAGCAGGACGGATAGCTTGTTGTAGAAGTACTACTAAGCAAAAGCATGTCCTCGTTTGTGAGCAACCGCGTGCATGGGCGAGGGAGAAGGCGTGTAGTAAAATCAAGCTTCTCCTCGTTGTACGAGTTGACGCGACGCATCATAGCATTGGCCCCACATGCGTGCCTCTAACTTGGCTGAAAGACCCGCAGTGTACAATATATTTGCTGCAACCTCTAACATTTACCCACCACAAATTAAAATATATGTGGTTGTATGCATCATTCTGATGCAGAGGCCGGGGAGTCCACCCTTTTTGAAAAAAACAAATTAAAATATATATACCTGTCTTGACCAGATGAGCGTACAAACTACAATCACCAGGGTGACAGGTAGGGCCAGAAGACTATTTTAATTTTTTTTAAACTTCGAGACTACTCTACACATGAAACTGCCACACGAGCGTCTGGGCTGCGGTTGGCTCTTCGCCTCTTCGGGAAGTCGAACAATGATGGAGTACTACTGCACCGGAGGAGTACTACAGTACGCTTCTGGCCATCTGACACCGATTGAACTGCTGCATGTCCACCACGTGTGGGAGGGAGAGCGTGTAGCGAAAGCTTCTCCTAGTCTTGCCAGCCACCACGCTCATGGGCGAGGGAGGGACGCTCCTGCCTTTGCGTGTATGACATGTGGGCCCGACAGGTGGGTGGCCAACCTGTCATACAGCCAAAGGCAGGAGCAGTTAAGTTCACGAGGGAGAGGATTATCAAACTTCTCGTTGATGTACGAGTTGACGCGACACATCAAAGCACTGCACTCGATATATTTCAATAATTTGCGATTACCGATGCATTAACTACAACGCATGCATGCATGCCCTGACTCTCCTTTTGATACTTGCATGTGTTATTTAATGCACCTTGAAGTAGTACTCCCTCTGATTCCTTTTACTTTGTGTATAACTTTTTCTTGTTTTTCTCAGATTAGTCTGTGCGTCTGCGTTGGTTTCCATTTGTGCCCCCACTCGATTAGTTCTACCCCCATTAATCACGCCAGTTTCCAAAGCAGAAAATGGCTACAGGCAAATGCATGCAGTGCCTGATGCGGCTTGACCGCCTGGGGAAGCCAACTCAAGTGAAAAGGAAGGAGGACCAACCAACCATTGCATGCGCATTTACTATCGATATTTATGCAGCTTACTCATGCGCAGGGGCAAATTTGTCCAGACAACTCAAACTACTGCCTTCCTTGGTATGCGGGAGGAGAGTTATGCATAGAGTATAAAATATGTGACAGTAAAGCTTTGTAATGCCCCGGCCCAAGCGAGAGATGGTTGTGCACGAGGAGGGCGAGATCATGCAGACGGAACAGGAACCGGCGAGGGAGCTCACTAAGGTCTCGATGGACCTCACCGTGCTCCACTGCCCCTTGTGCCTTCACCCCTTGACGCCTGCAGTGTATGAGGTTCGAATACACCTCGTCCATTCGGCTGATTGAGCATGGTGTAGGTTTCTTGATTGATGTGTTGTTCGATTGATTTCTGCAGTGCAAGGGAGGGCACCTGGCCTGCGTGGACTGCCGCGTCGAGCGCCTCGAGAACCAGCGGCAGTGCCAGAAGTGCGAGCGTGGCGGTGGCTTCGACGTGCGGAATACGGCGGTGGACACCGTCATTTCGTTGCTGAGGGTGGAGTGCCTGCACGAAGGCTGTGGGCTCTACGTCACTTACCACAAGCTCGCCGATCACCAGAGCGTGTGTCCGCTCGCACCTTGCAAATGCCCCATGCCCGTCTGCGGCTACGAAGACCCGCCGCCGGCGCTCTACCACCACATTAGCAACGCACATCCCATGCCCGTGCACAGGATCCAGTACTGCAAGGTGCTCCAGCTGCAAGTGCCACTGTCGGAGCCACGGTTCTTGCTGTTCGCGGAGGAGGATGACCGCGCGTTTTTCTTGGTCGGCGGCATGCTCGACATCGGCGCGCCTATCACCGTGTCGGTGGTTTGCATCAGAGCGGGGGCGTCCCCACTGCCGCAGTACGTGGCCAAGCTGTGGGTGAACGGCCCGCCGGGGGAGCCCAAAGGCACGACCGACGCCTTCAAGGTGGAAATGGAGGTGACAAGCAGCAAGGATCCCAGCGACGTCGACGTGCAGGAGCTGACCTTCTTCACAGTTCCGCCCAAGCTGCTAGCCGGGGCTAAGCTGGTGTCCCTCCACATTCAGATTGACAAGCTCACGTCCTAAATGTTTCTACAATGCCTTCTGTTTATCTTAGTAATATGCTAATATAGGGATTACCTTGGTCTACTTTAGCTTAAGAAATGGTGTGTTTTGGTGAAGATGCAACAATTACTTCGACATCAGATCAGTAATTTCCAACAGTCGAATGGATATTTTGTGTCTGTTGGATATAAAGTTCCTTTGGGTAAGAAGTACTCCCTCTGTCCCATAATATAAGAACATTTTTTACACCACGCTAGTGTAAAAAATGCTCTTATATTATGGGATGGAGGGAGTACTAGATAAAAGGAGATGTATGTAGACGTACTTTAGTTTTAGATACGTCCCTTTTTATCCATTTTGATGACAAGCACTCCCTCCGTTCCACAATACATGCCTTCCATTTGTCAAAATATAGATATATCTAGACATGTTTTAGTATATAGGTACATCCATGATAGAGCTAGTCGGATGGTTGAGAATACTACAGTTCGTAGCTACGGATGCGTGTGTGACTCCCAGATGCAGAAGCCGGGGGTCATCATCCTCCTTTTTCGAGAAAAAACAGACACGTGTGTGAAAGGACGAGTGTGTGCATGCACCTCTTCTCTTCCTGTATAACGTACTAAACTCAGAGTACAAGTTTTTGTGGGTGGCACGATGGTGCGTGCGAGAAGTCCCGAGAGATAGGTTTAATTTGTCTAAAAAAGACTAGCCTATAGCTCGCCACGCGGCTATTCCAGCCGAACGCCCCATTAACCAGAAGATATGTATACGACGGTGCCAGTTATTGCATGTACACAGTAGAAAAAGTACACCACGGCCGAGAACACGTGCCAATGTAACGCCATCCGGGAATAGTGTTGCACTTCGAAACTAGAACCGTCAATAAATTTTGAGCTTGCGTCTCGTCACATTCCAAATTACTCCATGCTATATTGAATTGCAAACCTGTTCACACCGATCACAACCTAAACGGTTTCCCACTTAGGAGCGTATTAGTACTCGGTTATAAATACTAGTATGCCAAGATGACTGCACATTCCACCTCAACTCCTCATCCACAAAAACAAAAAAGTCATTCAGCATCCTTCCCTTGCGTCTGCCATGGCTAGCATGAGTTTTCGGTCGAGAGATTGCCACCATGGAGAGGCGAGTATGGATGCGCAAGCACGAGAGATGTCCTGCCTCGCTGCGAAAGCAGCCGACATGTCCCGCTGCGCGGAAGTAGCAGCACAGAGGTCCCGCCGCGCCGCTAAAGCAGCACGGAGGTCCCGCCGCGCCGTCGATGCAGCAGAGTGTAGATTAACTCATTTTGCTCCGTATGTAGTAGTCACTTGCTGGAATCTTTAGAAAGACTTATATTTGGGAACGGAGGGAGTACTATACTAATAAAACATTAAGGCCACGAGGCGATGCAGTGCTGGTTACAGGAGGCAAGAAGAAGAGATGCATCCATCGACGACGTCCACCTCCTCGCCTCTGTATGTTGTATTCCATTTGAGAGAAGCTCCGATTTGCAAGAAGCTTATACCCAAATTTGTTCCTATTCGGCCAATTTTTTTACCATGGCATGGTACTACCATGACATGACACCATGCCAAGTATCATGATTTTAAAACCAAATTTCTCAATGTTCTTGACCGAGCCATGATGCCCAGATGTTTGAATTTTATTCTCATTTTCTGCGTGGGACCTAGAAATTCACCCAAGGACACAAATCTGATTTTTCATCTAACTTTGGTGCACGGGAGCATGAGCTTGTAGTTCAAATTTGAATTATGCACATTAAATGACCAAAAACTCAATTAATGTGTAAAAAAGGCCAAACGAAGCCGGAATGATTTCCAAAATTTAATAGGGCACTCCTGTGGTTCTATGATGCCTTTATAAATAAACTCAAGGGGGACAATGTATATCGTTTCGCACTCAAAGGTGGCACGTTCCCTCTTAGAACCACAAGCCTTCTTGAGAGAAGCTTCGGTTTGCAAGAAGCTTATACCAAAATTTGTTCCTATTTGGCCAATTCTTTTACCACAACATGGTAGTACCATGACATGACACCCATGCCAAGTTTCATGATTTTCAGACGTGTTTTCGATTTACAAGAATTTAAAAACCAAGTTTCTCAATGTTCTTGGCCGAGCCATGATGCCCAGATGTTTGAATTTTATTCTCATTTCTTGCATGGGACCTAGAAATTCACCCGAGGACACAAATGTCATTTTTCAACCAACTTTGGTGCACGAGAGCATGTGCTTGTAGTTCAAATTTGAGTTATGCACATTAAATGACCAAAAACTCAATTAATGTATAAAAACGACAAACAATCCCGGAATAATTCCAAAATTTTAAAGGGCACTTATGTAGTTCTATGTTGCCTTTGTTAAGAAACTCAAGGGTGGGGGGGGGCAGCGTATATCGTTTCACACTCAAAGGTGGCACGTTCCCTCTTAGAACCACGAGCTTCCAAATCAGCCCAATTTTTTACCACAACATGTTAGTGCCATGACATGACACCATGCCAAGTTTCTTGATTTCCAAACGAGTTTTGGATTTACATGAATTTAAAATCTAAGTTTCTCGATGTTGTCGGTCGAGTCACGACGCCCAGATGTTTGAATCTCATTCTCATTTCTTCCATGGGAACTAGAAATTCAACCAAGGACACACATGTGAATTTTCAACCAACTTTGGTGCACCGGAGCATGTGCATGCAGTTCATATTTAGATTATGCACTTTAAAAGTCCAGAAACTCAATTAATGTATAAAAAGGCCAAACGAGCCCAAAATAATTCCAAAATTTAATAGGGCGCTCATATAGTTCTATGTTGCCTTTGTAAAGAAAATCAGGGGGGAGGCAGCGTATATCGTTTCGCACACAAAGTTGACACGTTCCCTCTCGGAACCACGAGGCTTGTTGAGAGAATCTCCGGTTTTGCAAGAAGCTTATACCAAAACTTGTCCAAATTCAGCCAAAAATTATACATATGAAAACAGGGTTTAGATTATCTCGAACACCTCGCTACGTAGACCAATAACGTACTATGATTTGAATTCAACATAAAATGGATACAAATATTTGAATTGGAGAGCGTATGGTACATGTAGTTCATAGTGAAATATGATTACTGCTATATGCATGTTTTTTGTTATCAAGATAATATTTAAACTATTGTATAACTTGACAACAATCATATTCAAATAAGGAAAATTGATTCAAATTTAGTCCATATGGTAGACGACAATACATATGTTCACATGGTGGAGTAAAATGTTCATATATGATGGAAGATCAAAATGTACGACTACATCAATTATAAACCGCAAGGTCACCTAACGATATATTCGAATTCAACATAACGTGGATTCAAAATTTGAAATTTGAGATCATGGCATATGTAATCATATAAAAAGGGACATTACTCTTTCTTTGGTGGGAACTGATTTGTTTTTTTTTTTTGTTGTTGAGGGAAGTGCGAATCGATTTGGTACTGTGCAGGGTAATCTTGTTCTCCCGATTTTTTTACATTTTTCTTGTAGTTTTTTCAATGGCATCTATAGCAATATAGTAAAAGGAGACATGACTCTCTTGTGTCTTGTATGAATTGTTTTTTTACACGTTAAGTTTGTTCTGCCGAACAAGGAATCCACACATTGTTATCCCAAAATTTTCAAGCTCGAGTATCTTTTGTCTCACCTGCTTTGAAACTCCCACTTCTTCAACCCGCGCCGCGCCTTGTTATCCGGAAATATGGACACGCGCGAGAACTCCCTCCTCATTCGAAATCGCTCTCGCAGGCCAGACACACGAAATCCCCCTTCTACCCCTCAGCCGGAAATGAAGCTCCACGTTGCGGTGTCAAAACCGGTGGGGGTACGCTGGTAACTTACCCTACATTTTGGACAAGCGCGTCCCTAAGCTTGGCTCCCCCCTCCCCCTTCGCCCCCCCATTCGTACACCGAGGCCGCTAAAACCTGTGAAACCCCACGCTCCTCCGTCTGCCTCCCGACAGCTGCCCAGCCGGAGACTCTTCCCTGACTATGTCATCCACCGCAACAGCTCACCGTCCCTCATCCACCGCACCGGATGAGGATCCGTTGTCAATCTCGTCGTCCCGCCGGATCAGCCGCCCCGTCCTCCACCTCCAAGGAGCTACCCCGATGTTCGCCTCGTCTATCACACCACCTCAATCCCCACAGCGCCGTCTTGACCTGCCCCACCGGAACCACAACACCCTCACCAATTCCTCCGATGAAGCTGAGGCTAACTCGGCGCCTGATACGTCTCCAACGTATCTATAATTTTTGATTGTTCCATGCTATTATATAAACTGTTTTGGATGTTTATGTGCTTTATTTTACACATTTATATCATTTTCGGGACTAACCTACTAACCGGAGGCCCAGCCCATATTGCTGCTTTTTACCTATTTCAGTATTTCGAAGAAAAGGAATATCAAACGGAGTCCAAACAGAATGAAACCTTCGGTGGCGTGATTTTTGGAACGAACGTGATCCAGATGACTTGGAGTGCAAGTCAAGAAGCAGCCGAGGCGGCCACAAGATAGGAGGGCGCCCCCCCCCCTTGTAGGGCGCGCCCCCTGTCTCGTGGGCCCCTCGGGCGGCCACCGACGTACTTCTTCGTCCTATATAAGCCTACGTACCCCGAAAATATCCATGGAGCAACCGAAACACAATTTCCACCACCGTAACCTTCTGTATCCGCGAGATCCCATCTTGGAGCCTTCATTGGCGTTCTGCTGGAGGGGGAATCGACCACGGAGGGCTTCTACATCAACACCATAGCCCTTCCGATGAGTTGTGAGTAGTTTACCATAGACCTACGGGTCCATAGTTATTAGCTAGATGGCTTGTTCTCTCTTTTTGGATCTTAATACAATGTTCTCCCCCTCTCTTGTGGAGATCTATTCGATGTAATCTCTTTTTGCGGTGTGTTTGTCGAGATCCGATGAATTGTGGGTTTATGATCAAGTTTATCTATGAATAATATTTGAATCTTCTCTGAATTCTTTTATGTATGATTGAGTTATCTTTGCAAGTCTCTTCGAATTATCAGTTTGGTTTGGCCTACTAGATTGATCTTTCTTGCCATGGGAGAAGTGCTTAGCTTTGGGTTCAATCTTGCGGTGTCCTTACCCAGTGACAGAAAGTGTTGGGGATGTAACTATTCATGTAAGCCCCCCGGGAGGGGCCGGGTTACACAAATAAGACTCACCAGAAGGAAGCCCAAGACCAAGCATGAAGATGGCGGTTCAGTACAGGGTCTGAGGCCCACGGGCGAGTTGAGGCCCGTCGTAGTAAACCGTCATAATGGCATGACTTGTATCATAAGGTAGATTTAACTAGTCACTGAGCCGGACACTGTTTATGAGCCGGCCGGGACTCTGTAAGCCGCAGGGCGTCAACCCGTGTATATAAGGGGACGACCCGCCGGCGGCTTAGGCCAAGAAATAACTGATCGAGAGTCGGGCATAGCGTATCTCGCTCCCTGGTCATCAAAACATCAATACCAACCCAACTAGACATAGGCTTCCCTTCACCGTAAGGGGCCAAACTAGTATAAACCTCTCGTGTCCTTTGTCCCGATTAACCCCTTCAAGCTTCCTAGTTGCGATGGCTCCACAACTAAGTCCTTTCACGAGGACATCCGACGTGACAATTCCACGACAGAAAGGGTTGCAAGGCACGTATTGTATTGTTGCCATCGAGGATAAAAAGATGGGGTTTATATCATATTGCATGAGTTTATCCCTCTACATCATGTCATCTTGCTTAAGGCGTTACTCTATTCTTATGAACTTAATACTCTAGATGCAGGCAGGAGTCGATCGATGTGTGGAGTAATAGTAGTAGATGCAGGCAGGAGTCGGTCTACTTGTTGCGGACGTGATGCCTATATACATGATCATGCCTAGATAATCTCATAATTATTCGCTTTTCTATCAATTGCTCGACAGTAATTTGTTCACCCATCGTAATACTTATGCTATCTCGAGAGAAGCCTCTAGTGAAACCTATGGCCCCCGGGTCTATCTCTTATCATATTTGCTTCCAATCTACTTTTATTCACATTTTTACTTTTTGCATCTATATTATAAAATACCAAAAATATATTTATCTTATCATACTATCTCTATCAGATCTCACATTCGCAAGTGGTCGTGAAGGGATTGACAACCCCTTTACTGTGTTGGTTGCGAGTTCTTGGTTTGTTTGTGTAGGTGCGTGGGACTTTTGAGGAGCCTCCTACTGGATTGATACCTTGGTTCTCAAAAACTGAGGGAAATACTTATGCTACTATTGTTGCATCACCCTTTCCTCTTCAAGGTAAACCAACGCAAGCTCAAGACGTAGCAAGAAGGATTTCTGGCGCCGTTCCCGGGAGGTCTTCGCTCAAGTCAAGACATACCAAGTACTCATTTACATTATTTGTCATTTGCCTCTCGTTTTCCTCTCCCCCACTTCACCCTTGCCGTTTTATTCGCCCTCTCTTTCCCAATCTCCTCCTCTCTTTTCGCTTGCCTTTTCTGTTTACTTGTGTGTTGGATTTCTTGTTGCCATGGCGCAAGACAATACCAAATTGTGTGATTTCTTGAATACCAATAATAATGTTTTCCTTAGTACTCCGATTGCTCTTCTTAAAGATGTTGAGTCTTGTGAAATCAATGTTGCTTTGCTGAATCTTGTTATGAAAGATCAATTCGCTGGCCTTCCTAGTGAAGATGTCGTTTCTCATCTAAACAACTTTGTTGATTTGTGTGATATGCAAAAGAAGAAAGATACCGATAATAATATTGTCAAATTGAAGTTATTTCCGTTTTCACTTAGAGATCGTGCTAAATTTTGGTTTTCGTCTTTGCCTAAAAATAGTATTGATTCTTGGAACAAGTGCAAGGATGCTTTTATCTCTAAGTATTTTCCTCCCGCTAAGATTATCACTCTTAGGAACGATATTATGAATTTTAAACAACTTGATCATGAGCATGTTGCACAATCTTGGGAAAGAATGAAATTGATGATTCGCAATTGCCCTACTCATGGTTTGAATTTATTGATGATCATACAAAATTTTTATGCCAGTTTGAACTTTGCTTCTAGAAATCTTTTAGATTCGGCTGCGGGAGGCACGTTTATGGAAATCACGTTAGGAGATGCTACAAAACTTCTTGATAATATTATGGCTAATTATTCTCAATGGCACACCGAAAGATCTTCTAGTAAAAAAGTGCATGCTATAGAAGAAATCAATGTTTTGAGTGGAAAGCTGGATGAACTTATCAAGTTGTTTGCTACTAAAAATACTCCTATTGATCCCAATGATATGCCTTTGTCTACTTTGATTGAGAATAATAATGAATCTATGGATGTGAATTTTGTTGGTAGGAATAGTTTTGGAAACAATGCTTATAGAGGAAACTTTAATGCTAGACCGTTCCCTAGTAATTCCTCTAATAATTATGGAAATTCCTACAATAATTCTTATGGTAATTTTAATAAGATGCCCTCTGATTTTGAGAATAGTGTGAAAGAATTTATGATTTCTCAAAAGAATTTTAATGCCTTGCTTGAAGAAAAATTGCTCAAAGTTGATGATTTGGTTAGGAACGTTGATAGACTTTCGCTTGATGTTGATTCTCTTAAACTTAGATCTTCTCCTACTAAGCATGATATCAATGAGTCTCTCAAAGTAATGAGAATTTCCATTGACGAGTGCAAGGAAAGAACCGCTAGATTGCGTGCTAAGAAAGATAGCTTTATAGAAGCGTGTTCTTCTAGTTTGCATGAAAATAATGATGAGGATCTTAAAGTTATTGATGCATCTCTTATTAGATCTATGTTTTGCAATATGAATCTTGATGATTATGCGACTGATGATGAGTCAACTTTACCTAGAAGGCGTCCCAAAAATTTGGAGTTTTTAGATCTTGATGCTAAATTTGGTAAAAGTGGGATTGGAGAGGTCATGACTTTAAATAGTATTGAACCCACTATCTCGGATTTCAAGGAATTTGATTATGATAATTGTTCTTTAAAAGGTTTTATTTCCTTGTTGCAATCCGTTGTTAATTATCCTCATGCTTATACTCAAAATAAAGCTTTTACCAAACATATCGTTGATGCCTTGTTACAATCTTATGATGAAAAACTTAATTTGGAAGTTTCTATACCTAGAAAACTTAATGATGAGTGGGAAACTACTATAAAGATTAAAATTAAAGATCATGAGTGTTTTGCTTTGTGTGATTTGGGTGCTAGTGTTACCACGATTCCAAAAAATTTATGTGATATTCTAGGTTTCCATGATCTTGATGATTGCTCTTTAAATTTGCACCTTGCGGATTCCACCATTAAAAAGCCAATGGGAAGGATCAATGATGTTATCATTGTTGCAAATAAAAATTTGGTGCCCGTAGATTTTATCGTTCTTGATATAGATTGCAATCTTTCTTGCCCTATTATTCTTGGTAGACCTTTCCTTAGAACGATTGGCACGATTATTGATATGAAGGAAGGGAATATTAGATTCCAATTTCCATTAAAGAAAGGTGTCGGTGTCAAAACCGGCGGATCTCGGGTAGGGGGTCCCGAACTGTGCGTGTAGGCGGATGGTAACAGGAGACAAGGGACACGATGTTTTTACCCAGGTTCGGGCCCTCTCGATGGAGGTAAAACCCTACTCCTGCTCGATTAATATTGATGATATGGGTAGTACAAGAGTGGATCTACCACGAGATCAGAGAGGCTAAACCCTATAAGCTAGCCTATGGTATGATTGTTGTTCGTCCTACGAACTAAAACTCTCCGGTTTATATAGACACCGGAGAGGGCTAGGGTTACACAGAGTCGGTTACAATGGGAGGAGATCTTCATATCATATCGCCAAGCTTGCCTTCCATGCCAAGGAAAGTCCCATCCGGACACGGGACGGAGTCTTCAATCTTGTATCTTCATAGTCCGGGAGTCTGGACAAAGGTCATAGTCCGGCCATCCGGACACCCCTAATCCAGGACTCCCTCAGTAGCCCCTGAACCAGGCTTCAATGACGACGAGTCCGGCGCGCAAGTTGTCTTCGGCATTGCAAGGAGGGTTCTTCCTCCAAATACTTCATAGATGATATTGAACACAAGGGTAGTGTCCGGCTCTGAAAGATAAGTTCCACATGCCACCGTAGAGAGAATAATATCTATACAAATCTAATCTGCTGACGTATTCCGTAGCGTGACGTCACGGCCAGGACTTTATTCGAATCGTTTTACTGTTCCACCTCAGCGCGTTTAGCGAGGCGGTTTCTTTGGCACGTCTTGTCAAAGCAGAGATCGTGTTCCCTTATTCCGGGATTCTCATCAATACGGGCGTGGTAACCCAACCGTGCCTTTGGTATGACTAATTGAAAGCGAGTCTCAAACGGTTACGGGGAGGGCTCTTGGTATTCAACTCCTTTATAAAGGGACCAAGGCTCGGCTCCCTTCTTTTCAATCCAATCGAATCCGCCCCTTGCTTCGAGTTCCAACACCCAAAGCTCTAGTTTTAGGCGCTTCGGACCTTCGACGATGTCCGGGTCCAACCTTGAAGGCCGGTGGATGCCTTCCTCTGTTACGGAAGAAGATGTGCGAAAGCTGAGAGATGCCAGGTATCTCACGGGCGAAATCTCGCATAGGCTGCCTGCTCAAGGGCTGGCCATTCCCACTCCCCATCCCGGTGAGAGCGTGGTGTTCGCATCTCACTTCCTTCGGGGGCTAGCCTTCCCGGTTGATCCCTTCGTGTGGGGGCTTATGTTTTCTTACGGGCTGGAGTTCCACGACTTAGCTCCGGAGTCTATCCTCCAAATCTCATCATTCATTGTCGTGTGTGAGGCCTTCCTCCATATCACTCCTCACTTCGGATTGTGGCTAAAAACCTTCAAGGTGGAACCGAAGATGACCGAGGGGCAGCACGCTAAGTGCGGAGGAGCTATAATAAGCAAGATGGCCGACGCTCCATGGCCCGAAGGTTCTTTTCAAGAGGAGTTCGACTTATGGCAACGGGACTGGTTTTACATCACAGCCCCCAGGGGCACCACATGGGTGGCGCCACCTACTTTTCGCTCGGGTCCCCCACCACGGCTAGCGTCATGGGTTAATGAAGGACTTATCTGGGGGCCACCCAAAGACGTGCCCTTGTTGCAGGACCGCATTCGAGATCTTCTAGAAAGAGATATCAATTTGACCGTAGTGGCGGAAGTCATGTTGATTCGCCGCACACTGCCCTGCAAACGTCGACCTCTCCGCCTGTGGGAATTTAATCCGGAGGGACCGCGAGTCCTCCAACATTTCATGGGTGCGACACCCGTGGAGATGTACAAATTGTTCTTCGGATCACAAGCAAGGTGACCGTATTTGTCCGAGGACGCAGGTCTGAGCTGCAATCGCCCGGATGCTAAGGTAAGTAGCCTCGTATTTGGACACACCATCCGTATTTTCATCACAAAATTACCCTTAACAGAGTTGTCCTTTGAACAGGAGTGGATAGTGAAGGCAAAGCTTATCAGGTGTCCAGCCCCCCTGCCCGAGACCGCGCCGAATCCCATGCTAACCAGGATGTTGGAGGTCATGCTTTTGGCGGAAGGCGAAGGGGGGAACCCAGGGGCTACCGCCTCCACGAAGGAGGCTGTTAGGAAGGGAAGAATCAAAAATTCCCCCAACCAGGGAAAGAAAAGGACTGCCTCTGAAGACCCGGAGGTGATGGCCTCAAAACGGGGGAAGAAATGTTTGCCAGAGGGTTCGGCACCAGAGAACGCCCCGGCCAAATCGCCCCCTAAGGGGGACCTGCTCTCCCCCGAGACGTAAGTGAAAGGAGGGGTTCCATAATGAATGACACTCCTGTTTTAATGCTGAGGAAGATAACCGAAACATTACCTTGCAGTTCGGATCTCAACCCTTCTCAGCAGAGCTCATCTTCAGGGGATCTTCGTCCGGAGATGATAGAGAGCGAAACGCCTCCTCTTGTTGCACCGTCTCACAAGGCAGGCGACCCTGAGGTGTCGTCTTGGAGGGTCTTCGCAAGTCCGGACCCTGGAAAAGGTCGTCAGGCTAGTCCGGCACCCTCTGGTGCACAGTCGGAGGGGCTGGAGGATCTGCTTGAGAGGGCGTCCATCTCAGAAGAACACCGTATGTTAATGAATACGGTGATTGGAAGGATTTCATCCGTGGAAAGCGGATTGTACGAGGCTGCCAGGAGTTTACTAACAGGCTTTGAGGTACGCAAAAAAGTTGTACCTTTTGGTAGAGCCGCATATTAAATGCGCCCTGTATAAATAGTAGCCCCTGAGACTCTGTGTCGTCAAGGGTGACGGCGCACAGAGGATCATAACCCTAGGTATAATATGTCGCCTTTTCCATGAAGGTGGCGAGGCGTTCGGTGGCTAGCCGGACTGATGAATCTGCCGAGCTAAAGCGGCAACTTAACGTAGCAGATGCTGACATCGCGCTTGTAAATAAGCGGCTAGACGAGGCACAAGGTATGTTCCAAAGACACCTGGTAATAGGAGCTTGATGCTCGGGCCTTATATATATGTGCCTAATGTAGATGGTGCTGCTGCAGTGGAGAACCTTCGGGTGGAACTTGCCCAAGCCAAGGAGCAAGCAAGGAGAAGTGATGCGGCTGTCGTTAAAGCGGCTGAAGAGCTAAAAGCCGAACAGGCTACTCACTGCCAGAGCAAAAAGGTGATAGCCAAAATGACCATAAAGTTGAAGGATGCTACCGACCGCTGTAAATTTCTTGAACAAGAAGATATGACGGCTCAGAAGGATCTTGAAAAGATCACTGCCGAAGCCAAGGATACTCGCTTTGCAATGAGAGCTATGAAGGAGGAGCTGCGTCAGGCCAGAGATATCACGTCTGGAAAGCCCTATATGCTGTGGATGAAGTTCGGAGACCCCAAGTATGCTCCGTTAGACCGGCAGTGGAGTGCGGAAAACACTTATCTGGATTTGGCAGCTAGTGCGGCGGACGCGACCGAACACTTCCATGGCTGAGGTGACCATGGATTGGAAGAGCTTTTTTGGTTGCAGTTCCACAATTCAGAACACCCACTTTCGGTATCCGACCGTTTGGCCGCCTGGGCGGAGCTGAACAAGTTATCCGGACTCGCCATGAGGTATGTTGCGAGTCGTCTGTGGCCGGTGAAGCCGGAGCCGAAGAGTTATTTTGGCTTGGTGCAGCAGTTCCTTGGTTCGGTGCCGCATGCTGATGCAATGAAGAGGTCGGCGTGCAGAGAGGGCACACAGATGGCTCTTGCCCATGTCAAAACATACTGGGCGGATATGAAGGCCAGTGTTGTTGCATCCCGTGATTCGGACGAAAGCCGAGTACCTGCCAAGCACTACTTTGAGGAAGTTCTGCATGGCGCTCGTTTAATAGAGTCGCGGTGCTCGAAGGATGTTGTGTTCGAATAGCGTGTGCTATTTGTAAAACGAATATTTTGATGGAATATAAAAGCTTTTTTATACTTGTGCTTGCAAGAATTATGATGCCTCCTATGCGGCCGTTTAATGTATATATTTGTATATAACCTAAAAGATGGCAGTCGTTGGCTTCAGCCCCCACGCATAGAATGCGGGGGTGTTCACAAAAAGGCACCTTTTCATAATTAATCCAACGTCTTGGTCCTATAAAGGAGGTGGTGGCGCGGCGAACTAGGCAACCGGACTATAATGCTTTATCACTTTCACTTAGCCATAGGAGTTTGACAGTGGGGCTACTGAATAGCCCCTAGGGGCACCGCGCTCACCCGGATTCGGGGCGCGAGTGTGCCTGACCGGGAAGCGGCCCTTCGTTAATGCGGAGGAATCCTAAAGATTCTGAAAGTCATCGAGTGGTTGACCAGTCTCTCGCTATATCATGACAGTCAGTTTTCGGCTTTCTCTACTGAGGTGCTCGCCTGGCCGAACCGGGGCACAATCGCAGTAGTTCTCCTGGTGCCGTATTAGCCGATATAACGGAATGTAAGGCAGCAAAACACAGGAGCCGGACAAACCCAACATTTGACCAAAGACATGATTTGGAGCTGATGCATATAGGGCCAAACTCGCGACGTCGAACACTCCCTAAGGTATTCGGTCTTTATGAGGACGGGCCGAAATAGAGCCCTTGGTAAAAAAAGCCCCTGGTGTCCAAGTACGAGCAAAAATTTTGGCGTGGCCATATGTCAAGACGCCAGCCTCCTCCTCGGTTATAGCGAAAACCGGGGGATGTTGTCAACAAGAGACAGTAAAAAAGGTTTACACAGGGTCTTAATCTGAAAAGAATCCTTGAAACGGGTCCCTGCTGCACGTCTGCGCCTGTGTCTCCGTTGTGCCATATCCTGGACGGGCGTAGCACGATGTTCGTCTGTGAAAGAGAGGAACTTAGTAAAAAATAAGCATGCGAGAAATCTATATTTAAAATAAACAAAATATAGTTGGAGCAAGAATTGAGCCGTATTGTCTCCATGCGTGAACACACGGAGCCCCTTGTACGGGGTTATGCGGCTATTAAGCATATGTACATTTACGCCGGACTCGTCGAGCCATGTCCGGGATAGTAGGGCTAGATTAGTGGGCGGCTGTCTAGGCGGCCACACCTTTGCCCGTACTTTGGGGGTCAATTTATATTCCCCTGTAATGAAATGATGCCTGGTGGACCAGGCATTTTAAGTGTAAGGGATGCATAATGCGGTATTGCGTTAAAGCGGGCGAAGGCTTCTCGTCCCAGTAGCGCTTGATAGCGGCTTACGAATGGGGAGATGTGGAATGTTAGCTTTTCGCTTCGGAAGTTGTCGGGTGAGCCGAACGTGACTTCTAACGAAAGGGAACCCATACTTTAGGTATTTGGACCCGGCGTGACTCCTTGAAAGGAAGTGTTGCCATGGCGGATTATAGCTGGGTTTACCCCTAGTTTGCGGATTGTGTCCTGATATAGCAGGTTCAAGTCACTACCGCCGTCCATAAGGACTTTTGTAAATTGGAGTCCGTTAATGATCGGATTCACGACCGGGGCAGTCCAGCCTGCGTTCCGGGCTCCTATGGAGTAATCCTGATGATCGAAGGTGATTGGTTGTAGCAACCAGTGGTGGTGCTCTTCTGGGGCTGGCCGTACGGCGCGTGTCTTTGTAAGCGCCATTCTGTTTTTCCCTTTTGTCATCTGAAGTGAATTTACTGTCTTGACTTATTGTGGGAACTTCTTTTGTTCTCCGGTGTTCTGCTTGTGGGGTGCGTCGTCATCCTCGCTTGGTGTGTCGAGCCCCTTGTGTTCGGCGTTGAGTTTGCCGGACTATTTGAAGACTCAACAATCTCTGTGGGTATGGTTGGCAGGCCTCCCCGGAGTATTGTGGATTTGACATATTTTGTCCAAGATTTTGTTGAGGTTGGATAGCTCGTCCCTGTCATCTTTGGGGGGCGGCTTTTTCTGATTTTGCCGAGAGCTTTTGAATTCGGCTTTTACTGCCGTGCTCATCGGGCTATTGTGCTTGATCCGGCGCGGTTCTTTGTTACGGCGCGGTTTCCCGTTTCCATCTCTAGGTTCGGATGTATTCGGGTCGCTGGTGCTGCTTCTTGCCAACCAGCTATCCTCTCCTGCACAGAAGCGGGTCATGATGCTTGTTAATGCGGCCATTGTTCTTGGCTTTTCTTGGCTGAGGTGTCTGGCAAGCCATTCGTCTCGGATGCTATGTTTGAAAGCTGCTAGGGCATCGGCGTCCAAACAGTCGACTATCTGATTCTTTTTAGTGGGGAATCTGTTCCAGAGTTTCCAAGCGGACTCTCCGGGCTGCTGAGTTATATGACTCAGATCATCTGCATCCGGAGGTCGGACATAGGTCCCTTGAAAATTTGCCCGAAAAGCGTCCTCGAGCGCTTCCCAACTTCCCATGGTGTTTTCGGGAAGGCTTTTAAGCCAATGCCGGGCTGGCCCTTTGAGCTTAAGTGGTAAGTATTTTATGGCATGGAGGTCATCTCCTCTAGCCATGTGTATGTGGAGGATGTAATCCTCGATCCAGACTCCAGGATCTGTTGTTCCGTCGTATGCTTCTATGTTTACGGGCTTGAATCCCGCTGGAAATTCATGATCCAGCACCTCATCGATAAAACATAGGGTATGTGCGGCGCCCCTGTATTTAGGTGTGCCGCGATGTTCGGATATTTTTTGCATTGCATTGCTCATTGGAGCTTGCTTTCTTGGCCCATAGATGGATCTGGTTGGGCCAGTTTTTTGATGCAAATTCTTGGACAGATCGCGCTCCGTATGGAGTGCGGCGCCTCCTGTTGCTTGAGATCGATCGTGGGGTCGTCTATCCGACCTTGTGGCTTCCTTATTTTTTGACTGTGGGGGCTTTATGGCCTCTTCATCAAATTCCGGTAGTAGTTTCCGCTTCGGTTAGCACTTTGTGTGACGACTATTGCCGTACTTGTGTGCGGTATTGTGCACTTTGCCCCATCTGATTCTGAGTGCATCTTCCTCTGTTTTGAGCCTCCGCTTCTGCTTTTTCAGGCTACGTGCGGTGGCGATGAGTCTTTGGTGGAGGTTCTAATGCTCCAGCAATTTGTCCGGCGTGAGATCGTTCGGACTATTATCTTTCCCGGGGATGGGTTGTTCGGATTGTCCGCCCTGATTGGACGGTTGCTCGATGGCATGTTCGTCTTCCGTTGATTCACCCTGCTCTATGGCTGGGTCTTTGTCGAGGTCGGGCTTGGCCTTGCGCTTACGCCGCCGCTTTGATTGCTTTTCGAGGGAGCGATCCCTGGTTGCGCCCTTTTGATCCTCGTTGTCATTTCTGTTAGGTGTGTCCACCATGTATATATCGTGTGATGAGGTGGCTTTACAGTGCCCTATAGGTGCTGGTTCTTGTTTATCTCCTCTATCTGTGTCCATACTGTCGATGTCTTCACAGTCGAAGTCGAGCATGTCGGTTAGATCGTCGACAGTGGCTACCAAGTGGGTGGTGGGTGGGTTTCGAATTTCTTCGTCGTCCGCATCCCAGCCATGCTGACCGTGGTCCGGCCAGGGCTCTCCTGACAAAGAGAGAGACTTTAGTGAATTCAGGATGTCACCAAAGGGCGAGCGCTGAAAGACGTCCGTGGCGGTGGACTCCATGATCGGAGCCCAATCGGGTTCGATCGGGAGGGGTGCGGAAGATTTGGAGTCCGGAACGGAGTCCGGCACCTTGGAGTCACGGGCCTTGCAAAGGACTAGGCTGGTATTCGGCTCTATCGCCGTAGAGATTGCGGCTCCTGGGGCGGCGTCCAACCGTCCGTCCCTAGTTAGCGCAGTCGGCTCCGGGCTAATGGTCGGAGCGGACACCTGAGCGGCGCTCTGGGCGCTGTCCGGCGGCAGAGCTAGATCATGCCCATCGAGACAGTGCGACACGCTCGGTCGCGGCTCGAATCCGTTGAAGACCAAGTCCCCGTGGATATCGGCCGTGTAGTTTAAGATTCCAAACCTGACCTGATGGCCAGGGGCGTAGCTTTTGATCTGCTCCAGATGGCCAAGCGAGTTGGCCCACAGTGCGAAGCCGCCGAATACGAAGATCTATCCGAGGAGAAAAGTCTCACCCTGGACCGCGTCGTGATTGATGATCGAAGAAGGCATCGGGCCTAAAGGTGACGACACAGAGGAACTCTCAATGAAAGCACCAATGTTGGTGTCAAAACCGGCGGATCTCGGGTAGGGGGTCCCGAACTGTGCATCTAGGCGGATGGTAATAGGAGACAAGGGACATGATGTGTTTACCCAGGTTCGGGCCTTCTCGATGGAGGTAAAACCCTACCCCTGCTCGATTAATATTGATGATATGGGTAGTACAAGAGTGGATCTACCACGAGATCAGAGAGGCTAAACCCTAGAAGCTAGCCTATGGTATGATTGTTGTTCGTCCTATGGACTAAAACTCTCCGGTTTATATAGACACCAGGGAGGGCTAGGGTTACACAGAGTCGGTTACAATGGGAGGAGATCTTCATATCGTATCGCCAAGCTTGCCTTCCACACCAAGGAAAGTCCCATCCGGACACGGGACGGAGTCTCCAATCTTGTATCTTCATAGTCCGGGAGTCCGGCCAAAGGTCATAGTCCGGCCATCCGGACACCCCCTAATCCAGGACTCCCTCAAAAGGCAAGGAGCACTTTCCAAGAAATAAAGTCAAATTACCTTATGAATCTATCATGCGAGCTATTTATGAATCAAGTGCCAAAGATGGCACTACTTAGATCTATCTTCGCTTTTATGCCTAGGGCGTTAAACGATAGCGCTAGTTGGGAGGCAACCCAATTTTCTTTGTGTTTTTTGTTTTTGTTCCTGTTTAGTAATAAATTTTGCATCTACTTCCTGCTTAGATGTGTTTTTATCTTTTAATTAGTGTTTGTGCCAAGTAGAACCTATAGGATAAACTATGATGATAGTTGATTTGATTCTTCTGAAAAACAGAAACTTTGTGCTCACGATAAAAAAATCAATAAATCACAGAAACGTGCTTTTCCATTGATTCTTTTTGCTTCTGATCAATATTTTTTTCCAGTACTTCCTATTTTGGTAGGATTTTTAGAGTTCCAGAAGTTTGTGTTAGTTATAGATTGCTACAGACTGTTCTGTTTTTGACACATTCTGTTTTTCGTGTATTGTTTGCTTATTTTGATGTATCTATGGCTAGTAAAATAGTTTATAAACCATAGAAAGTTGGAATACAGTAGGTTTAACACCAAAATAAATAAAGAATGAGTTCATTACAGTACCTTCTATGGTGGTTTTGTTTTCTTTCACTAACGGAGCTTATAAGATTTCATGTTGAGTTTTGTGTTGTGAAGTTTTCATGTTTTGGGTAAAGCTTTTATGGACTATGGAATAAGGAGTGGCAAGAGCCTAAGCTTGGGGATGCCCAAGGCACCCCAAGATATTCAAGTATAGCCAAAAGCCTAAGCTTGGGGATGCCTCGGGAAGGCATCCCCTCTTCCGTCTTTGTTCATTGGTAACTTTACTTGGAGCTAATTTTTATTTGCAACATGATATGTGTTTTGCTTGGAGCGTCGTGTATTATATTAGTATTTTCTTTTTAGTTTACCACAATCATACTTGATGTACACACCTTTTGGGAGAAGCCTACTTGATTAGAATTTGCTAAAATACTCTATGTGCTTCACTTATATCTTTTGAGCTTGATAGTTTTTGCTCTAGTGCTTCACTTATATCTTTTAGAGCACGACGGTGGCTTGATTTTATAGAAATTGCTAGTCTCTCATGCTTCACTTATATTATTTTGAGAGTCTTTTAGAACAGCATGGTATTTTCTTTGGTTACAAATTTGGTCCAAGAATGATGAGCATCCAAGTTGGGTATAATAAAAATATCATAGAAATTGAATTGGATGCTATGATCAATTTGTTGCTTGATAATTGTTTTGAGATATAAAGGTTGTAATGTTAGGGTCATGCTAGTGGATAATGATGAAATTGAGAAATACTTTTGTTGAAGTTGGCAAGTCCCGTAGCATGCACGTATGGTAAAAGTTGTGTGACAAATTTGTTACATGAGGTGCTCTTTTGATTGTCTTCCTTATGAGTGGTAGTCGGGGACGAGCGATGGTCTTTTCCTACCAATCTATCCCTCTTGGGGCATGTGTAGTAGTACTTTGCTTCAAGGGCTAAGTAGACTTTTGCAATAAGTATATGAGTTCTTTATGACTAATGTGAGTCCATGGATATACTCACACTCATCCTTCCACTTTGCTAGCTTTTCTTACTACCGCGCAACTTTCGCCGGTATTGAACCCATTATTTACCTTCCTCAAAACAGCCACCATACCTACCTATTATGGCATTTCCATAGCCATTCCGAGATATATTGCCATGCAACTTTCAACCGTTCCGTTTATTATGACACGTTTCATCATTGTCATATTGCTCTTGGCATGATCTTGTAGTTGACATCGTATTTGTGGCAAGGCCACCTTCATAATTTTCATACATGTCGCTCTTGATTCATTGCATATCCCGGTACACCGCCGGAGGCATTCATATAGAGTCATATCTTGTTCTAGCTTTGAGTTGTAATTCTTGAGTTGTAAATCCATAAAAGTGTGATGATCTTCATTATTAGAGCATTGTCTCAGTGAGGAAAGGATGATGAAGACTATGATTCCCCCACAAGTCGGGATGAGACTTCGGACTTTACAAAAAGAAAAAAGAGAAAGGCCAAAAAGAAAAAAAATAGGCCGAAGAAAGAAAAAAAGGAAAAAGAAAAAAGAAAAGGAAAGGAAAAAAAGAAAAAATGAGAGAAAAAGAGAGAAGGGACAATGCTACTATCTCTTTTTCCACACTTGTGCTTCAAAGTAGCACCCTGATCTTCATGATAGAGAGTCTCATATGTTGTCACTTTCATGTACTAGTGGGAATTTTTCATTATAGAACTTGGCTTGTATATTCCAATGATGGGCTTCCTCAAAATGCCCTAGGTCTTCGTGAGCAAGCAAGTTGAATGCACACCCACTTAGTTTGTTTTGTTGAGCTTTCATATATTTATAGCTCTAGTGCATCCGTTGCATGGCAATCCCTACTCACTCACATTGATATCTATTGATGGGCATGTCCATAGCCCGTTGATACGCCTAGTTGATGTGAGATTATCTTCTCCCTTTTTGTCCTTACAACCACCACCATTTACCACCATAGTGCTATGTCCATGGCTTGCGCTCGTGTATTGCGTAAGAGTTGAAAAAGCTGAAGTGCATTAAAAAGTATGAAACAATTGCTCGGCTCGTCATCGGGGTTGTACATGATGGGAGTATTTTGTGTAATGAAAATGAAGCATGGCCTACCTATATGATTTTGTAGGGATAAGCTTTCTTTGGCTATGTTATTTTGATAGGACATGATTATTTGTTAGTATGCTTTGAAGTATTATTATTGTTATGTTTTATAAGCTTTTATCTTGAATCATTTGGATCTGAACATTCATGCCACATTAAATAAAATTACATTAAGAATTATGCTAGGTAGCATTCCACATCAAAAATTCTCTTTTTATCATTTACCTACTCGAGGACGAGCAGGAATTAAGCTCGGGGATGCTTGATACGTCTCCAACGTATCTATAATTTTTGATTGTTTCATGCTATTATATTACCCGTTTTGGATGTTTAGGGGCTTTATTTTACACAATTATATCATTTTTGGGACTAACCTACTAACCGAAGGCCCAGCCCGTGTTGCTGTTTTTTTGCCTATTTCAGTATTTCGAAGAAAAGGAATATCAAACAGAATGAAACCTTTGGAGGCGTGATTTTTGGAACGAACGTGATCTAGAGGACTTGGAGTGCAAGTCAAGAAGCAGCCAAGGCGGCCACGAGATAGGAGGCCCCCCTGTAGGGCGCGCCCCCTGTCTCGTGGGCCCCTCGGGCGGCCACCGACGTACTTCTTCCTCCTATATAAGCCTGCGTACCCTGAAAACATCCAGGGAGCAACCAAAACACAATTTCCACCATCGTAACCTTCTGTATCCGCGAGATCCCATCTTGGAGCCTTCGCCGGCCGCGTTCTGCTGGAGGGGGAATCGACCATGGAGGACTTCAACATCAATACCATAGCCCTTCCGATGAGTTGTGAGTAGTTTACCATAGACCTACGGGTCCATAATTATTAGCTACATGGCTTCTTCTTTCTTTTTGGATCTCAATATAATGTTCTACCCCTCTCTTGTGGAGATCTATTCAATGTAATCGCTTTTTGCGGTGTGTTTGTCGAGATCCGATGAATTGTGGGTTTATGATCAAGTTTATCTATGAATAATATTTGAATCTTCTCTGAATTCTTTTATGTATGATTGAGTTATCTCTGCAAGTCTCTTCGAATTATCAGTTTTGTTTGGCCTACTAGATTGATCTTTCATGCCATCGGAGAAGTGCTTAGCTTTGGGATCAATCTTGCGGTGTCCTTACCCAGTGACAGAAAGGGTTGCAAGGCACGTATTGTATTTTTGCCATCGAGGATAAAAGATGGGGTTTATATCATATTGCATGAGTTTATCCCTCTACATCATGTCATCTTGCGTAAGGCGTTACTCTGTTCTTATGAACTTAATACTCTAGATGCAGGCAGGAGTCGGTCGATGTGTGGAGTAATAGTAGTAGATGCAGGCATGAGTCGATCTACTTGTTGCGGACGTGATGCCTATATACATGGTCATGCCTAGATAATATCATAATCATTCGCTTTTCTATCAATTGCTCGACAGTAATTTGTTCACCCACCATAATACTTATGCTCTCTCTCGAGAGAAGCCTCTAGTGAAACCTATGGCCCCCGGGTCTATCTCTTATCATATTTGCTTCCAATCTACTTTTATTCGCATCTTTACTTTTTTGCATCTATATTATAAAATACCAAATATATATTTATCTTATCATACTATCTCTATCAGATCTCACTTTCGCATGTGGCCGTGAAGGGATTGACAACCCTTTTATTGCGTTGGTTGCGAGTTCTTGGTTTGTTTGTGTAGGTGTGTGGGACTTTTGAGGAGCCTCCTACTGGATTGATACCTTGGTTCTCAAAAACTCAGGGAAATACTTACGCTACTATTGCTGCATCACCCTTTCCTCTTCAAGGAAAACCAATGCAACCTCAAGACGTAGCAGCGCCACCAAGGAGGTTCTGCACTCACCGCTGCATTTTATCTTTTATTCGATCTTACGAGGCTGCCGGTGCTCGATACCGAGCAGACATGGCGGGTCTCCATCGACGGTGCCGTCGCCGGCCACATCATCCACGGCGTCTCTCCCCCATGTCGTTGCTTCCTCGCGACGACTTCCACAATGGCACTAGCTGCAGCTGCTCCGGCTCTCGCTCGTGCTGCGGCTCTGTTCTTGCTGTCGGTCGCGCTGCTGCACTGCTCCTGCTTTCGTTCGTGCTGCTGCTCTGCTCTTGCTCTCACTTGCGCTACTGCTGCTGCTGCTGCATGACCTCCGGCAGCTACAGGAGTTGCTGCTTTAGTACTCGCTCACGGTGCTACTGCACGACTTGCTCTCTGCTAGTGCATTCCCTACTCGAGCGTCTGCTGATTTAGATCACTGCTTCTCTGCTACTAGTGCTCGAACGCCCTAAACATCTATTGCAATGCTCTGTTACTAGTTCAATCAGTTTTGATAGTAAAATTCAGTTTCGAATGTGAAGTTCATTTTCTTCAGTTAAGTTTAGAGTGAACAGTACTTACAAAATCTGTTAGAGCGGCCGTGGCGCGGCTGATGCGATTTACATCTAGCACTTTTTGGTGATGTATTTTACATCATCTATTGCAGATGATATTAGGGTCCCACTTCAGATTAACGTTGCCTGTCTTGTCATGCTTCAGCCTCGTCGCCGTACACCTTAGCGGAGCTTCTCCAACAACGGAACCGTCCATCACAGCGGAGCAGGACCCTCGGCGCCATTTCTAGAGGCCTCGGATCTTCTTCCCCGCCTCCGACAGTCACACCAGCATCATCACCATCCTCCACGTCCAACCCAATGATGCTGAGGTCCACAAGGCTATGCCAAAGAGGTTGTACACTCGTCGCATCACTTTGTTTCTCCATTCCTCTATTCTTCCAATTCATGTGAGCCAAACACCTAGGTTGACTGAAATCCTATGTTTCCAAATGCTCTGTTTTGCACGTGCATTCCTATCCTATTCATGTGTTTTTCCTGTCCCTGCGTTTATAGAATCCTCCAATTCTAAGGAGCCCTTACAGATTTACTTCATTTTCAGATAGGCGTCAAAGAAAACTCTCTGTGTTATGTCCTGCTCCTGCCGTGTCTTCATCGACCCTACCTGAGGTGCACCATCGACAGAAGCGTTCACTGCAGCAGAGATCCCCCCTGCAGACTTTCTTTCGCCGCCTCAGATCATCTTCCCTGTTGCCGGCAGCCACGCCAACTACATTACCATCATCGACTGAGCAGATGAACCTGAGGACTACACAGTTCCGGAAGAGAGGTCGCAGTCTTTCGTGTTTGCTTACGTTATACATCAGTTATTATTACCTGCTACTTTATCGTTCAATCTTGAGTTTTGAATTGCCCATGGGTCTCATACCGAGCGAGGAACGAATAGTATCTGTCTACTATCTGGTTCATCTGGGGTCTTCTATGTGGTTCATGTTGGGTGGGCAACAAACAATAGATGATCCATTGTTTATCTTTTTAAACTGAAGCTATAATCTACCTGCTATCATTAGTTTTGGATCCATCCACTCGTTTGCTACCATCAGTCTTGATTTTTGCATGCACCCCTTAGGCCTTACAAAATCTAACTATGTTTTTTATTATGCATGTCAGATATTGTACACAATCGTACTGAACATGTAGAGAAAAAGAGAAGACCGTTGCATGCGAATATAATGTCATGCAGACACCGCTCCATGGTGGGCGAAGTGCCCCCCTCCTGCATTTCCAGATTGTATTCTAGAGGAAGATCACTGTTCAGATGGAGATTCAGAAGGAGCCGACCATGCCTGTTTATCACCTGAGGTGTTTGCTCTAACCTGGCATGCTGATGTTGGTCATATCATGCATATGGCGCCTTGCATTGCTTACATTATACATCTTATATGTCATCAGCTTAGTTTAGATTTGCTTTGTGTGAATGCCACCTGTTTGGTTTCCATATCATACTCCCACCATTCCTAAATATTCTTCTTTTTATAGATTTCAACAAGTGACTACATACGGAACAAAATGAGTGAATCTACACTCTAAAATATGTCTATATACATCCGTATGTGGTAGTCCATTTGAAATCTCTAAAAAGACAAATATTTAGGAACGGAGGGAGTATATGGGAATTATGCAATGGCATTTTCTTTAGCCAGGCATCATATACGTGAATCATGCAATGCCATCCTGTTTAGCCAGTCATCGTATATGTGAATTGTATCGTGCCATATTTTTTTCCATAATGTATTCCATTTGTCAACAATGTTTATACATTCATCTACTCTTCCTGTGCATCAGCCATTTGAGTCGGTCATGGGAAAATCTGGAGTGAAAAGAAGGTCTTCTGAGCAATCAGTGCTACCTGTCGATGTAGATTTCTTGCTGGTTACAGATACCTCCTCAGAGGAGGATTCGG